>NC_092207.1:26121710-26274779 GCF_043381705.1 Parasteatoda tepidariorum | reverse complement strand
CAGGGCTCGAAAAAACTCAGAAATTTTACCCGTCCCCGAGGACGGCTTGTCCAACAATGTACCCGTCCTCCTTTGAAACTAACCCGTAACTTCTAAATAAATAAAAATATTATTTTCTCTTATTTATTACAAACATTTACATAAATTGTACAGTTAATTAGTAGTTACTAAGATTACATTATACAGTAATAAAAGAAATACTAGGTTACTGAGAGTAACCTAGTATTTCTTTTATGAAATAATTCATTTCTTTTACGAAATAATTTAAAAGACAAAGGTCAAGTTATCTGGAATGTCAATTTATCCGAGGGTACGGCGTTTATTAAATGAATCAAATATGAGGTTTGCCAGTCCCACAATCAAACCAATGATTTACAGAGGTTTCTGCACAGAAATCTGAAAGGGGTTTTCCATTTAAGTAGATGTTCACAATTGCGTTTAACGCTTCTTGTTTAAGACCAGTATGTAATGTGTTTTTTCGTACGTTCATTGCCGAAAAGCCCCTTGCATTACTCCCGGACAGAGAAAACGTCAATTCTACCATGCACAGTATGTTGCTGCATTTCTAGATTAGAGGGTCATTTTAGAAGTGAGGGGCTAGATTGTTGTCAGATAAAAAAATGTTTAGATGTATCACGAACATTAATGGGAAAATGGTTGTCCGCGCGGACGTCGGTTTCAAAAATTCGTTGTCCACGGGGAATTTTTGACCGCCAAGGACGGGCGGTTTTTCAAGCCCTGATGTATATATATATACATACATACACAATTATTCTAAAATTAAAAAATTTGAACAGGCAATAGAAATTGTAGTTGCAAATTTTTATAATGACAAAAAAAGAAGAAAAAAGAGAAAGAGACAATGTTCTTTTAACTTTTTTGCACATAACTTAATGTAAGCACTAATTTATTAATACATATGATGCAATATTACTATATGACAGCTAAAATAATGTGTTAATGTTATGAAATATTAAGATACAAAAACTTTCTCTAAGTTGGGAGTTTTGAATGCAATCGCATAAGTGTCAGTGGAGTGCAAAATTCAGTGTTAAACTATGCAAATATTCTAAATTATGCAATTCTTAATACGAGTAAAAAGAGAGCACAAAACAGAATATATTCATAAATATCTATACACTTGTAAGTAGATTATTTTAACTTTATCTCAAAAATATTAATCAAAGTCATAATTTTGCTCTTAAGTTTTGAAATCTAGTATTCTTATGTTTGTAAAATCTGTTACATTGTCATTTTTTTTTTCTTTTCATTTTTATTATTACCTGAAATTGACAAAAGAGTAACTAAATATGTAATAACATAACCAAATGAATCAAACACTTTCAATGCATTTTAGTAAGGACAGTAATAATTACAAAACAATATTTTTTGCCAAATAAATGAAAAAATATTTAATTTCTTTAATTTAATTATCATATAAAAGTAAGCAATCACAATATGTACAAATCAAAAACTTTTTACTAGTTCGCAATTTCTTAGAAGAAAATTAGAGGACAATAATAACATTCTATAAAGTCACCCGCAGATTTTTTAAGGTGAAATTAAGCTTATTGATCCTTAAATTTAAGGACAAATTTTTCAAAGAATATGGACGATGCATATTACAGTCATACTGTATCAGAATATGCTTCGATAACTTTTTCCTAATATAGTAAATTACTTAGAAAATTCAGAAGTGTGTATTGGGGATAAAAGATAGTAATAACATTTTACGTATACTTGATTTATTTAAAAATATATTTTAAATACAAAATGTGCCTCATGCATATTTTTTTTTTTAACTCCTTGTGAGTATTTTAAGCAAAACATACCATTAAATAATGAAAATATATATATTTTAATGAGAAATATTGCTTAAGGACACAAAAGTTAACAAATAACCAATTTGCTATTCAAACTAATTTGAATGAACTTTAAAAAAAACAGTAAATTTAAAATATTAAGATTTATTCATGACAGGGTTCAAGGAACATGCCATCTCTTGTGTTTTTTGTTTTTAGTCATGTGTCCCATATTTAAAGCAATTGCTCAATTTGTGCAAATTTTCTGATAAATTCATATTTTTTTAAATGTTTATTATAGTTATTTCTTATAGTATTACAACATGGTCTTGAACCCTGTGGCAGAATTTTTTCGAGCTCTCTGCGACAAAACTGTCTAGCATTAATATCTTTCTGCAAGATACTTTTAATAATAACAAGCATACATGCTAATTTAATTAATAACTAATAATTAACTATTAATAATTACCAACTTAATAAGTAATTAACAAAAATGCTGTGTTTGCAAAATAACTATAAATTTTTTTTCAATTGAACATGTAATATTTTTTTATTCGAATAATATGGGTGATATTCTCGCATTTTGTAAATAATCATCACAATAAAATTTTTTTTAAAAATCATGAAACCCGTGTTGTCGAAAAAAAAAAAAGATTGACGACGAAATCACGCGAATTCGATTCTTCAAAAAGTGGTTACTCAAATGCATAAATAATTGTAATATCGTATAAATAATATCGGATTTAAAAACTATGGAGAAATCAATAGCAATAACTACCAAAAATTCTATAGAATCATTGCCTTAAAAAGTAAGTACTCAAAAGCACGATTAAAATTTTTCATACTGTTTGAAATATATCGAGAAATTTAAAAACCACATGAAAATCAATATCAATAAACTGCCGAAAATACAATCGAAACCCCTGTGGCAGAATTTTTTCTGACTTTCTGCGACAAACCTAACTAGAACCAATATCTTTCTGCAAGATATTTTTATCATTATAAATAAATGTGTAATGAATTTATAATAATAGATGAAATTCGTGTTTATAAAATAAGTCTACATGCATAGAATAAAACTGTGTAGATTTTTTTTTCTTAATTTCATAATATAAGTTTTTATTTCTTAATAAGTTTAAATTGTTTAAGTATAAATTTGCATAATCTGCGATAATAATGAAAAGTTATAAATGTATAGATCTGCAGACAAAAATGCTTACTAGAGCATAAATAAAGATTACCCAGAACCTGTAATAAGATAGAACTTATAGAAATAGCTAAGAATGGACAAAAAGATTAAATTTATAAAACAAGATAACTGAATTTGAAGTATCAGTTTAAAACAGTATCAAAATTAAATTATTAAATCAGTTTAAAACAGTATGATTTAATGTTTCATTATAGTAGTTATATCAGGTACAGAAACAAATCAGGTGAAAAAATTAATATTGAAGTTGAGTAATCAAAATAATAAAATAGAATTGACTATAACCGAATTCTAAAAGCAAAAAAATTAAAGCAATGTTTGTTTCAATTTTTTCTACATCTAATTAATTTTATCTAATTAATTATAGATTAATTAGATTCGATTAATATTGTACTGACTTATTGAAAGATTTTTTTTTTAAAAAAAAGGAGGTAAATAAAACTTTCAGAACGAAAAAAAATACACAGCGCTTGTGATTTCGCACTGTTTTGTGTAAATATATAGCATTGATTCCACACGAACTATGCAGATGCGGTTTCCGATTCAATATGCTCAAGTCTATTCAACATCTCGAAACGAAATAGTCCTTATCAGTACTGAAACATCGGTATTAGAGCCATACTCATTGGATGCGATTTTTTTCGCATGCGTATGGAAACCTGGTTGAAAGTGTTTCACCAGTAAATATTTTCCACCAATCTGGTTTTCATTCGCATGCCAAAAAATCGTAGATAGTGAGATATCTTTCTCCTTCCGCGGTACGTTAGAAAAAAAATATTTAAAACAATTCTGTAAGAAAATTTTTTTGCAGAATCATTATTGCTTCTGCAGAAATTTTTTGTTTCTGTAGAAAATTTTTTTTTGTTGGTAAAACAGCTTCTGTTTCTGCAGAATTTTTTTGAGAACTTTTGTTTGTGTCAAACCAAAAATTTTTATTTCCCTAATAAAAAAAATCTTTCTGCAAGAACTCAGTCGCTTTCTGCGACAATGTCGCAGTGTTTCTGCCACGGGGATCGAAACATTACAGCGATTTACGATACTATCGGCATAAATTCAGCGCCTCAAAAAGGGATTATCTAAATGCATGATTCAAATATTACGAGTAAATAAATTACTGTAGAAAGTGAAACTAAAATTTTTTACTTTTCAAAAGAAAAAATCTTTTTGCAAGAGCTCTGTAACGTTCTGTGACAATGTCACTGTGATTTTGCCACGTGGGTCTTGAAAATTCAAATATTTTAAATAAAATATAGTTTTTCCTTATTAAAGTGCTAATATTTAAGTGAGCACTTTTTGATGAAATTGTTTTGAGACATTTTATAGTAAATCTTTATGGTTCTCAAATCTGGGAATAAAATTCCCTGTACGTATTATACACAATGTATTAAGAGGAAAGTATTGTCTCGTATTGTATGAGCTATGTTGGGCTAACTATACTAGTTTTAATTGCTAAGATTTAGAGTAAAAAAGGAACAGCTGAATATACTAAAAATAATGAAGACGAAAATAAGAAACAAAACTCCCTGCATTTTCCCTGTTAATTTTGGTGATTTTTAAATTCCCTGAATTTTCCAGGTTTTCCTTGTGGAGTGGCAACCCTGTATAAAAGCAGAAGCACTCGGGGATATTTCCGCATCGTGATCTGTCGCACCAACTACAACCTCCAAGGCATCTAAGGGGTTTTAAACTTGCAAATTTTATTAAAATCAAGTCTAGTTAAACCCTTGGAGTTGTTTCCCTTCTGCAATGTTTTTGTTTAGTTCCTCTAACATTCCAGAACTTGCCTGCAGATCCTGATGCAGAAATCTTACCAAGCACATTAAAAAGGTAATAATCTTATTTAACTTTAAATAAAGCATTTCCTTAATTCATTTTCTTTAAAATTTATCATTCACTCTCTTGCAGTAAAAAGTATATTATCATTTGAAAATAAAACATAGTAATTTGATACTGTACTGTGAAATATTACATCATTGTTCAGTTAAATTGTTATTTTAAAATTATTTCGGAATAAAGACAAATTTAATAAGCCAGAAGGGTTAAAATTTAACAGATACCTACTAATCGGTGAACATCTAGTTTTTAAAAAAAGATTAGCGCAAACTAAATATTTCAAATTTTTACCAAAGTCTCAAAATTGGCAATTAAACTTTTTACCCCCCAGCTGGATAAAGTCATGATAATAAATTAGAGTGAAGATTAAAAAAAGTTAAAGATTTGTATGTTTTTTTAACAACTAAGTATTAGTGACACCATTACACCACGCCACGGAAAATACGGAGCAGAATGAATCATAAAAATTATTGGGATGTTATTTAACTATAAAATTAGCTCACAGCTATACGTAAATGACAAAAAATAACATTTCTATACAGTATAAACACTTTAATCACATGTCAGACAGCTCATTTTTACCTTCTCGGCAATGCTTTCTGCATCGGAAGTCGAGTAATGTTCAAGATATAATTCACTATCTTTATCACATGGGATGCCAGTTGGATTCTGAACTTTAGTTTTATATTTCTTGGATTTAAGTTTACTCATTTTGACTTTAAACTCTCAAAATCAAAAGCGTAACTAAATTTTGTAATTGTCGATGCTTTTTCAACCACATCAACAAAAATACGGCATGGTTAGCGGAGTGTTTATTTTGGTGCCATTTACTAGAATCAAAACTTTTAAGAAATGTATCGTGGTTCCAGTTAAGTGAAGATTGAATGAATTACAGATGGCGCTAAACAAAATGCAATATGTAAATCTACTTAATTGCTGAAGCAAAAAATATTTGTAGAGAGCTATTTTAGAAACGGTAACTAGAAATGCAAAAGTTGTGGAAACAGCGAAACACAGAGTAGCGAATTTTTCAATGTACAGTGTTCAAAGAAGAAATGAATAAAATAAAAAAAAATAAAAAATAAGAATTAAGAAAAGTTGAGTGACTGAATGCAAACAATAAAAAGCTTTCTAAAACCGGTAGAAATATGGATGGCGTGCTTTTTCACGCTTAGGCGTAAAAATAAATCGGAAGTTGTAACGCAGAAATTTTACAACAAATTTAAACCCCCCTAGCGCTACCTGCGCTTAGCTTGTTATGATTAACCATCCCTAACTTTTGATCTATTGATCGGATTTCACGTACAAGGGATCAATCTTAATGGTTTACGAGAATGACCAAAAATAGGATAACTAATTACTGAAGACAATATTTTAAATTATTAAATCAGACACAAAAATGGATTTCCCCTTAATAAACATATGTTTATTAAGGAGAAATCCATTTGAAAGGAAAGACATATGTCTGACCTTTCGTCGGATATGGATTCCTGACCCTCAAAATTTGGGGGATAGACGCAATCTTAAAAGTATATTCTGAACAGTTTGGTCAAGAGAGGTTGAAAATTTGAACTTAATTTTGATTTTTGCACATTTCGCCATTCGTTCATCAAATCGAAATTTTTTTCACCCAATTATGAAACTCATTTATTCAAAGATATTTCCACGCAAAAAACATGTTTTCACAAATATTTTGAATTTATTATTATTTTACTGAATAATAAGGGGAAAAATTTAGAATATTAAGGCATACAAATTTTTACATTAATTTAAAAAATGTAAGTTTGAAAATTATACAATTTGAAAAGTAATGCACAATTTTAAAAGCAAAAGGCAAAATTCGAACGAAATCGATAGAATAATTCTTGAGAAATAAGATTTTACACATGTTTAGTCTGTAAAATTGTTATGTACGCACCTAATAAATTTTGATTAAATACCTTCTTTGGGTGTGAAAAGATGAAGAACCACAGGATAAAGAAATCATTTCGGAAATTTTTAAATATACTCTAGGCAATTGAATAGCAAAAATTAGTTAATAATATCCAATATTAATGGTTTAAGGAGTAGATCTTAAAAATGACTCAAATATAAATAAATCGAACTCAAAAACTTATTTTGCTTTTCCTCTATGAGCAGTCCCCTATATTTATGCTTTACTTTACTTTATACTTTTCATTTTAATTTACTCTATTTGCGTGGCTGATTACGCTTTACTTTCTATTATACACTTTACTTTACTTTGAACTTTAGGTTCTACTTTATATTTTACTCTTTACTTTAATTTTAACTTTAGGTTTTACTTTACACTTTGCTTTACACTTTATTTCTTCAATCTTCATGCTTTGCCTTAGTTTGCGATTTACTTTTAGTACTTTCCTTTTTACTTTACACACTTTTCATTTTATGCTTTACTTTACTTTATAATTTATGCTTCACTCTTACCTTCATTATTCAGAGGTATTATGATTATTTAATAACTGAAAACATGCAACAATATGCACTTCAAAAATAGCGATTGATTAAAGGGTGAAAATCATAAGGCTGTGGGGAAAAGAGTTTTCGACTACGTCAACCTTCATCTACTAAAAAGTACCGCACATTGGAGATTCGGACGTGATGGAGGTTGAACATGATCGGCCCGAAGATAAACATGCGAGCAATTTTTTAAATTGCGATGGACATAAAATTTTTCTTCGCAATGTGGTAGTTGGTGTTAATTGCTGCATATGACTTCGTAATTGTGAAATGAATTCGTGATTAGATGTAGTTGGCTTTGCGTTTTCGAACATCTCGCATGGCAGGCGTAACGAAAATCCATATATGAGTTCAACTGAGGAAGAATTTGAATCTTCTTATTTCCAGTAGAACTACTGGAATTATCACATATCATCGGTCATTTTCGTGAGCTCTTAGTGCTGACTTTAGATGTCTGTAGAATCGTACAACGATTTCGTTTGAAATCGGATGATACTCTTTAGTTCGTATTTTAGCCGGCCCCAATAAATCTGAAAACGCTCTGAACATCTCTGATTCGAACTGTGCTCCTCGATCGGTTCTCTTTATGGAAAGACAACCAAATCTATAAATCCATGCGTTAAAAAAGAATTACAGATGGTTTCTACTCTTTGGTCAGGAATTGGTATGGTCTCGGACCATCTTGTAAATCTGTCATCGTTGTCAAAATGTATTTGAAACTACCAGAGGGAGGTAGAGGTTCAACAATGTCCCTACGGACATGGGAAAAGCGTTCATCAGAAAGAGAAAATGTTCCAATAGATATTTTAGTGTGCTTTTGGACTTTGGAGCGTTGGCAAAGTTCGCAACACTTAACCCAGTCTTTTATTTGGTGTTTCATGAATGGCCATTCAAATCTAGATGAGATTAATTTGGTAGTGGCTAGAATAACAGGATGGGAAATATTGAGTAGGTGATCAAATACGATTTTTAGATACGACTAAGGCACAAATGGTCTTGGCTGGCCGGTTGATGTATCACATTTTACGTATCACAGATTTGAAATTTTCTCCCCCCCTAACATGTGACGTAATTTTTTAATCGCGGAGTATATAGCAAATAATTCCCTGTCATGTGCTGACAAATTGAGCTGATTTTTATTTAATTTGATGGAGTAAAAAACAATAGGTTCCCATTTATCTTGCAAAAATTGCATTAAAGCTCCACCAACTGCGACATTCGATGTATCTACCCAAACACTCATTTCAACTCCAGAATCCAACAAAAGTGTTGTCTCAAAAGTGTTGGTGTCAAAGGGTGTTTCAAAAGTGTTGTTTGAGCAATATCATATTTAGCTGCAATAAAAGAATTTTCAGCCTTTTCGTCCCATTCAATAGATTCGGAAGAATCATGAAGTTGGAACGTTTTTTTTAAAAATTTTTATGCCCTTCGAAAACCTGAACTAAAGGAGCAAGTATATGGTCGGCTCTGGGTGTAAGACATCTGTAAGAATGAAGGAATCCTAAAAATTGACGGAGTTTAGTGAGAGTAGAGGGCTTAAGAAAATCAATTTTGCATTTAACCTTATCAGTAAGGTGTTCAATCTCTTTCTCAGAAAGGTTAATACCTAAAGGATCAATTGATGATGGCAGGCCGAAAAATACATTTAGAAACGTTTATACAAAGACCATATTCTTCTGGTCAAGAGAATAAAGCCTTTAAATGTTTGAAGTGCTCATCTAGATCTTTTGATGCTATAAGAACATCCCCCACAAAAGCATAAACGCCTGTTAGGCCATGAGTTACTTCATCGATAAACCTTTGTAAAGTAGCACTAGCATTGCATCCTGAAACTCTCATACAAGCCGAAAGGGGTGCATATTGTAGTCTTGTGAACGACTCCAGGATTTATGACTGGGAATCTGATGATAGGCTTTGACAAGGTCGATTCGACTAAATATCTTGGACCCATGTAAATTTGCAGTCAAATCAGCTTTGCAAGGAGTTAGAGGTTTGTCTTTAGCTGTTTGTACATTCAAAGCAATGTAATCACCAACAGGTCTCCATTCAAACGATCCTTTTTTGGGTACCATATGAAGAGGTGAAGCATAGTTGTTACTAGATGGTCTTATATGCTCTAACTGCATCATGTTTTCAAATTCAGATTTCGCAATTTTTAACCTATCAAGAGCTTACCTACTTTGCTTTGCCACTACCGGAGATTTTTCAGTTATTATGTACAGTATTATGTTTGACAGATTTATTGGGATCGGGTAATTTTGTTATAGTTGGATATTCTTTTAGGAGATTAAGATATTTATTATCTTTAGAAATCGTTTTAACTGTATGCAGTTTCGTTTGCTTTAAATGATCAAGAGTTCTTAACTTAATTTTTAAGTCTCTAATACATTTATTTATAAGTCTCTAATACTTTTCCTATGCAAGCACAAGGTTGAACACATTTTTCGGGCTTACATTTTTTCCCCATAACGCTGATGGTACCTGCAAAGTACTGAATTTCGATGCCGAGAATTTGACCGAGATCTATAGCGGGGATTATTGCCGTTTTTTTGAAAAAGGTGATCTACCTCGAAATGAAAGGCGATCGATCCTTTATTAAAATTCATCCAAAATTAAAAGATTTTTTGTAGCTCAGAACTACATTCCTTGACCTAATTTTTTTTCTCATATTGTAAATTATATTTTTCAATATAAAAAAAAAATGAAGAGGATGCTTTTCGTTTTTAGAAAATAAAAAAATTAAGTCATTTTTAGCCAAGATATTTCAATAATTTTTTATAGATAAAATAACGAAGCTTCATGATCTCAACAAAAACAAAAAGCACCTAGATTTCTTTTATATTAAAAAATATAATATTTAACGAATTTTATGATATAATATTTAACGAATTTTAGAAAAAAATTGACATCAAGACGTTGTTTTCGTGCTATAAAAAATCATTTAGTATTTTAATTAAAAACCGTTTAATTATTTTTTTAATGATCAAAAACGCTCTTCCGATTTCATTTATATCGAAAAATGTGGTATCTATCATTATAATTAAAAAAATTGAGTTCAACAAATTTCGTTTCTGTGCTATAAGAAAATTTTGAAGACACGCGTTACCTGACACAAATTCCACCAATTAAGCCGTTGTTGTTGAGAGTGGTGCAAGTCTATTTGGAACTAAATCATTTATTTATTTTACGATTTTAATGACCATTGTATCTTTTCCAATATTTTTAGATTCCTTCAAACATTAAAAGTCTCAAAAATTAAAAAATAGACTTATTCAATTTTAAAAACTAACGCAACAATTGCAATCGTGGCGACGAATCTGAAATTCGGTTGCTAAGCTAAGAAACGACAATTATATGAAACACAAAAACGTAATCAGTGGATTTTTTTCATATTAAATCGTTAAGATAGAAATAATTTAAACTTTGCAATAGCAAGTACTTATTTTAAGTAATTACACATAGTTTAATATGGACCGTGAATTGTTCGACATTTTTGATTTTCTGCGCGTATCGAATAGTGTTCGGAAGTAATTTTTAATACATAGGGTTTAACTTGTGAAGAATTTTATGTATTTTATTTTGTACCTTGACTTATTTTTCTTAAAGAAGTATTTTTGTAGGATTTTTTAAACTGGTGAAGAAAAAAAACCATTACGTACTTTTTAAAATCTTTATCTCTATTGCTATGGACTTTAGCATATTATTCAGAAACCTCTTCTTAACATCTGTACCAAATTGCATAACATCCTGGATTTTTTTCTTCGTTGCTATTAGTTTTATTCAGCGCATTTTTCGCAAAAGCACGTTTGCACAAATTTTTTTGGTTTTAAGAGACTTCAGGGATCATGCTAAATTGTAAAAATACGGAAATGAAACGTTAATCATCGATGTTTATAAAGTCACATATTTATATTATATTTATACGAATATTTATATTAAAGTAGGGTGCATCATTTGCGTAACAAACTTCTATCACCACCGAAAATCCCCGTTGAGTCTTTCGAAAGTGATGCATCATGCAATTTTCGTTTCAGGCCACAGAAATATTAAAATTATTTTTAGTCTCTTGAAAAGAGTAATTTTTAAAATTAGAGCTCTTCATAGTTTTTGTACATTTATTTATATTATATTTACACAAATATTTACATTTATATTAACTTAGGGTGCATCATTTGCGTAACAAACTTCTATCGCCACCGAAAATCATCGTTGCTTCTTTCAAAAGTGATGCATCACGCAATTTTCGTTTCAGGTCGTAGAAATATTAAAATTATTTTCATTTTCAGTCTCTTGAAATGAGAAATTTTTAAAATTAGAGCTTTTTCATAGTTTTCGTACATGATTTTAATAAAAAATGTCTTTTAAAATAATTGAGACACAAGAAAAAGATCTCATTTAATAGGCACTCATACTGTTTATTTTGGACATACAAATATCGTAACAAACATCGAGTTATAGACTCATAATCTTTAAACAGTGAACAACACTGTCATCCTTCTCTTCACCACAAATTTTGTTTCTGGGTGAAAAATAAAATTAAATTCATCCGAATATAGTAATCTATAAACTACAATAATATAAAATTGTAGGAAGCCCCGATTATAAAAATATGTACACTTATTCATATAAATTATTAAAATCATTATGTACAAGTTTCAATAGAAAAACCATCTTTATATATAATTAACCGTTTGAACAGTACAATTAAAGGACACTTGAAAAGACATAGCACCAATTTAATTAGAATTATAATTACTTAAATTGAAATTAGAGAAGAGTTAAAAAAAAGCGAAAATATCAAAAAATGAGAAATATTTCAGTCATTGTTTTGAACTAAATAGGAAGAGTAAATATTGTAAATGATGAGGCATAACTCAGTATTAAAAATTATTGATACATTTAGCAATGTAGTGAATTGCAACGTCGGCAGTTAATAAACATTTTTAGAATCAGTGTCTAAATGAAATAAAAAAAGTATGCACAATTGGAATCTCAAATCAATATTCAATCCAGGAAAAATAAAAATGCTTTCGAAATTTAATCCCCTTTACTGAGGAAGGTGAGACAGAAAACATCAAGACATGTTTGATTGCAGAGAAAACAGAGGATATGAAGGGCATACACCTCTAAGTTTGAACAGGCAATGAACTGGATTTGAAGTTAGTTACCCAGGCTGCATCAGTTATAACTCGACAATTTTCGGTAACTTTTTGGTTCCTTCCTCTCTAACATATTAATTTGTGCTTTTAAATGGGCTAACATCGGTTTCGACAGAGATTCTAAAAATTTATTTTTAGGGTGGCTATTACTAAACACCCTGTGCATAAAACAAGATATATGTAGAAAGAATCACTTAATTTTTCAAACGTAATTTCAGATCCATTACCTAATTTATAAAAGAAAACTTTGAATCATCATAACCACAGCAAATGGTAGTGTTTTTTACCGCTCTGATTGACATTAATTTGGTGCTGTTTTAATAGCATTTTACAAATCTAATATTTTCCCAATATTTTGCTGGTGCTAATATGCAGTGAAAAAACGAAATAAACTTATGGTAATAATACACATACAATGAAATATTGAGCATGATAAGGTTAATATATTTATAATACACTACAAAACAAGAATTTTAGATTAGTCGTCTACATATCGCATGTAGTCAAAATAAGTTTTTATATAATTGTTAGAAATATAAGGTGAAAGATTAATGTCTTTCATGGATAAGTATTTCTAATCAAACTTAGTAATATCAAATATCAGCATTTTCAAACAGTTCCGTTAAATCAAGATTTCTAAAAATATTCAAGATAAATCAAAGAATGATAAGACAAAGAAATTTTCAGATCAAACTTTTAGTCAAAACAAAACACAATATAAATTTTCTACTGTCAAAATCACATATCCATCACAGACTGCTGGTCGTCAAATACCGATTAATCGGCATCAGTTCTTTGGTAAAATTTGGAATTTCTTGAAAAAATTCCCCTTTTAAGTACACTAAAAAAAACTGTAAATTATAAAGATACGAAACGTACACTAAACTAATTTAAATACGTAAAACAAAAATTAAAAATCTGTATTTTTGGTAAAAGTATTTACAAAAGACACACTAAATAAATAATATCTTATTTACATTTTGCTTCAAATGCATTTCTTAAATAAAGTAAATATGAATGAATGCTGTTAGAACAAATAAAAAATAAATCAATTAGAAAAAAAAATCTTAATTGAATAATTTTGATTTTAAGTCCATAAAGAGAGTTTAAAAAAATTACCATGAAACAATTAGTTTTGATTATTGCATTGCTTTCGAAAAAAGTTTTTTTTAAATATACAAATAAAGTAATAGCTTGATTTTCATCCGTGTTATGTTACAGTTTGTGCAACTGGAATAGAATGTTCTTCATTATCGACTACGATGGACAGAGGGGAATCTCTAGTATCACTCTCTTCTATATTGCTACTGTACTCGCTGCTGTCCATATCTTTTGTATCACCTGAACTTGAACTCTGACCTAAGGAAGATTCGGATTCTTCCTCCAAAGGAGATGAAACATTGGTTCGTACATCATGCTCCTTTAGCATATGCTGGTTTAAAGTTTCAACGTCTTCAAACACTTCGCTGCACACTGAACAAGAATGGTCAAAATGTTTATCATGCGCAGATACCAGATGATTTTTCAAAGTTAGTGTGGAGGGAAAAGTCTCTGAACACAATTCACAAGGATAGGTAGTTGAAGTTGCATGAATTCGTATGTGTTCCTTAGCGTGGCAAGATCTCGAAAAACCTTTACCACAGTGAGGACACAAATAAGGTTTTTTACCAGAATGTGACTTTAGGTGAGCTTTGCGATTTTCTTTTCTAGCAAAGCGCATTTTGCAAATGGGACATTCATAAGGCTTAACACCAGTGTGCGTTCTCATGTGGATTGTGAGGTTTCTGGAGACGGAAAAGGCTTTGTTGCAGGTTGGGCAGGTAAATTTAGCTCCCTGTGAATGTATGCGTTGATGTCCTTGGAGATTACTTTTACAAGGGAAGACTTGATCACAATCATTACAAGGAAAGCTCTTTTTTCCATCTGTAAATTCATTGTCTGCGTGGTATTTAAAGTGATGCTGTTGAAGATCTCCTGGAGCAGCAAAAGCTTCGGGGCACAACGTGCATTTGAAATTACCACTACTCTCATGAATTTTGCAGTGACTTTGATAACTTTTTAAAGACGTAAACCTTAGATTACAGTCCTGACAGCTGAAATTAGCAATTTCCTTTGGATAATTGGGATGACAAAATGAATGGTTACTCCACTCAGCTTTGAAAAAGAATTTTTGATGACAAAGAGAACATATATAAGGTTTTGCTTCCATTCCATGTTCCAACATGTGTTGCTGAATTAAAGAAGCAGAAGAAAATGCCGCTTTACAAAGGTAGCAATCATAACTCGGACACCCTTCATAGGTATGTTCAATTAAATGACACTGAAGTTTAGCGGGGGAATCGAACACTCTTTTACACAAATGACAAACATGATCAGTTCCTTCCTCAAGAACATGAGTAGCTACGTGAACTTGAATTTCTTCTAGAGAATCGAAAGACAGTTGGCATTTAATGCACTGAAATGTATTTTGATGGCATAGTTTATGATTTTCGTACTCTAAAATGCTCTCAAACTTTACCTGACATTTTTGACAGCGAAGATCATCACTTTTAGCGAAACGAAAATCATTACCTTTGGCGTGAAAGCAATTTTTGCACATGTAAGTATGATTTTCTTGCGTTCCTGTAATGATAAGTTGCTGTATGGAACCCTTACGTCCGCACACGCAGCAGTTATACAAAAATTCTGTGGATCGCAAATGATGTTTTGCGTGTACTTGAACTTCAACGTCAGACATTAGTGTTTGGCGGCATATGATGCAGGGTGCTGGAAGTCCTTGAGGATTGTGTTGATGTGTATGGGCATGAAACTGGTCTTCTTGTTGTATTGCTGTGTGGCATACAACACACGTACTGTTTGTCACCACTTTGCAATGTTCAAGTTTATGCTCAGCCAGAGTGCCAGCTGATGGGCAGATTTCGTCACATATATTGCATTTATGTTTGCTGGGGCTCACTGTGTGAGATTTCATGTGATTTTCCAATTCTGTTCTGGACTTACATGATTCATTACAATAGGCACAAAATAGACTAAGAGTAGTTTGCCCTGGTTTCTGGGATCCCGATGTTCGAATATGGTGCACCTGGCGTTTGTGGACAATTAAGGATGATTCTACAGTGAAACTAATGTCGCACATATCACAACGTAGCTGTTTTTTGGGAGAAGATTCAAAATTGCTATCACTATCAGATTTTGAGTTAGTCTTTATACTTAAGTTTTGGACATTCTCCCTCTCTCGTGCTGTCACAGGAAGGATATTTTCTCCTGAATGTTTTTCTTGAATGTGTCGTTCTAGTAGAAATTCTACTGGAAAGAACTCTGGACAAAACAAGCAGGAGTATTTCTTGTGATACTGCATATGAACTTGAAAGAGTGATTCGGATGGAAAGCAAAGAGAACAAATGGGACAACGAAATGGGGGATATTTAGCAAAGTGAGCAATTTTAACATGCAGGCTGAATTCGTTCTGAGTTTGAAAGGCAACATTGCACGATGTGCATTTGAAAGTACGGCATTGGTCACTATGTTTCATTGAAAAGTGAATTTGAATATCAACTTTGGACTGAAACATGTCTTTGCAGAGGGAACACTGATAAAGTTGGTGAGCATGTGTGTCCATTAAATGTCGTTGTAACTGATCTGGTTTAGAGAACATTTTAGGGCAACTTTGACAGCCATATTCGGTCGAAATGGCTAAATAATGATTAGCCACGTGGTTATTAAATACTTCTTCTGAAGGGAACTGTCCATCACATTCAAAACAACTAAATTTCTGCGTCCCACATTCCAAATGAGTTTTAAGATGTGTTCTAAATGATTCAAAATCAGGTAAGGCTGCATTGCATTGGTTGCAAAGTAGTGGACCAGGGTTGGGAAAGCCACCAAACGAGCCATTGTTGAAAATTGGAAATTCAAGCATGAAAGGATTTCTTGGACTAGAGTTTTTACTTCTAGACATTTCTTTTTCAGCATGATATTTTGCAAGATTTAATTCCTTATCATGCATCACTTTCATGTGGGCGGTAAGGGATAGGTCGTCGTGGAAGAGTTTATTGCACAGCGTGCAGACGGGCTCATTACTACGCCCATTTTCTGTGATTTCCTTGGAACTGTGCACAACTATGGTATGTGTCTGAAGGGAAAAAACGCTTTCGAATTTCATGGTACAGTATTGGCAGCTAAATGTGTTTCTAGTGGGTGAACTGAAACTTCTGTTATCCGGTGAATTACCAATATTGTTTTGCGGACTAGTGGTAGAATGAATCGCTGGAGTCGAGTCTCTGCTATTGCTCCTCTTAATATGCACTTCATCAATGTGTTGCTTCAGGGCATCAGAGGACACAAATTCTTTTCCGGAACACAAAGTGCACTCAAACTCAGAATTTTCACGTCGTCTCTTTCCAGTTGCATGAAACTAAAATAAAGCGAAATGATGTTTTTAGATTTTGACATATAACATACATTAAATTTTTTACTCTTTATTTAAATGACTAATGATAGTTGAATCTAATGATAGTTAAATAAATATAAAGACGGATAACTCGATGAACAGCAAAAAATAATTTCAAAGGCAAAATAAAAAAAAAAAGTAAAATGAAATTTTAACATTATTAAAACTAAAGAATCTCTTTAGATTTCATGAGTTAATGAACTTTAAGTTTTATGAAATAATCTTCTAAAATTAATTTGTATTATACAGACTCTTATACATTTATTTACTGCATTTGTACTTGATTATTACGAGAAAATGTACGAAAAAAAATAAAGAATTTAAAACTTATGCATAATGAGTTAAATATCCACTCTTTTTACAAGACAAATATAGGATAAATATAATATTTGTAACAATGCGTAATGACAATCATATAAAAAGAAATAATTTTCTCCGTTTCCTTGTTGAAGTAAATAGAAATTAAAAATTTTTTAACAATTTTTCGGAGTGGGGTCATTAATGAATTGTTAATAAAGTTAATGTCAGATCGGAATTGCAGGCATTCAGTTCATAAGTTTAAAAAGGGTTTTCTTCTGATTCTAGATGGTGCTTAAAAAATGTGTTCAAGATCGCCCCTAACTAATTTCTTAATAATTTTTGTCTCTACCATATATAAAATAGTTTCTCTTATCATCTTCGTTTACAGTTTAATTAGATTATTGTCACAGATAGGGGTGGCACAATTCATTTGCGAACACATTCAAAAATTGTGTTTTACTTAAAAAGAGAGCGCATACATGAAATATGCACATGTTGAAAGAAAAAAATAACTCAAAATGTTACTTGGTGTTGGTATTAGCAAACTGTGCAACGCAACAATCACAAATTCAGGTTGAATATGTGGGCATAATTTATTTTGATTTAAAGTATTGGAAATATAACCTAAAAAGCCTTCCTAACCAATAAATTATACTAATTGATAAAATACAAATTGTAAAGTTTGCTCAGAACAACAGAATTCTTCATAAGAATTATAAAAATTGCGGACATAAAGAATTATAAGAATTACAAGCATAAATAATTATAAGATTCATAAGAGTTAAGATCAAAGCCTTCCTAACCTATAAATTACAAAAATTGATAAGATGCAAATTGTAAAGCTCACACATAACAAAAGAGTTGTTCATAGGAATAGCTTTTTCAACACTTTTCATAAGAATAGCTTTTGCAACATTGACACTTCATTGTGCCCATTTGCATACATGCAAGCCTAAGTTTGAATTAGATTTTTTCTGCTGTCCTCGATAATTTAACATTGAAAACTACTTCGCACATCTGCGAAGGTGCTTGTCTTGCTGAGGAAAAAGAATTTATCACCAGTCAGTGTTAGTTTAAAAGATAAAGATATTGCTGTTCGTTATTTTGACGCCTACTGTTATTTTGGCATGAGAGATAATTGATTTGGTATTTATTATTGCAGTTTGAATCTTCAGTCGTTTCATTTCTTACACTTCAAGTTTCATTTGATTTTTGGATGATTTTGTGTTTATTATTGCTTTTATTCATACATTATTATACATTTGCGTTGGGTATCAGTGAATTTATAATATCGTACACGCAGTTTTGCAGGTATGCAAAGTGACATAAAATAATCCCCTCTCAAAAGATTGCAACTGATTTTTTTCCCTGCATTTCTTGACAAATCCTGCATATGAAAATAACTATTATTTTTCACTTAAAGTTTGGAGTGAAGGGTTAAATTTTAATTTCGGGTATCGTGTGGAACTTTCCACACCATTATTCCTATATCTCCCCAGCTAGTCACAGCTTCTGAATTAGTCAGTTGTAAAACTGCAACGCTTGGTACAGCTTCATTATTAAAGATTTAAATAAGCATAAAATTATTATATCTATTTTTAATGTTTGCAAGCACACACAAAGAAATATTTCTTTACCTCTTTATGGACAAGGAATTCCGAATAGTTGTTGAAAGTTTCTTCACATTCTGGACATGAAGTGTGGAATTCTGAAGCATGCTTTTCTTCCAAGTGAGTCACTAGAATCTCTTGGCTTGTAAAGACGTCAGAGCAGTAATTGCAGTTATGTTTTCGTTCATTAGACTGCGCAGTTTCATGAATTGTCACATGTGTCTGAAAGAAAATATTGAATTGAAGAAAATATTGAATACAATTGAATTTAACAATAAATATCATAAAGAATAAGAATTCATTGGATAAAATAATAAGTAGGCATTTAAATTTGATGCACAGTAAGGAAATAGATTGCTGCAATAATAATAATAATAATAAAATTAAAAGAAATTCTAGATATTAATATTGGATTTGTTTTCGGATTTTATTGTTTTTTTTATTTTATATAAATACGTTAAAAAAATGCAAATGCTTTGAATTTGACATAATTTTATGATGTTTTTTAATCAGAAATAAATTTTCATCGTAATTATTGATCTCTCGGTATAACATTTGTATAATAAATTTTAGCATTAAAAAAGTAAATCAGTTTTTACGTGAAAAGTAAAAGGGTTGTCCCAATTTCTTTTTTGAAAAGCAAATAAATTTTTAATTACATTTTCCTTTTTAAAAAAAAATTGCAGTGATATATAAAAATTATCCTAAATTTAAAATACTGATTATATTAATAAAATAAATTTGTTAAGGTGAAATTGCACTAACTGTAAAGAAGCTTAGAAATTTATTGTCGATTATGTGATAAAGGTAGGTTTTAGTTCCAAAATATTTGTATAGATGGCGCTGTGTATTCTCTAACGGGGCTCTACGCCACTTTCTTGCTAGCGCAACGCCCCCAACAAGTAATTGTTTTTTACTCCAAAGCTTATTGCTTTTAGGAAAAGGTTAGCGTTACTCTTTCCTTTTTTAAATGTAATTTAAATTATTTTAAGACGTAGTATAATTTTTTTAAAAATATTATCTAGTTTAGAAATTATCTGAACCATATTACAAGAGAGAAAATGCACACTATTTTAATATTTTATTGTTAAAAGATATTCCATGTTAATGTAGAATGAAGCTAAAGCATGGTCATCATTATCATGCTCTAGAGTCTATAGGTACAAAAATAGAGCTGAAATGTAATGCCATTGACCTGGAATAACATGTTAATTTGCAACATGTAATTACTTGCTTAATTAACAATATAAAGGCTTCAAAACAAGTTGAAATATTATATATTACGGTATAACTGTGCGGTATTACGGTATAACTGTTATGGTATAACAGTGACATTCTTAAACATTGTTCTCTTAGCAAATTTTTTAGTTTCGGAAACAAGAAAAAAGAGCGTGGGTTTCATTTTCGAGCTTTCAGCTTCAATTAGTTTTAAGGATGTCGAAGACTTTAAGAGAAAAACTAGATCAGAATTGAAGAGCATTTAGAAGGAGGACTTTCTGAAACATTCACAGTGAAATACAGAAGTGCATTACATTACGCCAGACCTCTTAACATATTAAATGGGCATGAAATTCACACAATATTTTCAGGAGTTCTTAAATCAAACACATAAATCAACAGCCTCACTTCGTAATAAACAGTAGTAATATGGGAAAAACCAAAGGCTGTTTACAGAAACACATGTATTCAAACATTGATAAAATAAAGGATGTTGGTGATTGTTACTTACAGTAGTCAGATAATAGAATCTGCAAGATTTTGCTTAGAAATCATAATAGTATGAAAACATACTTGAACAGATAACCACTATCAGTGAACAATACTTGATCAAATAAAAGAATCTGAAAGGTATGGTGTTGATTATGTTTCTCACAATGTATTGCGTTGTGTGGTTGATGGTTGCATGGTACAGATTCGATTCAACCATTGTTAAGTAATTTTTTTTTTATTGTTAAATATATTTCATTTTATAGAGCGTGTTTGTAATATCTAATGCAACTCACTCAAACGAAAATTCACTCATTAATATAGATTAAACAAATACGTATTCACGAAAGAAAAGAAAATACCCCCGAGATTCATTGTATTTTACATATGGCTTACAGAAGCATAACAAATTTCAAATATGCAAGCATAGACCAATAGAGGATGAGCATTTACTTCAAATAAGAAAATTTGCCTTTTTGCTTGTTTTCTATTTTTTTCAAAGGGTATATTTCACTCACCTGAAGCTCTTTGGCTGAAGGAAAGGATGCCGAGCACTGCAGACAACGATAGCCTCCATAGTTGGAAGATGGACTGGATGGATTTGTGAGATCCTTCTTATGGTTCTGCATGTGAGATGTGAGAGCAGCTGCTGTGTTGTATCCTCTGTTGCAAACAGTGCATTGATATGGTTTGGCATTATCGTGCGTCTTCATGTGGATTTTGAGATGATCACTGCGAGAGAATGCTGCTTCGCACTGATTGCAGCGATACTTGCGATCTCCTGTGTGCAGCTTGACGTGGCGATCTCTACTGCGCTTGTGCTTAAAAAGACGTTTACAGTAGTCGCACATAAATGGTAATTGATCGCTATGTACCTATAAAGAAAAAATGAACCTATAAACAACATACATTCGAAAATATTTTCCAACATGTTAAGGAAAAAAATATATTTCAGTTCGACGTTTCAACACGCTGCAGATTCTTATAAAACAAAAAGTGATACTTGAGTAAATCATGTATCACCGCAGTTGGACAATCAATTCTCATAAAGGTTTAACAGTTTTTGATATTTAATTTCTTAATATTGTATTGTTATATTACGTAATATGTTGTAATATTGTATTATATTGTATTGTATTATATTGTATTGCATTATATTGTATTGCATTATATTGTATTGTATTATATTGTATTGCATTATATTGTATTGTATTATATTGTTTTCTATTATATTGTATTGTATTATATTGTAATCTGTATTGTACTGGTTAAAAGCGAGAAAATAAAACAAGATAACTCTTGGTATGCATTTTGGCAAATTCATTTTTGTGAAGGATTATCTTTCTATAACTTATTAGAATAACTAATCAGTAATTGCATCTATCTTGGAAACTAATCTGTAATTGCATCGATCTATATCTATCTGGGAAACTAATCTGTAATCGCATCTGTTGAAAAGAAAACTTAGAGATAAATGTCAGTTGGAGCGTTTTCGAACTCTAGATCTGACTAATATTCGGAATAAAAATTCAATATTGTGGAATATAAAGATTCGTAAACCATGGCCGTGGTTGGAATCTCGCTTATGCAGACAAGCTATATTTTCCCCTGACCATTACGGTTTTAGATCTACATTATGGAAGGCTCTTTTATTTTTCTAAAATACAACTCAAACACAATGATAATTATTAAATTTAACTTATTTAAATAATATATAACAAAACAAGATAACAAAACAAAATTTCATCTTATCTTATAACAAAATTTATAATAAATTATTAGCTTTGTTGCATGTTACAATGCCAACATATTCAAAATTTGAATCCAAAACATGGATGAAAAATTATTTATCTAGTATTGTTCTCGACTAAATTTTCATTCGGGACATTTTAAATATCCAATTTAAACATTAAAATCTTTTCATGAAGGTGTCTTTTTAGAAAATCATCACCCATGCATGCTAATAAATGCAAAACAATTTATAATTAATAACTTCAATTCAAATTTACCTCTCAGATAAAAATGAAATCGAAAAATAATATTCTAATTAAAGCAATTTAATGGATTTAAGATAAGCTTCAGAACTATTCTTCAGAACTTTTTTTACTGACATTTATTTAACTTGTTCCATTATAAATTTTAAACTCGCTAAACTATTCTGGAAACGCTAATGAAACAGCAACAATAGATCAGTAAAAGAAACGAATTCTTAAAATAGTCTTAAACCAGTTTGAGTATGAAGCTTAACGGCGATTAAAGCGAAAGACGAATTCACTCTACAAACTACTCACTAGACAAAATTTTTTAAAAAAAAGATTTTGATTTTCTTTATTTATTTGCCAATCTAAATAATAATGGACAAGTTTGAAATTTTTTTTCCAGTTTTTCTTAATTTTTTTTATTTTATTTTATTTTATTTATTTATTATTTTTTTTTTATGAAAAAATATTATTTAATAAACCCTTAATGTTCATAGTTTTACTTCATTATGAACAAGAATTCCAAAAATATGAACTTAAGGTGGTAATTACGGAACACCTTGTATATTCTTAAGCATTTTCCTTAATAATATACAGTTACTAGAATTCGACGCAATTTTATTCAGGAAATATTATTTATTATTTTGTATTCAGGAAACTGAAGACAAAATAATTTAACAAGAAACTTAATTATTTTTTTTTACACCTTTCATTCCCCTGCATATTTAATTATTATTTATTTTAATTAGAAAGTATGACAGGATGATTTATCGAAAAACAAGGCAAAAAACACACATTCTTTTAATTAAATAACGCTCGAAAAATTTAAGGAACTTTCGTACAATTGTGAGGAATTAAGAGCTGTGTTTATTGTTTATGTTGAGAATAAAAAAATATATATATTGCAAAAACGAAGAAAAAAAAATCAAAATTTATAAAGCATAATCCTAAGAATAATGTTATTATATATTACAACCAGTTAAATGAATAAAATATGAATATAATTCAGCGAAATTTTTTTAATAAAAGAATAAGGTTTACATATTTATAGCTCATATTTCGATGGTTGGAGCAAAAAAATTAGGTTACCAAATAAACATGACAACTTAATTCACAGGTGACGAAAAATTACCCAACTTATTTCGAAATTCATTCGATATAAATGGAATTATTAATTTGATTTCTAAACACAGAAGTCATTAACGTTATCCATCATTTATTAAGTGTCACACTTGAACGGCGTTAATTAAGATGTACTCATGTTTAATTACCAGTTTTTATATGAAAAGGAGTAATTTATGGCCATACATATATGAGTTAAATATTAAATGGTTTGAAAATTAGGATTAGAGGTCATATAGGTTTTTTCGTTCTTTTGCGACATCAACTTAAATTTGAGGAGTTCGTAAAGAAAGTTTGTAAAACTAAATATGTTTAATAATTTCTGTAATGCAACTTAATTTTTAAAAAATAAAACTGTTTAGATACTCGTTGACATAATTAAATTGAAATTTAAGATTTCTTTGTGTATGTTTTGTGGAAAATAAAGTTTTGTAAAAAAAATATCACTTATTTAACTATCGATTTTTATGATTTTTTTTTATCTTATAAAATTAATATTCTTTTTTCTAATGATTCTACGATAATTACTTCCGTACTTTAATTTTTTAGTGCTTTTATATTGCAAAATTGCCTTTTATATTGCAAAAGCAAATGATAGTTCAATTATGTATTTACTTCTCTATATAAACATCATACTTATATATTACTGAAAAGTATAATAAAGTTTACTTGGAATTTTTTTCTTTTTTTTTTGTTTAGTGCTTAGACAGCCAGCAAGTTTCAGGGTTAACCTGATTCTTTATTGTAGAAATATTTGTATAATAATATATTTGTCTTTAGGCTGGCACAAGCACTGTTTTAAGTTTGTTCAAAAAATTTACATCGTATCTTTACGATACTTTTTTCTGGGATATTTAGGGGACAATAGGATTTATTTAACAAGTGCTAATAATATTTTTCAATGTTAATAATAATAATTTCTAAAACCCAACACATGGCGCTCTGCGTAAAGGAGTAATTTTAATCAGTTTCCTCTATGGCACTGTATCATGAATATCTTTAAAACCTCGAGATCATCGTATTTAACAGGATTAATGTTTGCTAGTTTATGATAAATATTTGATGTAATTTTCTTGGCTTTTATAAAATTCATACAAATCATACAATATTAAAAAAAAAAACAAAAAAAAACATGAGTTATTTTTCAAATAATTTCAACATATTAAAGACGAAAGATGAACTAGAAATAAAAATACTCGATTCGAAACTGAAATTCGAAGCGAAGTTTTGAGTTTAATAAAAAAAAATTCTCAAAATAAGAATTAAAAATTTTAATATTACTTCCTAAAATATAATCTTGTAGTTTTAAATTTTATAAATTTCCCCAGCAAGTCTCTTTTTATTAAAAACTGGCAATTTTTTTGATAATTTTACGCAATTGAATTACAATTTTGTGATCCTTAAACTAATAAAAGAAATTCGTGAAATGATAAAACTGACTTCCACCATAAAAAAAATATTATTTCCCTTAAAATTCCAATACGCACTCAAAATTCAATTTATGGTATTTATGAAATTTGAAAATAAGTTTTTATACGCTATAACAAAAAGAATGATTACCAGGAAAATAATTGAAACTAAAATCAAACACAAAAATAAAAAAAAAGAATGCCTCTCGAAATTAGTTCCTTTTCAACTCATTTATTCCCAAAACCAAGATGAAAGGTGGTATTTCATCATTTTTCTTCCTTATGTTATGAAAAAGCAATTTTATTTATTACTGCGAGGAAAAGGAGCCAGGCGGCGTGAATAAAATTTGACATCCGTATAATTAATCATGGTGGAATATTTTTCAAAATTTATTAAGCAAAATTGTCATTGATGAAACGAGGAAAGCAAGTTATTAATTTTCACATTTTTTTCCCTCAAAAGAAACTTTGAGCTCTGAGTATAACGTAAATTTAGTCATAATAATTCATAAATGATAGAGAGAAACTTATACGGAGTAGAGGGAATAGACATGAATCAAAATTAAAAACTGAGGTATAATTCTTGCCAAATTTGAAATAAATTTAATAAACTGTATTTCAGTTTTGTGTATTATGTTTAGATAAAACATTCTAAGTGATAGTAATATAATTAAAAATTACTAGTAAACATAGGAACACAACACAATTCTTCATTATTTTATTTTACCTCTAATTTTGTGTTAATGTTAACTGATGCAAACGTTTAAAAAAAAACTAATTCGCAATTTGAAATTCAATTAAAAGGTTTACTATCTTTGTACTCTTGTGTAAAATTTGATGAAAATATTAGTATTTCTAAAACATGTTAAGGTTTTTTTTCTATAAAATTAAACGTCGTTAATTCAATATTTTGTTTCGTTTGTTTAAAAAATATTAACAAACAAATAGAATTTAAGGTTGTTAGGGAGCAGGGAAATAAGTTTCTATAGAATTGTAAAAATGCAAGAGTAAATTGTCTTTCATAGAGAATAAGACAGTAAAAAAGATCAACAAAGTAAATTTTTATAAAAGTCAAATATTAATTTTTCTCTTGAATAGTACATATTTGCTCAAAAATTTGTTTACAATTTGTGATTATTCTTTAAATCAAGTTTAGTAATGACTTGAAAAAAAATCGAAATTCAAATGCTTTATCTCACTTGTTGACTTTATGGAGACTATAAAATTATATTTTTGGTACATAATTTATAAATTTGCTGTATGTAAAACGAGTTTTTTTTGTTTAATAAATTTTTCGAAAGAAATTTTTGATTTAAAGCGGTTTCTTTGAAAAAAATTTCCATTTGAATCTCTAGTTTTATTCTTAAAAATTGAACTGGATAAATTAATTAGTTAAACATCACAATTAGGTACGTAAGACATGTATTTTTCTTTCTTCTGATTAAAACGCTAGTATATGTTTGTGAAATCAGAGTTCAAAAAATAATATACCATAGTTATGAAATCATGTATGCTAAAAATATTAGTAACAAAATAACATACATGTTTAGTGTCTCAAACTTACAGGAGAAACTGAGTCACCCTTTTTTTTATTTTTATATTGGATAAAACTGATTTTAATTGATTTGATAAAACCTGTTTTTGATGAAAGCTGATTTTATGAAATCATGAGTTACGAAATCATATATGCTAAAAATATTAATAACAAAATAACATGCATGCTTAGTGTCTCAAAATTACATGAGAAACTGAGCCATCGTTTGCTTTTTTCATTGGATAAAACCGATTTCAATTGACTTTGATAAAACCTGTTTTTGACAAAAACCTGATTTTGATACAACTTTGATTTTGATAATCAAGTTAACTGGTTAACCTGAAATAGTTTTTTACACTTAATCAAAGTTAAAACACGAAATACTTAATAATTACATCAAATAATACATTGATAGAATGAACTTTATCATTTAGTTTTCTTTTATTTATAACTGCTGTAACATCAACAGAAAAAAGTTTGAGCAAAACAAAAAGGTTGAAAAATGAAATTTAACAATACATAGCGTTTGACCAAGTATTTTGTAACACACTTCTAGAAGTAACATGCTATTTGCTTAGCTCATTTTAATAACAGATTCAAAACAACTTTCCGAAAATAGTATCCATCTCTAATATTGTGGAAAATTGAAAACGTAATGGGATATCAAAGCAAGCCTGTGCAATTTTCTGAGCCTGTATTTGAGGGCCACATTGGCCACCTTCCAGTTTCGGAGCGTTCACCTTTTTGGCGCGATCTTTTTTAAGGTGCTGTCGAATGTTGAGTTGTCAGCATCAAATTAAATCCTTCCATGCATTCATTGAACCAATACGATTAGATGCCGTGAAAATATCCTATTTAAACGTCTCTGCACTAGATTAAAATATTACGGCCATAGATTCTTTCAATATTAATTGTAGTTGTTGATCTTATTCATAATTCATGACTGAGTAAAGAATCAGTCAATCTGAAAATTGTTTCATTGTTATGTTAGAAGTACTGATTTTTGGAGCATTTGGAACCACAATCTAATTCAAATTTGCGGCAACTATAACATTTCAAATGTGTATCATATCGATTTCAACTGAAAATAATGCGATTAATTGGTGCAGAAATTACGATTCAACGTTGAACCGATTTTTAAGTGCACATTAATAAAAAAATTAGGTTTAGTTTTCTACATAATTTCGTAAATAAATTTCCATTGAAAACATTTGAATCGGAATCAATTTTTGTAGACAGTTAAGGAGACACAGGACGTTCAAAACAAAAAATTTCAGTTTTTCTTCGATCATATTTTTAAATTATTGGTAACATTAATAAAAGTCTACGTGCAGAATTTTAGAAAAAAAATGATCATTATTTTTCAAGATATAGCTAAAAGCTTAGCTTTTGGCAATTAAAAAGTTCCTTGCAAACGTATTTTAATTTTTTGAATTTAATTTTCACGCAATTAGGTTCTTTATAGGTATTTAACTAAATTTAAATGGTTATGATAACCGTGTAAAAATATATCTCAACTAGATATTAAGTTTTCATTTTGTCACCAAAACTTTCTTCAAAAAACAAGCTTTAATTGTGCTTGTTCAATCATTAAAAAAATATAAGATATTGAGTTAATCAAATGTATCAAAGTAATATAATGTGTTAACATTTAAACCGTGTGAATATTTTTTTCAGTTAGCTATCACTTTAGACTTTTTTCTCTTCCACTTTTTAAATAAAAGAAAATTTTCACCATTTCGGTTCCGTGTTAAATATTATAAATATATGACAGAAGATACGCATGTATTGCTTAGCTAATATAAAAAAAATGAGATCCCGTTACTACCATTATGTATTTACATTTTTGAAGGAAAAAAATTATCCGTCCTCAAATAATAATGAACAATAACGAGTTAAAATAACCCCAAAACACTGCATGGAAAATAACACCTAACGAAACAGTAATATACAATCCATACCTTCCAACATTGGAAAAATTAAATAACGGAGATTTTACAAGCTACATTTTTAGGCTCGAGTATAAGTTTTGATACATCAAATTATACATCAAATTATACATAATCATGCAAGTCAAAATTGGAAATAATATAGCACTTACATATAGCGAAATAAAATATATATATATAAATCTTATTCTAAAGAAGATGTTTTTTAACCTTTATTTATAATTACTTTAACTATAATCACTCAACATACTGAAGTACTGGCAATAGCACCATCTATTGAGAGAAGTATTTTAGCCATCAACGGATATTTCCTCGCAAAAATGTTTTTTTTTTTTAAAAAAAATTTCTTCAACAAATACGGAGAAATTTGAGAATATACGGGTAAACAGGAGATAGTCTTAAAATACAGGATTCTTCGTTTAAAAAAAACAGGAGGCATGGTAAGTAAGAGTAACTATAGTTTTTCTCATAAAATAATGAAAATTTTGTTTCCGATAGTTTTTTTTAAAGTACAAAATAGAAGAGGAAGGTTCAATTTGCATAGCCTCAAAACACAATGATTAAAAGAAAAAAGAAGGGGGGGGGGAACTACCAGTTTTGTTCTGTTATCGAAGAAGATCGGGTGGAGTGAGGTAGTAGCCAAGAGAGAGAGAGGTGGAGTCCTTGAAAGATAAAAAAAGGAAGAAAAGGCTGCGCCCTAAATGGACAAAACCAGAGGCTTCGCATGAGAGATTGATAGAGTCATTAAAAACGTCATTAAAAGGGTGTCGGGTAGCTTTTAATCGTCCACAGGGGCTGATTTACACCATGCCTGTTTGCCTACGAGAGCAATTGGGATGTGGGAGTAGGAAGTTTTCATTGCATTTTGATGGAGCGTGAATTGTTGACATTATTTACAAACTTTATATTATAACAGTCATTGAACAGCCAACCCAATTTTATGGGTTCACGACTACTAATGTTCAACTCTGTAGCCTTGTAATTTTGAACCCAATCCAGAAGACAAGGGAACTCCTGGATCGAATTTTGGGAGAAATTTGCCTTCGTGGAGGATTTTTTGATGCAGTTAACCCGCATTTGCGAGAAAGATCACGAGAACCTCCCACGACAAGCTTGACGGCAAGGGGACTTTAACCCATGATCCGTCTACCACTGAGGATGTTTCACGTCAGCACTGTAGTCGGTACAAGCCGGATGCGGAATTCGTATCGACTGGGATTTGAACCCGGTTTGCCTCATAGGAAGGCGAACGCTGTATCCCCTGAGCCATCGCGGCTTACGAACTTCATGTTAGACAGAGTGAGCGAAGGACAACACAAAAATGGAAGAGAATTGGCTACATTAAAAAAGATCGATTTATTTGTTCTACC
This sequence comes from Parasteatoda tepidariorum, assembly GCF_043381705.1. Lineage (NCBI taxonomy): Eukaryota > Metazoa > Arthropoda > Arachnida > Araneae > Theridiidae > Parasteatoda > Parasteatoda tepidariorum. Next base: position 26,244,870 of record NC_092207.1, on the reverse strand, counting down.
TCGCGCTCTCTGAATGTCAAAATCTAGGGTATCCCACAAAAAACAACTTCAAATAGTTAGAAATTCGGGGAAAAAGAAAGTTCACTGGAAAAGTTAAATGAAATTCAACAAATTTCTGACTCAGTGAAAAACACAATTTTGTTCATGATTCAATAAAGTATAAAATAATTTTTTATCTTCATATACTATTTTTCAAATTTTAGTTTAAAAGAGGAAATTAAATTTTATACGTTTATTTTCTATTATTAAACGTTATTATTAAAACGTATTATTTAAACGTTTCTTTCTATTATTAAAAGAAAGAAACGTTTTTTTTTCAATTATTAAAAGAATGAGATGTTACTTTTCTAATATTAAAATGTTGTGGCGAATATTATTACATCTTATATTTTTTAAAAGCAACAAAAATTAATATTAATGATTAATTCTTGTAATATTAATAAAAATTAGGATATCTAATGTAAATCAATTTAGTCTTGTTTTAAATGACTATAATTTCTATGAAAATTGTTAAAAATAGCCAATGGATTGATGTTTATTGTTTTATTGATGAACTATAAAGAAAAAATGTCAGTAATTAAAGGGGGGGTTACTGAAAGCGGAGACAGAACTAGCTGACAATAAGCTTATAAAATCATTTTGCATTAAGAAAAGTAACAACAAAACAGAATATTAATTTTCAAACAGAAAATTAAAACTAAATTATTAACCACAAATTAGTGTATAACAAATTAGAATAATAAATATATACCATCTGAGAGGGGGGGGGAGGAGTCATAAAGCGGCATTTTAGGAAACAAAAACAAAAAAATAAATGAAAATGTTTAAAAAAAAAATCAATTCTAAGATTTTAAAGGATGCTTATAAAAAGAAAAAAAGGATGTAAAAAAAAATATTTCATTGTTTTTAGATGTGCTTAAACCATACAAAAACAGCTTCATATACTTGGAGCTGAATCTGTTTTTCAGATATGTAGCATTATTTTTCAATGAATTGTCATCTTTTTTTTCTTCTTCAGAATATTGAAAAAAATAAACGCAACGAAGACAAGTAGAAAAACGAAAATAAGTAAATAAACGGTATTATTGTTAATAGTATCCTTGAAACACAAGATGAATGACTCCTTAACATCTTGAGGTGGCCAATATATAAAGCCTTGCTGACACCGTATAAATGCCGTCTAAGTGCTAACTCAACAATAATTATCAATTCCTTCAACAAAACATAACAATTCCAGAAAGAACAAAGTGGCAGATACAAAAGCAAACAAAAAATGAAGAAAAGTTCTGCATTTACATTCACTCACGTAGAATCGCCATTTCCTTGTTGAAGTAATCAAACTTGCAATCGCAAATGGAATAACGATTTTTAAGCTCAGAGGCATAATTAAATAGGCGTTCGTTTCTAACCATAATTAAATTATTTCGCCAATATCTGTCAAAAGAAGAAGGAAGAAAAATTGAAATTATTGCCCGGCAATTAGGTAAAAAAATATGGCCACCCGCTAAACGGTCTGTAATTTGAAATATTAGTAGTGTAATTTTGAAGTGAGCAAATTACTTTTTGGATGGTTTTTTTCATTAATTTTAAGAGTGGTTTTATTTGATTTTTATTCATCAGTCGAAGTGGTAATGAAAAGTCAAAAGAAGAAATTAACATGTCGTCTTGATTCGTATTTTTGGTGGTATTAGTAGGGACACGCCCTTGTGATAAATAAATGCAAAACTTAGTTTGACTTTTTGGCTATCGAAATTAGTGTATGATGAATTTGAAAAGGCCTGTCTGACCTCATTGTTTCCAAGGCAGAATCGAATTGAGACAAATAATACTTGTTTCCATTTTTTTTTTCTTGTGGGGGTAGAAGATTATCTTGGAAATTTTTATTTAAGAAATATGCAAATGAAGCTACGTGATAGAATTAAAGTATTGATTCATTATCTCCGTTTAACGCCAAATGATTATAGATTGGTTGCTAATTAATTTCTTAAAGCAATAAATAAATTAGAGCAATTACTAAAAGTTATTGATTTCATGCGTTCAATGCATAATTATTTGTTTTCAGTGTTAATATTTGTACAGACAGTTATTAAATTTATTCAAATTGTCTAAATTATTACTGCTATTATTGAATGCAATCTGTGATTACAGTTTTTCTATACGATTATTAATAATCACTACTAATTTTTGTTACTAATTATATGTCAATATGTGGCCTGGCAGCAAAAGTTAATCTTGGTATTTTCCTAACAAATCGAAGGAAAACTGGTAAGAAAATGATTATTTAACAAAATAATATATGCATAAGGCCTCTGATAGGTTAAAAATAAAGCATGGTGTGGTAATTTAAGCAAAATGCATTAAACTATGTTTATGATTGTCCAAAACTCAAATGTTTGGAAATAAATTGTTTGCAAAAATTGAGGAAACAGTATTAAAAATAACTTAAAAACAATACAGGTAATACTACAATATATGTAATACATGGTATAGCAGACGGTATTCGGTTAGTAGAAGATGATAAACATTTGATATAAGAAAATGCAGTTTTACAATTTTGGTGATAAATGCATAAATTATTCCTATATTGATAATTATAGTATCGATATTGATCTTTTAATATTGATATTGCTCATTTTTCATTGAGGGGTTATGCCAAACTTTTTGTAAAAGATCATATTTTTTGTGAAATTAGGAAATATCTATTAGCAATTTTGTGAGATAGGGAAAAGGTTTTCGTGAAAAATCACAAAAAGTAGTGTTTCCATACTCTTTGTAAATGGTCTTGCTGAAAAACTAGTCGACTCTGTTTATTATTTTTTTAAAAAATAATTTCGAGTGGTTTCCATTTTTAATTTGAAAAATATTAGGAATGGTTCATTTTCAAGATAAAATATTTCGTGAAGGATCCATTTTTATGATAAAATAATTTGTGAAGGGTTCTGTCTTTACGATTTTGTCAAGGGTCCGTTATTGCGGTAAAATATTTTGTTAAGGGCTTATTTTTACGATAAAATACTTTGTGAAGCGTCCGTTTTTCGATAAAATTTTAGTGAAGGGTCCATTTTTTCGATAAATAAATTAATTAAGGGTCCGTTTTCAAAGTAAAATATTTTCTAAAAAGTTCGCAAATGCTAAAAAAAAAAAAAAAAACTGTTTTAAAGTGCCTTTTTTCGTGGATAAACTTTAAAAAAACTGGTTTTTAATAAAATAATTATTTAAAATGAGCATGAAGTAGTGCAAATTATAATTTAAAAATTATAATTTGCGCTGCTTCATGCCCATTTTACATACTGGAAAAAATACTTTCCAAAGTCTTAACGAAATAAAAAAAGAAAAAGATTGAAAATCGATAAAGAAACCATAAATAATAAAAGCAATCAACATTCAGCGTAACTTCTCATCAACACATTCATAAACAACCACAGCACCCCACAGACCGAGGTAACTCAAAATAGTTTTCCCTGCAGAGCAAACTAAATACAACATCTATCTCTGGTACATATGAAAAAAGTTTTCTTTGATGAAGATATCTCTTCGCGGAGGGAGGTGCACGCGCATCCCTGACTCATTTCCCCGTGTTCTTTTTCTCTCCCTCCTCCTCCAACACCATCCATAGTAGGCATGTCCTACCCCCTAGACGCCACCATGGGAAAGACACCGCAGGGGATGCTCCCAGCGGGTTAGCTATGCGGGAGGTGCCAGCTGTGTCCCCACTTCACAACGTCCACAGATACAGAAAAAGCTTCACGGGGACAAAAAAAAAATGGATTATGAATTGGTAACATTTCTAAGATGAATTTTGTAGTCATGTGAAGAGGATCACAGTTTTTTTTTCTTCTCACCTCTAAATCGTGTCAGTTCATTTATGTTTTACAATATGATATTAAATTCGGGGGATGATGCATATTTAAGCTCGATTAAGCGACTGTAGGAGTGCTTTAAAATTTGATGGTGTGAATATTTTTTTTTCCATTCTGCTCTTAAGCAAGAACTTTTTCCCTTGCCTTTTATATCACCCTGGGCCACCCCCATTGAATTTTTTAGTAAAATATTGCAATTTTTTTTTTAAATTTTAGAAATTATTTATAGTTAATACGATTATTTATAGTTAGAACGATTATTATCCTGAGTTTTTTTTTCTTTTTTTTTCTTTTTAATAGGATTTTCATTTTTTTCTTCTTTAACCCTTTGACACAGATTGGACACCGGTGTCCCTTATAAAAAAAACTTCTGACACTCTAATTACAAGCGAAAAGATGAATTTTAATTATGAAAAACAGTCTAATACTTAGGGCCAGAATAGCCTGGTTAATAAGGCGTTGGGCCCATGCCCCAGAGGGCGTGAGTTTGCTCACCGCCGGCCTTCTAGTAAATGGTGACTGGTGCACGTTAAATTTTCCTGGATACAAAGTCCTCCATGTTCCCATATCAAATCGTACCTCTGGGGGGACTGAATTGGAGATAGATCGTTCTCTGGTTCAGGCCTAAATTACGATCTGTTGATGATACGAATAAATTCCTCACCTGGCTAGCACCGACCAAAATATGCTCAGTGGTAGACGGATCATGAGACGGACCCTTGCCGTCAGGCTAACCATGAGGGGTTTGGGTAGTTTTCCTCTCCATGTAATTCAAATGTGGAATATTTCCATTAAAAAAGTCCCCCACTAATTGATTTAGGAATTTCCTCGTCTTTTGGAATCAACATTACAAGTCTAAAGAGTGGAAATATTATACGACGGTTATGAAATATTAAAAAAAAACCCAACTCAAATTTAAATTTATTTCAAATTACATAAAACTTAATTCCATAGAAAGTTTTATTTAAATTCAGCATGTATCCAAAATATCCTTAACAGCAGTGGGATTTATTTTAATTTTTTTTTTTAATACTTGTGATAGATTACTTTGCAGAGCTGAATAACTAACAAAAACTAGGAGTGTTCTTGAAAAGAGAGGGAAGAGCTATTATTTTGAATATGAAACACATCTACAACAATCCCAGAAAGACATTGTATTTACTTCTGGCCGGTAGGCGCTCCTTGGGTGGTTCTCTCACAAGAGTTTAATTTTGACAGATGTGTAGCATATCGATCATTAAGGTATATCATTTCAAAAACGAAGGAAACTTATACCTGATATCAGTAACCTTTTCTGAAGGACCTTTGGGCAATGATTCATAAAAGTGTTAATTGGTATGGAGTGTGTTAGGAATTGCATTATCACTAAGCATACCAACACTTAATTTATACCTATTTCTACCATAGCCGGTCAAATGAACAGACTTTGTTTCGTGATTGAATGCATGAAATATGGATGTTAGGAAGGAAATAAACTGAAAAATTTTTGTTATAATTAAACAAAATTGTATATTGTCAATTTTTATGCATTACAAACACAAAGAATAAGAATTTTTAATTCATTGCTCAACTCATTTTTTACATATACAGTGTGTTTCCATTGTACATTTACAGCAAACATATTTCTTTTAATTATTATTATTTCTATAGTTCTTATAATTATTCTTATAATTATAAGAATATATAAGAATTATAATTCTTATTATAATTCTTATAATTATAAGAATATATAAGAATTATAATTCTTATAATTAAAAGAATATATAAGAATTATAATTCTTTTAATTATTCTTAAAATTAATATTATTTATTCTAAGAACTTGTGCTGTCTTGATTGTTTCGACACTTTACTGGGTAAAAACTAACAGTTACTTAGAAATGAAGTAAAGCTATCAAAATAAAATATAAGCTACTAACAAAAACATTTAGTTTTTGTCACTTTTTCTTACACAAAAATGCCAATCTAAAATTTCAGGTAATTTCTTGAAATTTGAATTCACAGTAATTCTGATTGAGCCAACTACGCAAGTCTTTGCACAAATGTGTAACTCATCGAATGCAATACGTTGAACACGCGTTACATCGTAATTTCTGATCCTATAGCCTTATAAAGCAATAATTTGTTCTTCCAGTCAAATGACCGGTTGCGGTAGAAATAGATATAGGACAAGTATTATTCGAAACAAACAAAATACAAAATAATAATAATAGAATATTAACTGTATATAATTGTTAAAAAAAGTAATGAAGTCAAATGTGCAAAAACGATAAAATGATAAGCGCATTTTTGATGAAAAAGTTCTTAAACGGTCATATATGATCGGTTGTGGTATGTTTAGTATTAAAGAGGAGAAAATTTCAAAGCTATTATGAAAAGAGTTTCTTCAAATGAAAATAAGTTAACTTACCAAAAAAAGTTACGGTAATTGTAATAACGAAGGAGTTTTTGAACAATGGATTGGCGTTTAATTTTTAGAAAATGGTATATTGTGAATGATGCGTCCTTTTTTTTTAAATTTAAAAGACACGTATTGTATACTTAAATACTAAAACACAGTTTGAAATTTCTTGTAAGTTAATAAATAATCATAAAACGAGCAACTAACGAGGAAATTTTTTTTCCAATTACTTAAAAATTCTTGAGAAATAAAACTGAGTGCACATTAAATAAAAATGTAAGAATTTAATCATTATCATTCATAATGTAATCATAAAAATAAGACGATTGTTCATTTTTATTACTACTTAAAAAAGGTAACGTTGACCGAAACTAAGAGGAATTTAAGACACTCTTGCAAAATAAAGTTCCTTGTCAATTGAAGAGCTTGGTGCAATATAGTGATTATCAACACTTCTATATCAAACTTTTCCTTAATAATGCTACAAAACAGGTATTACGAGTTCTTATAATTTTCACCGGATAGATAATAATAAACAGAAACATCTTATTGCCAAAAGAAAAATTTCAATAAAAATTCAAATAAACTTTTAAAAAAGAAATATCTTTAAATTTTCTGTCAAATGAAGGGTTTTAAAGGAATTATAGCTAAAAACCACACTTTATTTTTAACGTGATATTTTCAGATCGAAAAGTTACCAGATATTGTTACTAAATAGGTAGTTTACATATTACCAAAAATTCCGTTAAATAACATCACAATGCAGAAAATTATTTTAATACGAACAAACAAAACGTAGTATATTTCTCCGAAAACGCTCTCCTGAACAAATTTAAAAATGTGGCTTATCATATCACCAAAAAGATGTCAAGTGCAAAATAGCTTTTCTTTCAAAAGTAAGACATCGAAATTCCTTGATACAGATAATTAAATCATCAATTGTCCAAAAAAAAACTGAACTAAAAAAAAAGTATAGATGAAAAAATTGTTTTTATAATTAAATTCAACAACGATCAACAACACAACGAACAATTTCACGGAATTCAGCGCAAGTTTCTGGGCAAAAGTGATACAAATTAGCTATTAAGACCTCATATCACTGTCCTCGCCCGAAAAAAATAAAAATTTCAAAACAACGACAGAAATCGTCGAGTGAACTATTTAATAACAGAATTCTTAAAACCAAAGCACAACCCCTTCTGTACTAAAATCCCATCAAAGTGGTACTTAAGTTGTCGATATTGCCATTATTACACACAATATAAAAGAGGCATGACAACATAGAAATTCAATTTTCCAGCAATGACGGCGAACACCTGTGGGCTGGCGGGTCCCCGCACCCTCTAATTATATCTGGGGCTCATTAAGATGGCAGTAATTAGAAGGGAAACCGCAAAACCGGATCGGGTCTTAATAAACACCAATTAAGGTTTTCGATCACTATAATGCGATCCTCCCCTTTTTTCGATCGCGTTTCGTCGACTGTCACCCCGGGTTGCGATAAGCAACAGGATTGCGGGTTGTCGCGATTCGTTTCTCTGCGTTATCGTTTTCAAAAGATGTGTCCGCGGAGGATTGTCTCGTGAGAATGATGCATTAGGTTGGAGATGTGTCGCGGAAAATACTGCCGAGGTTATGAGTTGCTTTACCAATCGCAGCGGCGTGTTTTATCTTCGGAGTCGGTAATTAGAAAACAAAAAAATTCGTGCAATTATTTTTTATTGTGTCTTGAAGGTACTTTTGTCCTTTTCCAAATAGATGTTGTAAAGAAAAGAAGAAAAAAAAATTAGGAGTATTTTTGTGAGTTTGAAATTAAAACAAACGCACAACTTTTCTTTAGGTATTTTATATTTCTTCAGAAATATTTTTTTTCAGGCATTGAAAAATTGCTCATTTCAAAGATTACAGACGGAAAAAAAAATCTTGTTTAACCGTTATTGAAGCAGAATTTTAAAACGAAATGAACATTGGTAATTCCATAAACTTTTTTTATTAAAGGATTACCGTATATTTATAATTTTATACTTTATAATAGCACAGTCATTGAACAGTCGACCCAATTCTGAGTTTTCAACTATCAATGCTCAACTCCATAGCCTTGTAATTTTGAACCCAACCCGGAAGACAAGGGAACTGCTTAATCAAGCTATGGGACAAACTAGCTTTCGTGGAGGATTTTTTGATGGAATTATTCCACCTTTAAGTTACGTATGGGGAGGAAAACAGCGAAAACCTCCCACAGTTAACCCGATGACAAAAGAATTCTAACTCACTATCCGTTTACCACTCAGTATATTTTACTTCTACACTGTGGTCAGTGGGAACCGAGAGCACAATTTGTATCAACCAGCCAACGCTGAAATTCGAACATGGGTCACTTTTTAGGAGGCAAACACTATCTTCTGAAACACCGCGGCTTCACTATTTTTAGCATTAAAATGTGGTACCATATACCTGTATATATATATATATAGCTGATGAAAAAGTTATATCTTTTATTTTCCGGATTTTTTAATATTTTTTGTCCTTTTTTCGGTTATATATATATATATATATATAACCAGAAAAAAAGGACAAAAAATATTGAAAAATCCGGAAAATAAAAGATATAACCTTTTCATCAGCTCGCACGATTATATCAGCAAAAAAAGTGCTTTCTAATATTGCATCAACATAGCCAAAGCAAAATGTTTCAATAGAATAGTGTGAGAAGCACTCAAATTTTACAAAAAAATTACAATAATAAATTTTCTTCGGGTTTTTTTGTTTTTATTTATTATGCTATATACATATATATGCATACATATACATTTCATGCCAGGCTCTTATAATTCTGAGATACATTACTAAAAAGATTTTTCATTATTAATATTATAGTTAATCTGATGTGTCGAAAAACACATGTGAATAACTGTATTATTATTATTATTATTTTATTTATTATTTTTATTTATTTATTGCAAATTTTTTGACAAACAAAAATATTTGAGTACGAAAATTATTTTCAAAAAGATGATAAGCCTGATAGTGTGCTTATTTTTAGTTCCAGAAAGCATCTAAACAAAAAACACTTTTAAAACTGGAGGAGTTATCGTTAAAGGGAGGAAGAAACTAAACGTCTATATGTATAACAGTTATTTCAAAGTCAAATCTATATTTATCTTAACTAGCTCAGAATTCGCCTACAAATAAATTTAAAATTGCGTCACAACTTTCAACATCTGTGGATAAGATAGCACTCTTACCTTCTCTTAACAAAAAAGGATTTATGCACAGAAAAAAACAAATTGAAAATATATTTTAAATAAGGACAAACACAGAAGCTGGAAAAAAAATGTTATCTATGAGATGAACGTGTATGGAATTAGGATTACGATTTTATACGTAAACTCTCTTAGTACGGCAGGTTTGATCGTTTCTATATCTTAATGCTATGACTCTATATGGATATAATGGTGATTTCTTTTTTATCGTGATATTTTTTTTTGAGTTGGAATAAACGAGATAAATTCGCGATAATAAACAATTTTGATGATGCTATATCTATCGTTGTCGCTTAAGGATTATTTTATGATGTTTCTGTCGCTTAAATTTTATAAAAATGGTCTCGCAGGAGTTTCAATGAAATGTATTGGGATATTTGTAGTTTGTGTCCCAGTAGTGTTCTCTGCAATTGAAATCACAACGTAAATGCTTATCGATTGATTTTGAGAAAAACGGCTTGATAATATTTCGTATCTCTTGTAAATACTTTTTTTTCCAATGCCCACTTGGAGAATGACCTTTCGTCAACAGGAGGGCAGATTTGTTGGCCACTCTTTCAGGGGCGCCATGTTAGGTGGGCCAATGTTGCTCCCACAGTAAGGACAGATAGTACAGAGAATGAAAGAACATCCAAGCCTTGCCCGGGATTCGAATCCAGAACCTTGCTAATGCAAGGCCAGTTCCCTGACAGCTACACAGGTCGGTCGGGCTTTTGTAAATACCAAGTAAAAGCATTCCTGATACAGCCCCTTGTGGGCCAGAGAGGGTCATGGAGGTTAAAACTCCGCAATATCGTGACCAACGGCATGACTGTGGCAATGTGGTCAGCAACTTTTACTTCTTGCAAATACTATCAAAGCCAAAACAGAATTTCAGAAAATTGTTAAAATCAAATTGATTTTAGAAAAAAAAATTTTTTTTTTCGATATGTAGCTTATTATACAAAAATACAAATATATGAAAAAAATTTCAGTTTTGAATTTTTTGTCACTAACGTTTATTTTACGATTACAAAACGGTGCTTACATTTCCCATCGTGTCACTATAATTAAGTGACAAATTAAATTTTATCAGAAAAATAAAACTATAGATCCTCAATAAAATAAAAAATAACCTACCCAAGCTGACAAAAAGATGGAAAATATGGATATATTATCGAAATGAGAGAAAATGTTATTTAAATAAACAAAGGTAAATTCATAACTAATCAGATTATTAATTTACTGTTCAAATCATGCATATTAAGGAAAATTATTAACAAAAAATAAATTAGAGAATCTTCAATCAAAAATATTGTATGAAGTATAACGGTGCAATGTTTTGGAACAAGGAAATTTCGATGAACTAAAAATAATAGCAATTTTTTTTAATAAATATTATTTATTTATAAATTTTATCTTAATTACTACAAATTTTTTCATGCACTTATACAATTTCATTTTCTAATGCTTCCAAATAAGAAAGTTAAGAAATTTATCACCGTGACATTGTACTATGTACACATAACTTTTTATAACCTGCGACTATAAAAAAACCTAGAAATATATGTATTCCAATATTTAAAGCCAAGAAAGAAAATTCTATCCTGGGAGCTTCGAAATATGGGACTGAAAATGGATCAATTCAATCGACATAAAAAAGGTCGATCAACAATTAAAAGGCTAATATTACTAGACTTAAACTGCACAGTATTTTCTTTTTACCATTCCTTGCTATATTAAATTTTTTTATTTTATAATCGGAGATTACCAGCCATTCCGTAATTTTATTTAATTTTTTAACCGCCGTTGACAAGCTGATCCTATCTAATGTTCAGCTCCGTAGCCTTGTAATTTTGAACCGAATCCAGAAAACAGGGGAATTCCGGGTTTAAGCATTGGGAGAAATTTGCCATCGCGGAGGACTTTTTGATGGAACTAATCCGCCTTTGCATTACATGGAGAGGAAAACCATGAAAACCTCCCATAATTGGCCTGACGCCCAGGGAACTCTTGCCTATGATCCGTCTGCTACTGAGGATATTTTACGTCAGCACTGTTGGCGGTGCGAGCCGGGTGCGGAATTCGTATCGACCAGCAATCGCTGGAATTCGAACCCTGTTCACCTTATTGGAAGGCGAACGCTCTATCTCCTGAGTCACCACGGTTCAGCCCAACCATATTGTGTATACGCGATTATGATGAATAACACTGTAGACACGTAATTTCAAACCTAACCCAAAGGACAAAGGAAAATTAAAGAAAAAAAAAACGCTATCGAAACGCTATCACTGTATAAAATCACCTTGTGGCAAAGCGCTTAAATTAAACTTAATTGCTTTGGTGTTTAATTTCATGAAGAGAAAAACCACGAAGACCTTGATATTGACAGGGAGTAGAAGGCAAATAATTCACACCACAGGAATTCAAACGTAGGTCGAATATGTCTGCTATGAGTAGATCATTACAAAAATTTTTGAAATTTTTTTCTTGAACACAATTTCATTTAATTATAAACTTTCAAAAACTTAAAAATAAGTTACGTGACGGAAAAGGAAAAATTTTCTGCCAAGTAACATTGATTCCTTGCAGTTGTAAATAACTAAACATATTCTAATAAACATATTCTAATAATTTGAGGAAAATTTTGCAAAATTATAACATTTTGTGAAAAATTTAAAAGGGCTGTACTATTTTAACCTTTCTGATGATATCGATAGTCACAGGAATTACTGGGAAAATATATATGTAGTTTATTTCTTTCTCAATCCTTCGATAGTAGGCTAATATATTTTATTTAAGAACAGGAAAATATAACCTTTTGATTCAAAATATTAACCACAAATCGGAAGCTTGGACTTAAAAATTAAAAATCAGTTTTCAAATTTTACAAACTATTGCTGTACAAAAATTACTACAATAGTTTATCATAGGCATACCATTTTACACACATTTTATTTCAATAAAGTCTAATTATAAAACTATTTCGAAAATGTACAAGTTACAGAATCAATCAAAAGAAGAAAAAAAAAGTTTTTTTTATAAAATATAATCTATTTTGTTAAATAAGCCAATTAATATACAATTCTAAGTAAATTTTTGAACCGAAATCAAACTACATAAAATTTTAATCTCAACAGAAAAAGAAAAAATACTATTATCTATTATGTAAATGAAAAACTAGCTGAACCTTTGAATATAAACACTATGAAAACAATTATTAAAAACCAAATATCTTTAGGGCAAATATTGTTTGCGAACAGCTATTAAAATTAACTATCATTGCTCAATTTGCAAAAAGGCTAATGCTCACTACTATACCCATTTAAATAACACTCAGAAAGCAGTTTTTAAAAGCAGCTAGAGTAAAGAATGTCAGTACACCAATAACAAATTACCAATCTCGTTAAAAACACGAAGCAAAATAATCTATCTTTCAGTGCTTAAGATTGGATCAATTAGTCAAACAATCTGTAACAAACACATTATACTGGAGTAATATATTGTTTCTATTGGACATAATATAATTCCGCTCTTTAATATTACAGCACAAACCTACCAACTAATGCGAAATCACTTTATTAACAAGTTAATGTAATCTTCACATTATCTACCAACCATGACAGCGCGATTTGTCTTGGTGTCCGCTCCCCTCTAGTTTATAACTCACGTTCACCAAGGCGAACGTATTAAAAATCCAATCAGGTAGTATAGCGCTGTTAGTAACGTATCAGTCAGTCTATTCTATCTTCGCTTACGGGCTGAAGTTTTTTGGGTGACGGCAAGATTTGCCACTGCCACCATTTTTTCGGTGACAGGTGCTTGGGAAAGATATGCCAAAAATCACAGTAGCCGTGGGATTCTAGCAATAGTTCCTGCTTAGAATATAAACAAAAAATTGATGCATGCACAGGGATGGATGAGTAATTATCAATTTGAATCGCTTTAAATTGAACCGATTCCATTTCATCACGTTAAACGTGTTCGTGCGCGTTATAAGTTGTGTAAAGTTACCTGTGGGCATCCCATAAGAAATTCGATTCAGGAATCAATGGTATTGGAACGTGCGTTTATATCACGCTTTGCACAATTAGAAGAACATTGATGGAAAAGGGGAACGCCTCGTGATTTGGTGGTTGAACTTCTCGAATTCGATTATTTTTCATATAGATATCAAGGCAAGAACCTGTAATCTTCGCGGTACAATAGAATCGAAATAAGAAAAGCCTTCCGAATCACGTAACGTAACCAAGAGTAATCACCCTCCTACTTTTCAATTACTAACAACACATTCATTGCTACTATGATACGTCTTTTGTTAACCCTATGGTGTCTGCCAAAGATATATATATATATNGTGTGTGTGTATATATATATATATATATATATATATACACACACACACACATTTTTAATGAGGAGGGCGCAGCAGCTGCAAATGAATTGATATACAGTCTTGATCTGAAAATATTTATGTAGAAATTAAGTATTTCAGTTAGGTCTCGATTTATAAAATGATAGCCAGAGACGCAGTGGGAATTTCAAAAATTTAGATTTTTTTAGTTACATAAATTTATCAATTCTTATAAGCATTTTCCTTAAATAAAAATGTTATTGTCAAATATTTTTTGCATATTTACAGGATGAATCTTTAAGACGCGAAAAATACGTTTATGCACAGAGAAACATAAAAGTTTGTGCACTTAATGTGCAAGAAAAAGTAAAAGGAGTACAATTTAGCTGTTAGTAAAGGGGTAAAATTAAAATGTTCTTCCTTGTACTTAAGTCTAATTCAATTATTGATCTGAATGTATGTTCGACAAGCAAACAGATATTTCGTTTGTATTCTTTGGACAAAGAATTATATCGTCACAAACGAGATATCTCATAGCAAAAATAAATAAATTATTGTTTGTTATTTTTTCAAAAGCTTACCTGTTCATGTCTCTTTAAATAATTAAGCCTAGGGAAGGCTTTATCACAGAATTGGCAAGCATAAGGTGTATTTTCTGTCACCCCAATCGTGTAGGAGATTGATTCAGCATCCGCATCAGATAAGGGTGTACAACTATTAGGCGACAAAGACTGATCGTCCGGAGTATCCGATGACCTCCAGGAAGTAGGTGTACCATTTAGCTCTGCAAAGAAAAGAAATTTGTGTCTTAATTTATACATAAAAAATATCACTTAATACATTTCAAATGCTATGTTCATCCCTAATTAGGAATTTCGAAGCTTACTGTAGATGCTCTATAATCCATTTTTTATGCTGAGAACATTTGGAACAGCGTGTACGGGAATTAAAACCATCTCACTTAATCACAACCCTTGATGTATCTTAAGAAGTGAAGTGAAAAAGGTGTACACGTTTGTCGCTTAATTGACGTTTAAGCGAGGGAAAAACAAAAGTCTAACAAATCACCATTTGGGACGTCGGGACTAAACATATCAAAACCAGTTTAATTACCGGATTAACAGAAAGGAGTTGCAAGAATGAATGTTAGGTTTAATATCATAAATGAATGTCAGATTTAAACAGCGCTGGTGGAAATATCAAAAAACAGTCTCAGATTTCAATATTTTGTATTCTTTGGGGGGGGGGGCGATGAATCGCTTGCCTTGCAAAAGCTGTAAGTAATTATGTTTGGAAATGAAAGAAAAAGTAGAAATGAAATATATTGCTTAAAAGAGCTTTTCATTTCAAATAATGCATGTCACGAATTTAATTCTAAAAATAAGTTCTAACAATGAACGATAGCTTAAATAACTTTTTGAGGATTTATTTTTATGTTAAATCTACAATATTTAGACGTGGATTTAACTCTTAAAAATACACAATTTTTAGAAGTTAAATTCACAATTTTAATAAAAATTTGAATTGCTCATAAATACCCTTTATATTCATACTCATATATACCTCTATTATTTAATACTCTTTAAAAATATTTTTGGGTGTTAAGCGAAATAATACTCTTTTTCTTACTGTTAATTATAAAAACTTCATCTGAATGTATAAAATTCTTTGATGTCTAGATTCTATTTAATATAGAGACTACTTCGAATGTTTCACATCAAGTGCTTCAGCAAATGCGCTAAATAACTACAAAAAATAAAACTTTAAAGTAATAAAAAGCCACATGGAAGTTAGCTAAGATTCACGTTTGCATAAATAAAAGAATATTATCATAATTCAAGGTTTTATTTAAAGGAATTTTTTAAAAAAGAATTTGCTTGTATGTAAATTTCATGCATATTAACGACACTTTCACATAGTAACAATTTAGAAATTCATTTCCTGTTATTGGTATAATAGTAGTAGTTCAAAATTATCAATAGATTATACAAACACCAGCTCTGTGTGCACTCTGCGCCCAGCTTTATAAAAGTTTAAAAAAAACTTCACACTTTTAATAGCTTCCAAACTATTTTAAGCAATTTCAAAGACATTTTAATTCTCATGCGTCCTCCCAGCTACATTAGTCGGTGTATTTAGACTTGTTTATTAGCTAGGTAGTAACTTCAGTTTTGTAATACGAGCAAATTTCCATTTCTGAAGTAACTAACGAAAGAGATTTCTATGAAGAAGAGCGCAAAGCATATAAACTATTATGAATTACTATAATCGGAATTATTGTAAAATTATTGATTCAGTTAGATATATTTAATGTTAAACAGCCGACTCAATTCCGAGTTTGTGGCCATAAGTACTCAATTCCATAGTCATGTAATTTTGAACACAAGTCAGAAAACTAGGGAACTCTTGGATCAAGCATTGGGATAAACTGGAATTCGTGATAGACTTTTTGATGAAACTAACTAGCACTTTCATTAAATGAAGAGGAAAAATACGAAAACTTCCCACGGTTAGCACGACGATAAGTGTATTTCGTCATGTATATTAGAAATTGTTTTCTGCTGATTATTCTTTAGTAAGTTTAACTCACATTCTAAATTTTAAAATAAAGAAAATGTTGCGGACATGTCAGGTCTCCTTTCGCAGTCGAGATTGGTAGTGCAAGAAGACTGGAGTTTGGAGACGTAGAAGATTGTTAGTAGCAGGTCATATAAAGAAAAAATATTTTTGTACGTTCACTTATGAGCATTATATTGCTTGTAGCGTTCATCATGCAATAGAAGAAAGACGATTAGTTCATCTCTAGCTTAAGGAAAGGAATACCATGAAATGGAATAAAACATTGGAACATCTTTTCGTCCCATAAATTTTTTTTAAAATTTTATATGTATATAAACTGTATAGTTTAATATGGGGTTGAATATAGGGCTTTTTTGGAGAATAAATTGCAATGTTGTATGCACTAATTACACCAACAATGTGGAGATTCAAAAGAAACAATTACTGCAATGATCTAATTTATTCCATAGACATTTATGATAGTAATTATTTCCGTTAGTGAAGCAAAAAAAGTGTTGTCATACCAAAATAGGCAATACATATTTTTCCAAAAAAAAATTAATTAATATTTCATTTTGTCTTTTTCTCGATAAATATAATCCATTCAATCGCTTTCTCAGAGTAAAGGTATCTTAGTAGAAATTAATTCGATAAATAGATTGTTTTTTTTTTTATAGCTCCTTATAAATATACATAATTCGAGAATTGCTATACGTTTACTTCAATGTTTTGTCTCACACGAACCATTTTGAAACGTCATACATTTATTAAGACTGAAAATTAAATAATAATCACATTAGCAATTAAATTTTGCTACATTGCTTCGCTAAATTGCAAAAAGGTTTGATATTTTTGAGTTAGGTAAAATGAGAGAACTGATACTGCATGTAATTATTATGTTCAATTATACAACGCGATTTTCAAATTTTTTAGTAAATATATTAATCCCAATCTATGCTAATTAGATAATTAGATAGAAGGCAAATATATAAATAATTGCAAGTTCATTTTTCATGAGAATATAATCTGATTTTTTTAAAGTATAAGTTATATTATTAAAAAAAAATTGACTAAGTCTAAGAACGTACCCATAAGCTAGTAGATGAACTTGCAGTTTAGAAAGCCGAAATCACCGCGTTCAGAACGCTAGTTATAACAAAAAGTTCCACACGGTTCACAAGTTACATTTTACACAATGTCTAAAAGGTGGTCTAAGTACAAATTGTCCAGGGAGACAAATGAAATCTTTTGGGGGGATTTAATCCCTACACCCACGGTTATCTGTACAAGGTCACTTCGAAGATATCAAGTCGGATGTAGGCTTATAAAGGGGGGTCGATTTCCAGGTACAAAGAACCCAGCTAGGAAATTCCTTGTTTCCTGACAAGTGGCAATAACTGTCACAGAAGGATTGAAAGAGTTGGCAAATAAGTCGCAAGGAGATTTTGGGAAAAGCTGCATGTTATTGTACCAGTGTCAATACGGAACCCCAAGGAGAACTTAGATATGCAAGTCTTGTGAAGAATTCTTTGCAGATTGAAAGAGTGGTGCAGGCAGACAGGAACCCTGGTGAAAAACACCTGTAAGTAGTTACTGTCTTTATCTGGGAGTAGTTACACCTGTAAGTAGTTACTGTCTTTATCTGACCAGGAAATTCCGTGAGATACCAGGATGGAGTTGGTTTTACTGATTGAAAAGATGAATCTTAAAACATCTTAATTATAACTAAGCTGACATATTCAAATCTACAAATTCCTTATTTGCATATTTAATTATATCCTTTATCTACATATTTAAGTAAATTTATTATCTACGTAATTTAACTCTAAAAGGAGAATTCTCACAAAAATTTTATTCTCTTATCCCTAATTCTGTACTGTATAAAATATTAATCGATATTTTTCTTTTTTTTCTTACATAAATTAACAACCAAAAGGCATTTTTAAAATTTCTGAATTTCTAATTAATATGCTAGAATTTTTATGCTTCAAATTAGGAATTGTAACCAACAGAAGTATTATATCTCATTTTTGAGCCATGAAAATCAATGCAACAAATAAAAAAGGTAGGGGATTATTATTGACGCATATTTTAAACAAATTATATCAAACAAATATTGGATGTGCATAATAATGACCATGGGGGTCACAGGGACCCAATTTTTGAGTGGGTTGAAATTAAATATCACAGTCACAATAGTTCTCTAAATTTCATGGATAAGAAAAAAATTCTTACAATGTGCTAAATACTCGCAAAAATATTATTTTTTTTAAATTTTTAATCTCGTTCTTGCTTCTAACTTTGAGGAGTTTAAACCAATGATAGATCATGAAACCTTTTTTATTTGTCTGAAATATTGAGAGAAATATTTAGAGATTTTTAATTATTAAACTGACATATACCCACTTCAACGACGCCCATGATAATGACTTAAAATTAAGGATCTATAAATAGCACTTGCCATGTTGCATTTACAATCTGAGAGTTTAATGATAAAAATAAGCAAATAAAATTTAAAGCAAAATATTGTACGATAGAAATATTAACAATTAACTGTCCAGTAAAATTAGTTTCCGGGCCCAACTTAGAAAGCAGTCATATATTATAAAACTTTCTAGCTTATTAAAATACTCAAATGAAGAAAAATTCATTCATAAAAATATTTTTGCTGCACTTCATTACATTTTTAGTACAAGATGTTTATGAAAAACGATCCTTTTACACTGCCAAAAAGTTTTTTTTTGGTTTAGTGACAACAGATACGTTAAATTTTTTGTATGTATTTTTTTAAAACATATGAGAGTATGTATTTTTTAAGACATTTTTTAAAACATATGAGGCTCAAATGAAGAAAAATTCACTTATAAAAATATTTTTATTGCGCTTCATTATATTTATTCTATAAGATGTTTATGAAAAACGATCCTTTACACTGCCAAAAAGTTTTTTTTGGCTTAGTGACAACAGATACGTAAAATTTTTTGTATGTATTTTTTAAAACATATGAGACTCAAATGAAGAAAAATTCATTTATAAAAATATTTTTACTGCACTTCATTATATTTTTAGTATAAGATGTTTATGAAAAACGATCCTTTACTCTGACAAAAAAAAATTTTTTTTTTTTTTGGCTTAGTGACAACAGATACGTAAAATTTTTTGTATGTATTTTTTGAAACATATCAGAGTATGTATTTTTTAAAACACATGGAACTCAAATAAAGAAAAATTCATTTATAAAAATATTCTTAGTGCACTTCATTACATTTTTAGTATAAGGTGTTTATGAAAAACGATCTTTACACTGTCAAACATTTTTTTTTGGCTTAGTGACAAACAGATACGTAAAATTTTTTGTATGTATTTTTTAAAACACTAATGACTCATAGTGAATTTTTAATATCCTAGATAAAATACCATTTTTAAAGAAGGGTTAACAATTGAAACAACAAATATAAATGTGAATAAATGCACAAATAACGCCACTTAAACAGAGACATACTTTACCTTGTTTAGCTTTATTTATTTTAATACAAAGTAAAACCTTTCTTTATTTGAATTTAAGCACAGTTATAAACAATTAAATAAAGTATAAAAAAAGAAAAGTTCTACCAATTCCGAATCATTTTATTTAAATCTATTGGCAATATCTAGATTTTAAGTTTGTTTATTCTAATACTTATTTCAATAGATTTTTTCCTCTTTACAATATATACCATTATG
Organism: Parasteatoda tepidariorum; assembly: GCF_043381705.1. Taxonomy (NCBI): domain Eukaryota; kingdom Metazoa; phylum Arthropoda; class Arachnida; order Araneae; family Theridiidae; genus Parasteatoda; species Parasteatoda tepidariorum. The sequence continues at coordinate 26,224,733 of NC_092207.1, read as the reverse complement.
ATTATAACTATTATACAATAGTAGAGGTTCTTTTAATTCCATAATAGTACCAAACATAATGGTAAAAGTTACAGTTTACGATCCAAATCTTTAATATTTGTTTCTTTGTTGCCAGTATTACGTTTTTTGATTATATATTTAAAATACGAAAAGGAAAGAAAGAAATGACATAAAATCAAATTTCTTTAAAATTGAAAACTTCGGATAGAAAAGAAAAAGCAAACGATTTCAATGGTACGAAGAACAATAATCACTAATAACTCACTTTCTATTATGTCCATTAGACCCATGCCGCCAGTGGAGGGATTTTTGATGTCCCGTACCTGAGGAGCGGGAGGCATCAGCACGTGCATTAAAAGAAATGTTTCACGACAAGCGTGGTTCTAAACAAGAATGAAATTTAGAACTTTTTCCTCTTTACATCTTACTACGGACGGGAGGAGAGAGGGGCGGGAACATTCAACGCTATTGGTGCCTCTCGTCTGCTTCTCGTTTACCCCCTAGGTAGAAATGAAGCCACATTTTCTCCCGTTTCCAACCACGTGTGCTTGTCACCGCTTTTCTATTGTTTGGGATTCAGTGATGTTTGGCGCTAATTAACCATCGCCAAGGTGAGGAGGGCTGTCCCGAGACTGGCCCAAGCAGAGAATACTGGGAAAGGGGTAGGGGAGAGATCTTGGGAGATAAGAAAAAATGTTTTCAGGAGGAATTCTCACTTATTCATACTTTTATTGAATGCAAGAAAAAGTTTAAAATTTCTCGTTAAAATAATTGATTGTTATTTTGAAACTTAATAAAAATAATTGTGGTTTTCAATGATATAACTCTCGAATCTATTACTATCGAATTTTTTTTTGCAGCTTTCAAATATTATGTAAAATGGGACCTCTCCTTGTCAGCAATTACAGGCATACACCTTTCTATTTGTATAATATTTCTATTGATATTTTTTCTTTTAAAAAAAAAGAAGGTCGAATTCATTTTATAATCAGTTCACAATATTACGATTAGTCGGTGCTTTCATGGAATAAAATTACTAATTTAATCAATTCAACATATTTAGCCATTAATTTTTTACTAGTATTAGTTACAACACATTTATCCATTAATTTTTTACTAGTTAACAGATTTAAAGGACGTTATTTTAATGTATAAGGGGTCGCTTCAAATATTATGTAAGCACTTAAAGGGGGAAGGGAGTTTGTGACAAGGGGGGAAGGGTAATAAGGAATGTTTACATAAGACACTAAAATTCCTCACTTTTTCTTTCGTTATTTTATTTCTTTTTTTGCCTTATTTTCTTTTTTTTCTTTCAATTATAAAGTAAATGTTACAAAAAATTTAAAACAAAAAATTCTCAAATTTAAGAAAAGTTGCATTTGAGGAAAGCTGAAAAAAATTATTTAAAAATTTAACTTTGTCTATAAAATTCTTAAAGTAAAATTTATTAATATGCAAGTTAATTGTTTTATTAGAATTTAATTCTCAAAATACTGCAGTCAAAGGGGGGGAAGGTAAAGACCACAATTGCCAAAAAATTGCTTACAAAATATTTGAACAGTCTCAAAGAAACAGTTTATTTGTTTTTAAAAAAAAGAAAAAAATATTTTTGCTCTAAACCAAACATTTATAGATTTTTTCTTCAAACCCCTTCAAACAGAAAGCTGATTTCCTTTTCTCCCTACAGAGTATATGACCGGAATTTATTTATTCACTTATTTCATTATTATTTAATACTTTTTGTTGTTGAATATGTTTTATTTCAATAAGAAAAAATTCATCTAAAAGTGATCTATTCAACTTGGTTACCAAGTTTAATTAATTAATTAATAATGAGGTTGTGAGTATATTTTTAAGACTTGGACTCAGAGAAAACTTAAACTTCGAAAAAGTTCTAAAAATTCTTGTAACCTTAAAATTTAAAAACGGGTAAGAAAATATTCCAATGAATAAAAGGAAACAAAAATTATTCAAAAATATTAATTAGATAGGGAATAAATAAGGAAATTGTAGACATAAATTCTCCGTGGGCTTACGTAGAAAGCAAACATATGAAGTAAATTATTTTTCTGTTTGAAGGTGTCGCCTAATTGACCAATAGAGTTGACTTTCTAGGTGTTGTTAATGTACAGCAAGAATTTTTCATATCTCAAGTTTTTATTTCTTTTATTTTATTTAAAATAGTAATTAAAGTTGAGTATTTTATAAATTTTAAACAATCATAAGTTTATAAAATCAAACTCAGCAATGAATATTTTTTAGTTGTTCAAGTTTTACGTGTCATGAATTTATAGAGAAAAATTTTTCCGTTATACAATATAGTAGGACGATATGCAAATAATCTGTTTTTCAAATGTTAATACATTCATGCATTTTTTATATAATTAACCATTTTCAAATTATATTTCAAAGTAGAATAAAAACTTATTAAATTTGCGTTAATAAAATTTTGTCGTCGCTCCACTCATCATTAATGGAATTTTTAATATGCCGTGACGCAAAAAAAGCTTTTATTAAAAAAGTGATTATTTTTTTTTAACTATATGAATATTTTCTTCCGTTAGTTACTACTTGATTTTTGAAAAGATTTAAAAATCAGATAAGTGATTAAAGATTCTTCTTTTAAAATAAAATTTCTTCTTTATCGCCCGATGTGACAACAATCCTATTCCAATAAGAAGAATTCTCGTAATTTCCATGACGAATATGTCACTCTAGGTCAAAGTTTCCCAAAGTGTGGTACGCGTACCCCCAGGGGTACAGGAACAGTTTAGCGGGGGTCGCTTTCTTATGCGAAATATCTTGCAACAAACGAAAATTTCACAAAATTTTATTTAAAAACAAAGCTAGCCATGAAAATTTACGATTACGTATTTTTCTATTGGCTATTTTTTGCAGAGTTAACAGTTAATAATTAGTTTGTCGAACACTGGTCCAGATCAACAGGAAGGGGGAGCTAGTTACATAAGTTTCACTTCTAATTTCCCGAATCTGATCCTAAATTCCTATGAACATAGTTATGTGTTTTAATGTTAAATTTTACGTCAGCGCAAAATTTATGCATCAATTTTTTTAAAATGTATATTGCATAGTTTTACTGCCTATTTTGAGCACTAAACGCATTTCTTTCGTTTGAAATCTTCTCCAATCTCTTTTTCTTTTTCTCATTCACATTGGCCTAAAGAGATTGAAATTATTATTCGTATTATTAAACGAAAAATCGATAGAAAAAGGCAAAGAGGTTGCTTCGTAATGGACACTGTTAATATAGCTTTTTAGAAACCTTGTCAAGAAGGAAGACAGAAAAATTATGAAAATAATCCTTAATAGGATCGCATATTAACAATTACGCGATCAAAAACCAAGAATGCTTTTGAAATCAATCGCACCAACAGTGAGGAAGGCTCGTTTGATTTCTTGTTGAATCTTAGAAGTTGTTACTGACAATAGCGTTTTGATGTGTTTCAGACCCGAATTTCTCCATAGTGATTCTTTAAACTTCAAAAGCGTCTTCCCTTGCTAGATATTAATTTGCAACCCTTAATGCCTTAATTTATTTTCGACAAAAATTTAAAAAACATATATATTAAGGGTATTCATTAAAAAGAATCCTGCATGTGTGGTCCATTCTGGGCATAATTTTTTAAATGCGTTAACCTATTTATTGGTAGCAAAAAAAAAAAGAAAAAAAAAATTTTTTTTTAGTTAATAAAATATATTAAATATAAATACATGCAAAGAGAGTCAAGCATGCTTACTTTCTGGGAATATACTGAATTAATTTGCTACTTACATGAAAAAAAAAAAACAATTTTTTAAAAAAATGTCTTGTAATTTAACATGAACTCACTAATTAATGATCGTAGAATTTTTTTTTTTAAAGTAAAAATTGTTTCGCTAACCGTAACTGGGCAAATTATGTTCAACTATCAGTTTAAACAAAGGAAATCTGCAAAACGTATTCACTCAAAAATTTGATATTCATCATAAAATTCCTAATTCATGTTTACTTAAAATTTTAAATAAAAAAATTAAAATTACTGAAATAAATAAAACACAAATAAAATTAATTAAATAATAGGATCATTATAAAAAATATAAAAAGTGGAATAAATAAATAAAGAAAAAAAAATTCAGAAAAAGTAACTTTTACTGATATTGATTGGTGATTGCCCGAAGACAGCTGCAATACTTCACCAGCTTTTTTTCGTCTTTTTTTGTGGTAGGGGGCAGCTTTGTACTCTTCACAGAATAGCAATAGCAATACCTAGTCTTTTCTTACAGTTGAAGCGTAAACTATCTCACTTTGTCTCTTTATTTTCTATTTTTAACAGTAACTCACCCATTTTGTCCTTTTTATTTTAACATAAACTCTCCCACCTAGTTCTCTCTCTCTCTCTCTCTTTTTTTTTGTTTTTTTGTTTTTTGTTTTGTTAAATTTTAACATGAACTCTCTCATTTTGTCTTTTCGATTTATTTTAACATGACCACTTCTAGAAAGAAACGTTAATGTACTAGCTTATGTTCGAAGCTTATTGGAAATCATTTAATTTTAAAACATTGCACACTACCATCAGAAATTCTGAGGAATTGCTATGAAAATTCAAGCACTTTCATCAGGAAAACAAAATTATTTTTTACACTTGTACACCGTAAAAGCTGTGATATAAAATTTCTTGCTAATAATGATGCTAACTATATCCCAGCACTATAACCAGATGATGCTAACTAACCCAAAAAATTGTATGGAAAAACACTTTATTTTAGGTTAATTTAAAATAAAACTTAAAATCAATCATATGCAATTTAAAAGTTGTAATTTAAATCTAAATACTTATATAGAAGGAAGTTTGCGACAAACACTCGTCTATTCACACCTAACAAGAATTATTTTCACATCCGAAAATACCGATGTTGGCAAACTTGGAATATTGTCTGTAGATTATATACATTTGAATACAAGCAGGTGTAAGTTGGTCAAAGTTTTTGACGCTACTATACAACAACAAAAATAAAATATGCATGCATATTTTTAGATGTGTAATAAAGATAATCATATTTTAAATTTTAAACTTTGGCGAAATGTACTAAGTGATTTTATCATACATAATTTATATCCGCCGTTCTGTTAAGCCTAATTCGAATACATCTTAATCTCTCTGTGTTATGTGTATGTTTGATTTACAAACTAATTTTAAGAATTAGTGCAGAAATGCATTCTAAATAAATGATTCCTACTTTATAGCGTGTCGTACAAATAACTTATGACCCTTACCTCATTGATATTATAAATATTGGTGTTACCGAATACGAAGAAAAAAAAAATGGTAGCGAATTTTTTACTGTAAAAGAACACTCGAGGTTTGCTTATTCAAGTTCAGACTCGTGTACTACTCTGTTCTGCAATAGTTCCTTGAAAATAGAATTAAAAAAAAAATCGTATTTTTTAAAGTCCATTTCTTAGGAACCATTCGACTGATTTCACTCAATTATATTGTATTTTTGCCATGTAAAATTGCGTTCTCTAAATTTTTTTCGAATATAATTAAATAAAATAATAAATATTTATTAAAGATTATTTTATACATGAAATTTTCTTTTGATAAACGTACTTTATAATTGTGTGCACATTTTTTTCTCAATTCGCTTAAAAAGATCGAGATATTAACATTAACATTAAGGGGTCGAAAGGAGTAAAATTAACATTAAGGGGTCGAAAGGAGTGAAATTAACATTAAGGGGTCGATACATTGGACCGCTCTTCTGACCAAACTATTGGGATCATATATTCTAGATTGCAGATACTAAATATTTTAGGAATCTGAAATCTGAATCTGTCGGAAAAAGTATGTTTTTTCAGAGGAAAAAAAAAATCCTTTTACGTTTGATTTCGTAACTTAAAATATTATCTACACTAATTAATTAGCATATTTAAGTTCAACCCTCAAACCATTAAGATTGAGTACTTGGAACGTCAGGAACGAAATTGCAGTCTGCGTAATGTACTCCGTAACTTCCCTCGTGCGCAATCTCTCCCTGCTTTACCATATTGTAATTATGTATATTTAAGTGAATGAAAAAAATGAATACTTCTTAAAAAAAAAAAAATATTATATATATATATATATAATTAGGATCTGTGCAGTAATAAAATGTTTTTTTCCTCTTTCGTTTAAAGTTCTTAATTTATAAACATAAAATCAATAAAATTCCAAATATTTTCAAAAACTTTACATAATCATGATAAAATAACTAGTTTCTAATAAATCATGCATTTTTTTTGTAATTTAGAACGAACGACAATCGACACGGCAAGGAAAAAATCTTTTTTTAAAAGATAGAAAATTAAGCACTTTTTACAAATCCCGAATAAAAAAAGCACCTTTNTACATCTATATATATATATATATATATATATAAATATGACTAAAATTTGATAGAACGATGAAAATCATTCATTTATATCTATAGCCCCAATTGTTCATAGGAGCTTGGGAGCAAGAAAAATATCCCGAGCTTCCTGTTTATTCAAATTTATTTTCCTTACTAATATTCGAAAGGCAGGTAATTAATATTATCAAAGCTGCCAGCTACCGTGTACAAAATAGAAGTAAAACGACTTGAAAAAATGTTAGCATTGGGGACAAGAAAAAAAGAAAAGAAAAAGAAAATACACCCGATCGTTTCACTTCAATTACTTTGAATAAAAAGAAGACATATTACCATACACGCTTAACTGATTTGAATGGTCAAATTATAAACAAACGTTTCCTTTTCCCAGTTTTGCTGATTTTTTTTTCTTTTCTGCGTTTAGTCAGAACTGAACTGAAGAAATCAAAAACTGAATAGCTGAAGAAATCAAAACACTGCTGTGGTCATTGCAGATGTCTCAGCGTTCCTGGTTGTACCAGCCAAGCACAAGCAGACGCAATCTCTACTCATGTGAATGAAATGAAAATAAAAAAAATAAAATAAAGCAGCTATATGAAGTAATTAGTGTTACTAACTGACTGTAGTAGGTTTTTTTTGAACCCTTTGTTTTTATTGCTATTGAATTCTTATCTTAAAACACATCCAACTCAAGTAATGGTGATCGAACACCCCAGCACCTTTCTTGCAATAATTTTTTTTTTTTTTTTTAGTCTCCTACTTTTGGTCGAATGGATTGTGAAAATAAAAAATGTTGATTTAGTTGGTTGGAACCATTAGACCGCTAACAATAACAAGAATTGAGAAACCTGTAAATTAAAGCTGAATTTGAATTATTAGAAAAAAACTTGCAATCTAATTAGTTTTCGATAAAGTTCATGAATCATTGTTTTTAAGACAATGGCAGAGATTAAAAAAAAACAGCTTTTTCTTTATTATTTATTTAATTTTGTTTTAAAGAAACTGATTCTTCTATATATTTGAATTTTGCTTAAAAGTAATTGACGCAATAACTTCAAAAAAAAATTTTTTTTTTTCCCTGCAGGTAAAGAGTGCATCGAAATCCAACTCTAACAAAAAAAGATTTAATGACTTCCAATATAAAAAATGAAAAATTTGAGAAATAAATAAATAAATAAAAATTGTGCCAATTTCTAATTATTTTTATTAGAAAGTTATTAGGAAATTATTTTTTATTAGAAAATTATTAGGGAATTATTTTTTATTAGAAAATTATTTACTTTAAGTACTTATTATTAATTACAAGATAATTTCTATTAACTTCATTTTTACAGACCATAATTGGCTACTTGCAACACGAGAAGAAAGGAATTAAAGTGATTATGCCAGCCATGTGATTGATTTAATTGGATGCCTGTAAGCAACGTCACCAGTGTGTATCGAATCTGATTGACTCCAGAATCAACAGATGTCACGATATATCCACGATGATGTTGCTTGCAACTATCTAATTTTCCAACTCGAAATCATCATGAGAGCAATAAATAAATAAATAAATAAAATAATAATCAATGAGTAGTTTTTAATTACACAAAAATATTTAAAATAAGAAATTTTCGAGTTCCGAGTACGCAAGTATAAAACAACAATTGGAACAAGACTTTTTTCTGCGATTGAAACAAAACTTCTCTAAATTATGATTTTTTAAAATAATTCAAACCTAACTAAAATAAGAAATTTTCGTGTTCCGAGTATGCAACTATAAAACAACAATTAAAACAAAACTTTTTTCTGCGATTGAAACAAAAGTTCTCTAAATTATGATTTTTTAAAATAATTCAAGCCTTTGAAAGTTATTTTGAAGGTAAAAAAAAAATTATATAAAAAAGAAAAGTTTGATTTGAAGAAAAATTTTGGTGAGTTACAGTTAAATTCTGTAATAGACCCTTTCAACTTTAAGTTGATTTTGTTACTTTACATTTTTCTTCCTACCCCACAATTCTTAGAAAGGGGAGAAAGTGCTTGGGCGACGAGAAAGTAATGTGGGGGTAATAAAGAGACGAAGGTAACAAAAAATAGGAGGGGTCATCTGATATTTGGTGAAGGGTTTGCTTTCTGGAATATAGCCATCACCTGCAGGGTGTTTTGATAAATGAAAAGAGAAACTTTCACTGGCCAGAGATGCGCCGTGTCCATCTGCCACTTGATGGTTCTAGGGTCATTCTTGGGTGACTGGAATACTATAGATGGAGAGATCTTCCCCACCTCACCTGCTGACCCTTGAACACTCGCACCCTCAACAATCGAATTGGCGACTTTATTTGAAACCACGGTGTGTAACTGAGCCCCGCCGATGTTGTACCTTTACTACAAAAAAAAGAAGAAAAAAACGGTGGTAAATTGGCCGAGTGGGTTGGACAGCGGCATTCGGCCCTGAAAAGGCTCTCTGAGGGACTCATTGATTATAAAATAGATAGTTATTTATGCTGGTACTGTCATTTTATTCCTTCCCTTTCAAACAGCAACATTTGTGGCTCTAATAATCCACCGTATTCTGCAGATATGCTCATACCTCCCTACTGTATTACACGTCTTGAAAAATAAAGATGAATTTCGTTTTAAGTAAAACAACTGGATAATTGCGGAGAAGATTTTCATCAAAATCATTTAGGAGCGACATATGTTACTGCAATTTTTCGTTTATAAATTAACTTATATGAATCAACTGTAAAACTACATCTACGAGATCGCTGTAATAATGTTTAGTTAATCCTAAAACCAAAAGTGCTGGCAGCTACTTTGCACCAAAAGTGGTGTAGTGAAGCTCCTGATAAATATTCCTTTACACTGCTTTCGATGCCACCAGTTACTCATACTTGCCACCAGTTTCGGCGCTCAGTAACAGTATAATTTATAACAATGGGATAAGATACATGTAAGAGTCAGTAAAGTTATTTTTACGATACAAAGTTATTTTTACGTAAAGTTATTTTTACGATAAAAAAAAAAGAACGCCGTGCAAGGCAAAAACAAATTTACGCCATTTAGTACTCATCGTAAACAATCTTCTGACGATATCCAAGTACGCCAAAATTGGTGTTATCGGAAGAGACACTAATTCATGAATGGTGTGAATATGCGTGAGTTTGGCGTCCGTATCTTCCATTGATGTTTTACACACTTAATTACACCCTTGCAACTGATTCATGGGAGGTGGGATAAAATCAGTCAGACTTATTTTTGACAATAGTATAAACAACCAAAATTGTAATAGTTTTCATCTCTTAAACGACGTTAGTTTAAACAACCACTTTTTATTTTGAAAAATATAAACATAAAGTAAATCGTTGCATTGTGGGTAGGCATGTAATGACAATAATTCACTTGACTTTTCTTGAAAAAGTTTTTTGATTAAAATGTTTCGGCCTGCAAAAAGTTGAAATGCTCATGATTATTAAATCATGTACGTAAACATGTAACTAAACTAACTAAGACTAAATCATGTATCTAAACAAGATTTAGTGTTATCTTGAAATATAGTGCTCTGTAATTGTTTTTTTCATGATGATCAAGATTAAATTGGGTGAGGTTTTACAATGTATAACTCAACAAATTTTTAACACATTGCTTTAGTTTTAATACTAAAAATTTAATTAAAATTTACGAAAACATATTCGAATTTTTGATTTTTCCATTTACGGCGTTCAATTATTTTTTAAATAGAGTTAAAAATAAACAGAAATCACCATTCCTTCTGAAAAGCACTAAAATTCCCTTCACTTTTGCAGATCCCTTTATACGTCTTTGATGATGAAAGAAAATTTCATTTTGTTTCAACCATAAAATTCCGAATATTGCTCAGTATTGTATTTCATCAAAATCATTTTGGAGTATATGTGTGATATTTGATTGACATCTATGCACATTACTTTGCAAATATGAAGTCAAATATTCCAGGATACGAGCGAATATTTAATAAAAGTAACTACAAAAAAAATTTAGAACCATTGAGAATTGATAAAATTTCAAAAGTTTAAGTTGAAGAATACAAATATAAATCTTTTTATAATAGAAGGGTGACTATATTCCTCACACATCGGCAAGTGTGAGTCACACTTGCTAATGAACACTCTAAAAATTACTGTAACATAGTAATTTTGAAACTTAAAGCTTTAAAATATTTATTTTATATTTTTTTAACATAATTATATAAGTATTTAGAGTAATGATTGAGAAATAAATAAAATGTGAATTTGATTATATTCCTAAGTTGTCATATCTTGTTTTGCTACTCCATACCTTAGGCATTAGTTGATTTTTAATAAGGACATGGATCACATTGTCGTAGTAGTAACTTTTGTTCAGTAAATTCCTTTTAAATTTAATTTTACCTAATTAGGCGGTTTTTAATCTTAGTTCTTAATGTAATTACATTTGGAGTATGTAAAAAATGACTTTGGATATTCATTTATTTTTAATAACATCATGAATATTCATTATGGTTTTTCATATTCAACGTTTTCTTTTTAGTTCAGAGCAAGTATTTCCGTTCTTGATATTGGCAAAGAAATATTTTATCTGTTAGTTCATAAGTATATTCAATATTATTCGAAGCAAAAGGCAAGCATTTAAAGCTTTATTTATAATAAAAATTATTATGAAAAAGTAAATGCAAACGTAAAAATGTTTTGCAAAAAAAAAGCAAAACATTTTTACAGAAAAAAAAAACCATTTCCATTAAAAAAGTAAAGACAATAGTGACAGTCATAACTTAGTAAATAAATTAATAAATAATGAAAATTTTTTACCATATTAATCATTGAACTGCTTAAGGAAGCAAGACGTTTTCAAAACCTAAAGATTCAATAGCTTTCATTTTAATGCAAAATGGTTTTTTATAATTCTAGAATGAAAATTCATAATTCTAAATTTCGAAAGATATTAATTTCAAAAAAAAAAAAAAAAAAAAAAAAAAAAAAAAAAAAAAAAAAAAAAAACATTCATTCTGTCGTGGTAATTTTTGAAGAATACCAAACGCAACCAATGATAATAATATATTTTCTATTTTTCAAGCATTATGTTCAGTACACTATTTCATTTACAAAATAAAATTTGTTTGGAACCAATGAAGTTTTATTTTGGCATCAAAATGATGGCATCAAAATGAATTATTAAAAGTCAAGTTCACTACTGCCCGTTGTGGACCAGAGAGATGGACTTTCATGATCAGTGGTAAGATTGTGGTAATGTGGCCAGCATTGCGCACAGACCGCCTTTTCTTCCCACACCCATCGATCAATCATTTAGGCTTCAAGTCACCACTGGGAATTGAACCCTAGTTCATTACTGTGGTAGTTATATGTCTTAAACACTTAACAATCGTGACTTATAAGATGTATAATGATTTGCTTAAATAACGTAATATAAGCCTCACTATTAAATGATTATTAAGTAGCTCAATATGGGGAATTGTGATTTAGCCGTGTTAATGGCATTCGCCTAAGTTCATTTTCGCAATTAATGCAGTTATAAGTAGTTTTGGTTTAAAAATGATAATAAATTCTGTGAATGTTTAAATATACATTTTATTTTTATACATTTTTTTCAAAAAAAATTGAACATGAAATATTGAATATAAATGAACGTGAAATTTTAAATATTCTTTGAAGTTATACACACAACATTTGTCATTGCTAAAGCCTAAAGTTTTTTTCTTCTTCTTTTAATAACATTTGACGAAGCCATTCTTATTTGTTAATAGTTTTATTAATTTCTTTAGGTAGTAAACTCTGTTTAACAATTATAAAATATAGAAAGTTTTGAATTTACTTTTTATTTGTATTTCATCGTCTAAAATATAGACAAATAAAAGTGAAGATCTTTCCTCATTTCGGCCTAACACACTCTTACAACAACTAGTTTCTTTCTAAAAAAAAAAGTGGTAGTTCAAGGATTTCATTATCAGAATTTATTTCGAAGAAACAAGTAATTCTCTCTATCTTAATATATTAATATTATGCTTATTTATACTTAAATCACAACGTTTTCTTTTTAAAGGTAAAGTGGAAAGTAACATAAAGTACACTTACCACTTTACATACATTGCGTAACATAAAGTATACTTACCATATACTTATTATAAACAAGCGTATACTGTCACTTGTTATTCATTTATAAGGTACACTTTATAGCTGAGCAACATAGGGTTGAATTAAAAAATTTTTGTACCATATCTTTTTATTTTTACTGTACCGAAATTACCGAAAAATAGAGGTAGTTTTTTAAAAAGTTTTTTTTTTAAATCTCAGTAATGACAACATAACCTAAACAATTTCGTCAAGATGAAAGTAGCAGAAGTTGTTAGTTTTAAAAATAAAAAAATTCTTTATATTAGCTTTTATTTGTAAAATATTTTCAAATATTAAAATAAAAAAATGGAATGTTCGGCAAACTCACAAAATTATTTTTCAAAAATAGTATATTATAATATTTGGTTCTTGTTAATTATATAAATAAACATTTGGGAAAAAAAAGCCCTGTTCAATATGTAATTAATAAAATCTGAAAATGTTTTCTTTCTTTTTTATTTTCCCTTATAATGAATAATTTTTTAAAACAATTTAAAAGTTAATTATAAGAAAAAACACAATCTAACAGTTATACTATATGGATGCATTTTACAATGGATCAATATTTGTTGTATATCTTTTAAACTTAAGATATGCAATTCCTTTGCAAATACCTTCTAATTATGTTTTCTTTTTTGACAAAAATAATTTTGTAATATTTCACAACAATTATTAAGAAATATTTTCTCTTTCCTTCGTAATTATTTGTATAATATTTTACTAAACGAAGATCAAGAAATATGAGCTTCTTAAAAGTCGTAACTACCCCCAAAGTGCTATTGATGCCAGTTGGAAAACATTTTCTTTAACATTTCCAACCCTAGTCATTTACATGTTTAAAGCCGGATTAATATGTCAAGCGAAGTCCATAAAAATCACAAACAGTGGCTCATTTCGTTTGGCAACACATTCAACTACAATTATGTGACAATGTTCGATCGCATTAAATCCCGTCTGGATCTACCCAATCACCCAGGATTCAAAGCATTTAATCCGTTTCTATTGGGTGATACTATGGATATGGAAATCTTAATGGGGGGTCTTCAAGGGCCCCCTTTTAAAGTGGGATACCGAGTGTCGTGTGGTACCACAATAGGGCACCGGGCCCCCATGAAAAGAATAAATTGGTTTCACGGGCCTTCTACGTCCACAGTTATATGAGGACAGATGGAAAGTGCACAAAAGGTCATGTCAAAGGGCTGGTGTGTGGATCGTGTGGCTGACCGACGGTCAACCGTTCAATAGATGAAAAAATTGTAACTGGTCAATTCAACGAGGTTGCACACCGTTAATAACTGATACTGAGAAAAATAAAATTTCTCTTCGTGACACTTTTGGCGAGTTTGCGCCATTTTATTAATCTGATTTTTAAAATATTTTTTATTAGACAAACATTGAAGCGTAGGATAAATGGGAAAACTTTATGACATTAGTTTTCGTAATAGTTGTTTACATTTCTAAAATGTTAGAGTTTCTAACATTGTTCGAAATTTTAGAGCCTGTTGAATCATAATATTGTTCAAATATGGTGCGAATTTGAACCTCATTATAGTACTTCTTAAAATTGATGATGCTGTTGTTGGCGTATGCCTGTTAAGGCAGAGGGGTGCGATTTTTTTTGTTTTCCAGTGGCGCCATCTATGACCAAGAATTCGACTTCTGCCACATCCATACGTCACACCCGTTTATTGGGTGCGACCCAGTCACGCATCATCCACAGATCGTAATTTTAACCTGAATCAGAGAACGATCAATCTCCAATTCAGTACCCCCAGAGGTGTGGATTTGTTATGGGAACATGGAGGACTTTGCAACTCGACAGATTTAACGTACATCAGTCATTATTTTACTACACGGGGAGTCTTCGGCCGGCGGGGTTCGAACCCACGAACTCTCGGACATGGGCCCAGCACCCTACCGAGTAAGCTATCCAGGCCCCTAAAAATTGATAACACCATATCATGGTTTAACTTTAAACGAAAACGTGGCTCAGTTTAATACTGTATTAAGATTGCAATAAATTTGTATTATATTAAGGTTCAAGGCACCAATATTCATTAAATTGATTTTTCTGTGATTGTAGAGATTAAGAAAAAAAAAAGATATTATAGATATTGCTTGCACATTTGTGGGAAAATAATAAGGATAAGAATAACTGCGTGGGAAAAAAGCAAAGTTAAATAAAAAAAACAACAATCAGAAAATGTAATAGTATGTTTTTAAAAGTAATTATAGGTATTTAAAACGTTCAAAAATCAAAACAATAACAAGCATTATAATATATATTTTGTTAAACCTCAATGCGAAGGTCATATATTTCCATAATATTTTGATTAATAATCATAAATTTTGTGAAATAAAGTAAAAAATTATTAAAGAAAATAATCTGGTATGAGAGCTTTTTATTTAGCTTGAGAAAGTTAAAGAATTCATAAAACTTGGGACGCAAAGGAAAATATCAAAATAATTATAATTAAAAATTATGTGAAGATCCAAGAAAAAAAGTATTCGTATAATTGCATTTAATGAGACATTTGCTGAATGTCAATATGTCCATTAAAAAAGCAAGCTTAGCAATTTTTTCTGGACAATGAGCGACTCATTGGTTAAAGGCACTGAGCTATGGTGCAGAATTGGGGTTCGGTCCGCAGTGGTGACTTGAAGCCGACTTAACTTAAGTAATATGTTTACAACTTGTTTGAGAAGTAAAGGTGACTTGTGCGCAATGTTGACCGCATTTCAACAATCATGCTATAGTCACGAAAGATTAGAGCATCAAACTCCATCACATCCCTGTCCCACAATGGGCTATAGAGGGAATGCTTTTTTATAATTGCATTAATTAAAATATTTGCTGAATATAAATAAGTGCGTTGAAAGGTAAACGTTACAATATTTTTTTCTTCTGGACATTGCAAAAACTTCTTTCGTGTCAGACTTGAAATTGTGAAAGATAAAGTGACACTAAATTCATGCGCACTAAATAAATTTCTTTCAACTATGCGTCGAAAAAATAAATCATATGAGTGTGTGATGCATTTTTAGACATTAATGAAGAACTTATGATATTAATGAAGAATTAAGGTGAAAACTGCAAATTTCACTCTATAAAATAATAATTATCGAAAACTTCTGATTATTTATTTTTTAAAAACTAAGACAGAAAATATGTAGGCGATGAAGTCAATATCTTGGCGACATTTTTCGTGAAAAACTGCAGGAGGTGAAATCTGTGATGGATACGGGTGCCAACAGATGTCAGGTCATATGATATGCAAAACCATGTTCACAACTTCACTTTTATTCCATCAAGAACTGGTTTTTGACAAAAGAATATTTCATACATATACCATTGTTGAAAATATTCACCAGCAAGATTGTGAAACGGGTCAATTACGAATACATCTGGATGTAAAAGGTGCTTTTTGTAAGGAAATAACGGTAACATAGTGATAAATTACTCTAGTGAGTTGTGATAAATACTTTCACAAAAATAATTTGTAAGAAAATGAAACAATAAAACATTACTTAGAATCACAAGATACCATATGAAGATTACAATTTGCTCTGAACTGTGGATAAACAATTTCGAGTGGTATTCTTTAAATGTATGATTCTTAGTTTAATAAATTCGATTTATAAGTTTTTAACGTACTACTACTTCTAAATAATTCAAAAGTCCATGTGATACACAAATTTTTTTCAGCTAAGCTGTGTTGGGCCTTTTAAAAAGTAGGCAAAATTAACCAAAAATCTGTAATTTTAGTTTGTAGTTCACCGTTTTTTAAAACATTTTATCGAATCTGTAGAAGCTGGCAGCTCAATATCATCAATTTAGTTCAAATTTATAATAATTTCATGTGACCAGAATAGTCTCTTTAACTTAAGAAAAGAAGTACATTCTAAATCTATGAACCAATAGTAATTTTAGATTAACTATTCTTTTACTATAGTAAAATGTGAATATTTTACGGAACTATTGCATTTTACCGAAAAAATTTAAGATACCATAAGAAAAACTATACAAAATTTTAGATACTAATTAGATTAATACTATAATTAGTTCTTTATAAATTAGTCTTACATATTTTTTGAAAACTTATTTTAATATGGTAAATGTCATAAAATAATTTTCATACTATAACGAATAATCAAAATGCAAAATATGATCGATATTTTTGAACTAACCAATTAATATCACAATCGAGAAAAAAGAACGATTTTAAACACTTGAATATAAAAATGAAATATGAATATGATCTTTAATATACGCGTTAAATATAATTACTATGCTTCAGTTAAGATATTAACATCACTATCTATTACCTTTTCTGTTAGTATTCAGTAGTAAAATGACGTAAGAAACAGATAATTTTTCTTAAAAATTAAATCCAGAGAAATTAACCTGTTACCCGAGAGTTAGAGAAAGCTGCGATTTAAATCAATTTTTTTTATCTCACTCAAGTAAAAATGGCCTCAGGGTTCACCTGTCTTAAGCGAGGCTAAAATCACTTTTCCAACGGAAGCAGATGCCATTGTGGTGAAATCAAGATTACTGTAATCATACGGTCGGCCTATTTTTTTTCTTTTTTTTTAATGATATAATGCATATAGACCCCCTCCCGTCTCTTATGAGCTACTGCGAGAGATTGTTTATTATTGTTTAGGGCTCTTTGCGCAAAAAAGAATTAATGAAAAGGTTTATGCGGGGAAGAAAAATTGAAAAGTATTAAAAAGTACATTTATCTCTTGCTATTGAACTTCTAAGAAACTCGATATAGAATTTTATGAATAATAGTGTTTTTCTTTTAATTCATATTCAAAAATAAGTTATTATCTGAGCTCATTCAAATTGTTGAGTTGCTCCAAATAAATTGGCAAAGTCAAGTTAGATTTAAGAGAGGAGAATTTTTTTCTACTCAGCAAGAGAATATAACAAAAGATGCTAATATTAAAAAAAAGATTTCTTTTTCATTTTTATTTTTGAAGTCCTTTTTTGAAAGAGTAACAAGTTTTTGGCCGAAAAATTGATTCCCAAAATGTGTAAGAATTCCTTTATTGAAAGTAATAAACATAAACATTTACTGTATTTTATAAGTTTATTTTATAAGCGGTTTACTTGAGAGTCTAAAGATAATGGTTTTTTCACAGAGTAGACAAACATGTAAAAATAGTGATTGAATTAACGAACGTAAAACTCAGTATTTTGGTAGCTTTTAACCCAAAGTGATGAAAATGAAATTCTTTAGTTAAATATTTTTGGGTTGACTGTTGTGAGTGAAGTTAATTCAATCACAATTACGAACCAAATACGAGTTAACGAACTTAAAACTCAGTATTTTAGTAGCTTTTAACCCAAAGTGATGAAAATGAAATTTTTCAGTTAAATATATTTGGGTTGATTGTCTTGGGTGAAGTTAACTCGTATTTGTTTAGCAATTGTGATTGAATTAACGAACGTAAAACTCAGTATTTTAGTAGCTTTTAACCCAAAGTGATGAAAATGAAATTCTTTAGTCAAATATTTTTGGGTTGACTATAGTGGATGAAGTTAACTCGTATTTGTTTCGTAATTGTGATTGAATTAACGAACGTAAAACTCAGTATTTTAGTACCTTTTAACCCAATGTGATGAAAATAAAATTTTTTAGTTAAATATTTTTGGTTTGACTCTTGTGGGTGAAGTTAACTCGTATTTGTTATCAAGTGGATTCCAAATTATTAACCCTTAGACGGTCATCCTGACGGAAATTGAGTTCAGTGAACAAGATATTCCGTAAGTAGTAAAATTTTTGAATGCTTAATTTTCAACTACTACATACTTTAAATATTGAAATTTGGAGTCTGAGAAATTAGGTTAAGTTTACTAAAACAGTTCAAATAATTTAGAAAATGTACTTTTTATATGCATTTAATATAACACTTATAGTTCAAAAAGTTTTGAAATACCACTTCGCATTAAAGTAAGATTTTAGGGAATGAAATTCATTTTTATTTTATTTTACCGTATTTCAGAGCATTATTAAAGTAGCACCACCATTGTGCACGAGCATTTGTTAGTAGAATTTTGGAAAATTTTCAGTCATAAGCAACCGTAAAAATGTGATATCGAAATGTTCTTAATTCTTAATGTTTACCTTCTAACTTTTATTTTATTTTATTTATAATTTTTTGATAAATTGATTGGCTAAATGAATGACAGCATAATATATCTATCAAGAAAGTTTGTATAAGTGAAAACAATATAGAAATTTTGATAGTTTTTCAAACAATCTTTTTTGAACACTCAAGTAAATTTTTAATAAATTTTAAAATTTTCAGGATGTTTGCTTAGAAATTTTCTAGTTTACAAACTAAAGTTTTTAGAGTGCATTTTTTTGCTTACTATCTTAATGCTCAGGTAAGGGTTAAAAAATCTGCGCTGAAATACTTAAAACATCGGATTTTTATGCTTATTATTATCAATTTACTGATTTAAAACATCAGATTCTTATGTTGTTATGTAAGAGATATAATTTTATTACATCTTACAATATCTAATATTTAAAGGTGTATTTTAACTCTACGTATTGTATTACTAACAAATTGTAACTCTACTTATTAAGTATTATATTTATATCAGTGGTTACCAACTGGTGGCCCGGTGGCCGCTGTTTGTGACCCTCAAACTAAAATATATTAGTTGCCATTTTTTGCGGACAGTTTTCGTAAAAATTCTATATGGGTTTAAAATACTTTTCTTTCGTTAAAAAAAGAAAAAGGAAAAAAAAACCTAATTTATTTGTTTCTGTGAAATTTAACATACCAACGGTGCAAAAAAATTTCTCAGGTTTTGCATCCAAGAAAATATTTATTATTTGTAATTCAATGCTTTTGTTTTGAACAACTTGAGGAAAATCTGTCAGTAATACTTAATGTTACATAAAAGAGTCCTGTATTAAATTTTGACCAAGTTGCGGCCAGCCATTTGACTGGTGTTTTCAATTGTGGGTCCCTGCCTCATATAAGTAGGAAACCCGTGATATATATCAATAAAATAACAGTTTGTTCTAAGAGTACTTTCATATTATTCGCTTACTTCCTATTGTCACGCATTATACCACGAATGCATTAAAACGTCTTTTCTTCAAATAGAAACTAATAAATTCTCAAATTCTTGAACAATTCATTTGGAAAAGACTCCAAAATGTATTTTTTTTGGTAACTATAAAAGAAGCGTTTTTTTTCCCTTCTAAATATTATTTTTTCAGTTTTCTTGACGAATTCTTTCGGGAGAAAAAAAACTCCATAAAGAAGCGTTTGAGATTACCAAAAATGAACAATACGATGTGAAATGTACCCTGAAAATCACTTCACACCGCTGGTTGCACCGAGGTAGGTGCAAATTTACTAATAATAATAACCGTCACTACGCCTGTGGAAAAAAAAAGTTCAGGAAGAGAGATCTAAAAAACGTTTTGTGCTGGAATAAAGTCTGACACTTCGACCGAAGTCTTAAGAGAACCGGCACCTAATTACACTCTTTAATTAAAGTCTACGGCTCATGGATAGCCACGAAACGTGAAAAAAAATGCGCATTTTTTTTTCTTTTTGGACAAAAAAGCAAATTCGAAAATGAGAAGAGCAACGGCCTAGGGAAATATAGATAGGTATTGCATTTTTTTTCTTTGGTCTGCCGCATAAGGTATTTTTCCTGTGAAATATGATTATTGGTTTCTAATTAACAGCCAACACGAATTCGTGTTTGTTTAAAAATATTTCTGAAATTTTCCCTTAAAATGCGCCTTTTTCAGAAAATATTTTTTTTTTCAAAGTGAGGGTCGTGTTTCTTTAAAGCATATATACTTCTAGTGTTAAAGAGAAAGGAAAATAATTTAAACATATGAAAAAATGGTTTTTAGTAACTGAAAATGAAATTGGATATCTTTAAAGAAAAGTTTTTTTATTTTGATACTCTAAAAATATTTTTGAAATTTTCCCTTAAATGCATATTTTTCAGAAATTATATTCTTAAAGTGAAGGTTAAAGCATATTCGATTATAAAAAAAAGAGATAGAAAAAGTTTAAATATATGAAATTTCTTTTTCAGAAACTGAAAATGGATGCTACATAGCTACTATTTCTATAAAACTAATAAAGTATTCAATGCCAATAAGAGAATAACTTAATCAATTCATCAATTTTCAAGAATCTACTTTACAGTTCACCGTTATTACAGTTAAATAGCTTTAAAAAATAATCATTAATTCATATTTGAAGCATTTCTGTAGCGAAATTTCATTACGAAATTGGATTAATTTATCGAATTGCCGTGAAACTTATTGCTTTTTGTTGTGAAGATTTTATTCATCTTTCATTAGCCAAACTATATTAAAGTAAAGAACGCGAAATTATATAAATAACTATGATAAGTCTATTTCTATTAATCCTAAGCTGCATTTTATTTAAAGATTTTGTTATAATGAATGATTGTATATTGTTTTTAAAAGGTTAATAAATATGACAAAAGATTTGATAAGAAGATAAAAGATTCTAATTTAATCAGCTATTTTAGAAAAGTTTGCAATGTTTTTTTTTTAAAATTTATTTATTTTTATTTTTTATTTATTTTTATTTTTATTTTTATTTTTATTTATTTTTATTTTTACCTTTGATACGTCAGGTGGGAGGCAGTGGGAATTATTTTGATAATGTTNTAAAATTTTCTAATTTAATCAGCTATTTTAGAAAAGTTTGCAATGTTTTTTTTTTAAATTTATTTATTTTTATTTTTATTTTTCATTTTTATTTATTTTATTTTAAGTAATTCAGTTAGCTATCATTCTCTATAATTTTAGAAAGAGGAATGAATTGGTCTCTCAAAGAAAAGAAAAACGAATCCTGTTGCAACTAAACTATTTATTCAAAACCCACTATTTTCATTTAGCAATGAAGTGGTACGAAAAACGGATTTGTGTCATGAATTAATTTTTAATTATTAACATTAGTAAATTAATTTCTATAATAATTAAAGTAATGTAACTAAAAATAACTATATTAGTTTAATTTTACTTGCATTTTTAGGTCTCTTAACTATTAAGACCTATAATTAAAAAAAATTGTTAATAACTTGAAAGGCTGAATATAGCAAAATTTAAGATGAAATTATGTTCTTTTTTATGGTTAAAAAAGTGCAAAAAATACTTGCATCAGGTTATCGCTAAAATATTAAAATACTTGTAATTAATTTTGATAAATTTCAGACTCATACATATCTTCAAATAAATAAATAAATAAATTTTGACTTTACAAAGTACATAACTAGCACTAACAAATAGGAAGCATAATGCATGTAAGTTCAATTATTGCGATTAATGCGAGATGTTCTATGACTAAGATTTGTTGGCGCAGAAAGCAACTATTAGTGTTTTAATAGGTTTGTTTCTTAACTATCGTAAAATTTAAAATAGAGTGTTATTAAATTAATGTGCAAATCACAATTTTTCGATAATGTTTTGCCTTATGTCAACAAGAAAATCAAATATTCCAAGAATTCTATAATGTGGAATGTTATAAAACAATAGGAAAATAATCGCAAAAAGCTATCTTAAGTTTATTTTTAAATTTAATATGACGAAGACAAAAAAAAGCTAGTAAAATTATTTTAAGAAGTAATTTTAAATGAGAGAAGAAAAAAAAAACTAGATCTATAGCTAGTATTATAGATAATGTGTGTTCTTAAATGGCTTCAAGAAGTTTAGAGGTAAGATATTTTCAAGATAAACTAGAAAACAAAATATCATTTTACATTTTTTTTTTTATATGTGGTGATAGACTTTTCAAAGAAAATAAAATGAAGAAATGGAAAGTCTGCGAACGGAGTTTGAAGAATATTTTTAAATTTTCTGTAGGCTACAGCTTCCTAATGATTTATTTATCATAATATTATAAGACTTAAAAAAAGATTGGACAATTCTATTGCTCATTTTGAAAGATTTCAACAGCGCTATAATTTTTACTGAGAATATTTCTATTCATTATTTCAAACCATTAACGAAGCCAAAATACCTTTGGGGTTGGGTGTTTCTGCTTTTGTGATTGTTTGTAGCATTACGTAAATCAACTGTTTTCTCGCCCACTTGTTTCTGCAGAATTCAAATTAAAATAAAATAACTTTCCATTAGCACTTTCATCTTAGATGTTTATCTCTTTTATCTGTTTATGGAAAGGAGAAGAAAAAATAAATAAAAAACACAGTCCACTGATTTTTATTGTTCTCCTTTCAAACACCAATGTGTTTTGAAAAGTAAATTTTTAATAGTAAATAAATAATAGATATAACAAATAATAGAAGGAAACAGAAATTTTACAAATCAAGTTCTTCAGGAACTTCAATGGAGAAAATATTTCTATTTTTACCGACCTAAGGCGATATACTTAGGACGCGTGACTTTTGGAAGAAATGAGGGAAATTTTTTGTGGTGACGATAGAAGTTAATTGCGAAACTGACGAGTCCTATTTGCTTCTACAGCGGTCAATATAAAATGATTTTCTTCCGCTAAGTGCATTTCAAAAATGTATAAAAAATGTATAAAATGTATAAAATTTTTCTAATGGCTAAAAATGAGAAAATATTTCGATTTCGATCAACCTCAAACGAAAAACGTTATACACGTGACTTTCGAAAGAGGTGGGGGAAATTTTTTATGGTGACGATAGAAGCTAATTGCGAAACTGACGAGTCCTATTTGCTTCTAGAGCGGTCAATATAAAATTATTTTCTTCCGTTAAGTGCATTTCAAAAATGTATAAAAAATGTATAAAATTTTTCTAAGGGCTAAAAATGAGAAAATATTTCGAATTCGATCAACCTCAAACGAAAAACGTTATACACGTGACTTTCGAAAGAGGTGGGGGAAATTTTTTATGATGACGATAGAAGTTAATTGCGAAACTGACGAGTCCTATTTGCTTCTAGTACCGCCAATATAAAATAATTTCCTTCTGTTGAGTACATTTCAAATATGAATAAAAATAGAATAAAATGTATAAAAATTTTCTAAGGTCTAAAAATGAGAAAATATTTCGATTTCGATCAACCTCAAACGAAAAACGTTCTACACGCGACTTTCGATAGAAGTGGGGGGAATTTTTTGTTGTGACGATAGAAGTTTATTACGAAACTGACGAGTCCTATTTGTTTCTAGTGTGACCAATATAAAATGATTTATTTTTTTTAAAGTTCATTTAAAAATAGTTGTTTTTGAAGCTTTTATTTTCTTTTCTTATTTTCCATTCAGTTTTGTGCTTGTTTATGTCATACACCAGGTGGTATTTCGATTGGAGATTCAAAAAAAAAAAAAAAAATTGCATGATACACTTTTTAGAAAACAATTGTAACTTGTCATCATGTATGCAGTTCCAGTTAAGCTAGTCGAAAAATGGATCGAAATTTCGATCGACGGGAAAGTTTATTCGATAGTATCTAAAGAAGCGAGGAAGCTATTAAAACGTGGTGCATCATCAGAAAAAGTTCCAGTTTAGATTTTAAGCACCGTAGCTATTCAGAAAGTGATCGAAATTTTAATGGAGATAAACTAACTTTGGTGATAAAATGGAAATAATTTATACCTGTAGTGACCATGATACGATCAAAACTTACATCATTATCCCTCATAGAGCTCCATGCAAAATTTGAGAGCTCTGACTTGCCAGAAAATGGTCAGAATTTTAGTAGAATACAAATTTCCTTTTCCGATAATATTGGGATAATTTCTGTGATTGTAACACAATTCAGCACAAAGATTCAATTAAGATTTTAATGCCTTTGCTAGCCGGAAAGTTTTTAAAATTTTGGTTGATAGTAAACCATCTTTGGTGGCAATAATATCAAGATAAATTCTGTTTGACGGGGTAGGGAAACAATCATAACTTGTTAACATAGCATTACATTATTGACATTAAGCATAGATCTCCAGTTGAGATTTGAGTGCCGTTACTAGTCGGAAAGTGAGCAATTGTTAACTTAAAAATTCCCACCCTGATATAAGCGAAAGGAAGTAAATAAAAAAGCAACAAATTAAATTTAGGTTCTGAATTCAAACATGATTATTTTAATAACAAAAATGCTTTTTTTTTAAAAAAGTGTGAAAAAATTAAAACACATTCTTTTTTTAAAGTTTATTATTTTGCGGAAGGTTTTCTTATTTCCCTATTTTTAAGTAATATTCATCATTGTCACAACAGCCCAGGTTGAGCCTTGGCCTTCTCCAGAGTATTCTCCGTGCGATTCTCTTAATTTTCAGATCTTGCCGCTTCAATACCTTGATTGTTTTAAGTTTTTGACATCCTCCAGTTGTACTACCAATTGGTTAAAGTTTGAAAATCTTATATGTGGGCTAGTTGTATCTAAAGCGTCAAATGTGCCTTGCAAAGCTCATTCTGTTCAACTTTATAAATTTTATTGTATCAATGTCCTTATAAATTTTGTAAATTTATGTATTTGTTCTATTTCGGTACTAAGTGCCCTCGTTAACTCCGTCAAAAATGGCTCGCATGTATAGTGAACTTTAAATATTAATAAGTAATTGTGCTTCTAACTATAAATGATTAATAATTGAGGTAGCTTCTAAAGTCATCCTACAATTCCTGAGAACACATTAATTGGTGGCAGCGTATTTCAAATTTTTTTAATATAAAGTTGACGAAGTGATTCGAAACATATTTTTATTTTAAATTTTATGAATTAAATATATTTTTGCTAAATCTATAAAATAAAAGTTTATTGAAAAAAATAAAAACAACCCTGTAAGATTTCAGTTTAATCACAAGACTCATATTTAACACCAATCATCAATGTAAACATTTTCCGCAATTAAGGAAAAAAATATTTATATTAGGTGGTAACGATAGAATATTTCAGAATCTGGATTTGCAGGTTTTCAAGAAACAAGGGTGACAGGGAAAAATTGCTTTCAAATCAGCGCATTAAATATTATCAAGGTCAGTTAATAAATTCTTAGCAATTCGGAATGTAAATATCACAGATTCATGTTTCATAATATAGTAATGTTCAGAATTCATGATATAGTTTCCTTTTGTGTATAGTTAATTTTAGCTGCTTAGATAATACATGATCTAAATTCAAAATTTTTTAAATAGGAACTTAAAAAACCGCACAAGAAATTGAATCCATTATTCATTTACATTTTCCAATCACTTACATTTCCAATCACTCACAATTTCCAATTTCAAAATATAGCTATGTGGAATTTCTTTGCATCTTAATTCACGAGTTTTTAAATAAGAACTTAACCACATAAAAAAATTGAATGCATTATTCACTTACATTTTCCAATTTCATTAAATAGCTGTGTGAAATTTCGTTTTTATGTACGATTTATTTTAGCTTCATATTCGATGATCCACGATTTTGATGCAAGAGTGTTTAAAAAGGAACTTAAAAAACCACATAAGAAATTGAAATCATTATTCACTTACATTTTCAAACCACTTCCATAGTTCCGTGTTAATAATTTATCCATTTATTTTTTAAACGAAATTATAAATGGAAGCAGGAAACAGATTTTCATATTATATAATATTTTTTTTCAATATTTATGTTGGTGAAACAATTCTGAAGTAATTGACTACAGGTGAAAGGAACTTCTTGAAAACTGTAACATCGTAGCTTTTCCTCTCATTGTTTCTACGAACCTTTCTCCAGCAGTTGTGACCGTTATTGAAAATTTTTTTTTTCACTTGTTCGCAACCTAAATTTGTTAATACAGTTAAAAAGAGAGGAAGGAAGATTTTGATAAAAACTCTAGAAAGGAAAATTAAAGGGTAACTTGAAATACTGAGCATAAAAAAAAATTACCTGCTTGATTGTTGACGATTCGCTGTGAAATGAAAATAGGAGAAAGTAAAACAGTTATGATTTTTTTTTGTTTTGCTCGATTTCTACTTCATTGGTTTTAAAAGTTCAGTTTTGGGAGAATTTCGATAAAAATTGGTTAAATGAAAAAATAAATTCTATTCTTCTCATGTAACGATAAAAAAAAAAGATATTTCAAAAACTTATACGCTAAGAGCTTCCTTTAAAATTTTAGAATCATAATTAAATTCTCAATGCTTTTTAATGAAAAAGAGGCCTTTTTCAAATCGTTATTTACTTAAAATTGTCATATTATCTACATTTGCAGAGCTGTCAACCTTCGAAATTTTTTGGGAAAATTTCTTGAGCAAAATTTATATTTTTATGTCTTATTCCTTATTTTGCAAATTTGATTTAACACTAGAATGACTGAAATACCTATATTGCCCAAAAGCGGTCAAAAGGACTGCATTGTGAAAGAATAACAAATGTATAAAGAAATTTGTTTAAAATTATTTTTTAATATTTTTGATGTTATTTTCAGTTATATAAAAAGTTACTAGTAAATATTAACAATAAAAAAATTATATGTTGCACAAAAGTCACAAAATTCTAAGAAATTGTGTCATCATTGTTTCTTCTAATTGAAATTAAAAAGCAGACAAAATGACTTCCTTGGGCAAAATTATTTTTCACACCATTATATGCAAATAAAATAAAAGTTTATATTAAAAGCCACTTTGTACTCTGGCGGTGAAGCTTTTAAAATTTTGACCAAAATGCCGAAAATACAGAACGCTTTAGTTTTTAATAGTCTACCACTCTATAAAATATTTGCAGTAAACCAATAAATGGGCAACCCTGAATCGTAATACAGTAGAGTCCCGATTAACCGAGTTAATGTGGACCACGACTCACTCGGATAACCGAAGAACTCGGTTAAAGCAAAGAGTATAAAAAAGAAACGAAAAAGAGTAGGTATAAATGTAATATATTTAACAAATACAGAATTTATAAGAGAACACCACATACATTTTATATTATAATTTTAAAAAAAAATAACTTAAAAACACTTAATGAGCATACTTTATGAGAATGAAGGAGTTTTTACTTAAAGTAATTATTTTATAATTTTATAACCGTCGTTGAACAGCCGACCCATTTTTATGGGTTTACGACTACTAATGTTCAACTCCGTAGCCTTGTAATTTTGAACCCAATCCAGAAGACAAGGGAACTCCTGAATCGAGTATTAGGAGAAATTTGCCTTCGTGGAGGACTTTTTGATGGAGCTAACCCACATTTGCGTTGCAGGGAGAGGAAGACCACGAGAACCTCCAACGGTTTGCCTGACGGCAAGGGGACTCTAACCCATGATCCATCTACCACTGAGGATATTTCACGTCAGCCCTGTGGTCGGTGTAAACCGATGCGGAATGAACTGGGATTCGAACCCGGTACGCCTGATTGGCAAAAGTTCTATCCCTGGAGCCATCGCGACTGACTTAAAGTAATTAATCGCTTTTTGTTTTGCATTACTTTGATGTTTTTCTACAGCAATGATTCGCCATTATTTTTAGGGATAACAGTAGGGCTGGTGTCGCCTATTCATGTTGTTCGATATATTCAATAGCACTTTCGATAGCTTTTAGTCCATCTGTATGAGAGATATTTATATGCTTTGATTTTCATCGTCACTGTCATCATCATCTTCGCTAGATTCATTTTCATTATTGACGACATTAACGATCATTTCATCGGATCAAGTTGTTGGATTTCGTTTTCATGAGTGTTTGGAAGATGAAATTCAGAAATTTTTTTTGGTGGTAGTTCTTAAATTAAAAATAAATTGGAACAAAAAGTATCCTTGAAATACTGTACTTATTTAATTATTACCTTTCTGTATTTTTGTTGCTTTTAGCTCAGTTAGTAATTGCACACAAAAATATCGATCGTCAGTTGACTTGGGATTCTCTGTCTACAGGGATCGATCAAGACAAATTCAGGCTCAAGACCCATGAAATTTTCTGGGCCCCTAACAAAATATTTTGAAATTAAATTTCTGAAGAGTAGTCTGAAGAATCTATTGAACTGCCTGATTCAAGAGAAAAATTTTAAAAAATTTTGAAAGCAGACAATTGAAGATTATTTTTCTAAGATGAAGCTTACGCATCTAAATATTAAAGCAAAATATAAAATGTTGTGTGAAAATAAAAATAGTTTGGTAACCGCAAACAAGTGAAATTAGTGATTTTTGCTAAAAGTCACTGATTAGCTGAATTATTTTAAAAATTGTAGCCTTCCATCTACAGCTTTACATATTTGTTAAGAATAAGCGTTTAGTTCTTGTTGACACTAATCATTTACTTTGCGAACTTTACATTGCGAGACTTTGCGAATATGCATTCTCGTTGCATTTGCTTAAGCCGTTGGAGTAAAAATTGCACCAATTAAAATTCAGCTTTACTTTCAAAGTGCAATGTTTACACGAGTTTGGTTCATAACAATATAAAAAAAATTGAAATAAAGAAAATTCCTTTTTTGAGAAAAATTGTTTCTTTCAGTATTTAATAAAAAAAGTAATATTGTGGACTTTTTACTAATTTATGAGCCCCCCGGAAAGTATGGGCCCTAGGCCCGCTCCTATTGGGCCTAGGCGATAATCAGGCCCTGTGTCTAACTCCTCCTACAGCGCAACGACCCGATATTTTCATTCAAAATGGAGAGCTAAGACCATTTATTATTGTTATGCACCTTAACCTTCCATATGGTAAAAAATATTTACTCAAAATATTAAAATTTTCGCTTGTATCTCTGTGCAGCGTGTTATTATTATTATTTTTTTTAAAAGGACAGCAGGTACACAAAGATTGTGATTGCAACGTCAAGAAGGACTTTTACTGTCTTGGACACTTTTCATTCTCCCTCAGACCTCATTCCCCTTGCTTTAAGGTAAAAAAAAATGGAGAACTTTCAGATTTATTGACCCATCAGTGCCGGGGAGTCCCCGCAAAATAAATAAAAATAATCTCCTCCGTAGAACTGAAGTCATGTAAGTTGTTCATTTCAAATAACTTCGAAAGCATAGTTCCTGTAGGTGCGTTTGGAACTGTCAAGTTAAGACATAAAAAAAAGAAAAGATTTTGCATGGCTTTTTTTTTTCTTCTTCAAAAAGTCAAGTAAAAGAGTTTTTTCATCTTGAAAATATGTTTTGCTGGCACATTAACGTTTTATTTTATTTTTGAGTGACCGAGCTTTGACTTACTGCCGTCCTGTCTTAAGATTCTCTTTCTTTTCTTAATGTCAGTAAACACTTTTTTTTTTTACGTTTCTGCTTTGTATAGGGTCCTTAAAAAATTCCTTTTTCAATTTTTTTACAATGGATGTTATTAAGAAAACACGTTATTAGGCATCATGTAGTTCCTTAATAAAACATTACTATTTTTTAATTTTAATATTTTATAGTAATTAAAATAAATGATAACACAATATAAAAACATCACCCAAAACTTTTGAGTGACCGAGCTTTGACTTACTGTCGTCCTTTTTCCGGAGATTTTTCAAATTCCGGTAATTTTAATGCGATGTTATTACGGCAAGGGACTTACGAAATTAAGTAATTATTT
This sequence comes from Parasteatoda tepidariorum, assembly GCF_043381705.1. Lineage (NCBI taxonomy): Eukaryota > Metazoa > Arthropoda > Arachnida > Araneae > Theridiidae > Parasteatoda > Parasteatoda tepidariorum. The sequence goes on along the minus strand of NC_092207.1, from coordinate 26,194,733 downwards.
TTTGACTTACTCAATTCGCTACGATTCCATCGTAAATACATCTAGTTTTTTTTTAAATTTTTTATTGTTTAGCGATTCTATACTTTTTTTTATTTCAATTATTTAGTACGATATTTTTAGACTCGAATTTCGAATTTGAGTAATTACATTTTGATCTTGATTCGCGACTATTCCATCGTTAATCCACATCATTTTTACCATCAATTATTTTTCGTGTTCACGGTATCTTTCACACGGTTCTTTAAATAACGATANTCAGTAAACACTTTTTTTTTTACGTTTCTGCTTTGTATAGGGTCCTTAAAAAATTCCTTTTTCAATTTTTTTACAATGGATGTTATTAAGAAAACACGCTATTAGGCATCATATAGTTCCTTAATAAAACATCACTATTTTTTATTTTAATATCTTATAGTAATTAAAATAAATAGTAACACAATATCAAAACGACACCTCAAATTTACAACTATTTTATTTTCTCGTACATTGCATAAAATTCACGTTTTAGGACTCAATCTTAGAGGGGTTCAAGAAGGTGTCATCAAATATGATAATTAATTAGTGCAGATGATATTTTAAGTTACGAAATTAGACACTAAAAAGTATTTTCTCTGACTAAACGTACCTCTTTTTTGACGGATTCGGATTTCTGACAAAAAAAATATAGGGGATACCGGCAATCTGAGACATATGGTCCCAATAGTTTCGTCAGAAGAGCAGACCAAAGTCTGGACTCCTTAATGTTAATTTTACTTTTTGCTTACTTCACCATATCTCCATAACTTTGTAAGCGAATTGAATTTTTTTTTAACACAATTACAAAATTAGTTTATCCAAAGATAATTCCTTTAAGCTATTTATTTATGTTTTTAAACTGCACAGATATTAAAAGTCGACAATCTAGGAACTGCATTAAAATTTATAACTTTCAAAACTGCCGAAATAAGTATTAAACTAAATAAAATCTAATATGTTTTCTATATTATTCATGTAGCAAAATAAGAGTTTGGAATAAAGGTAGTTGGATTCTGGTAAATTCATTAAAATATGCGACTTATTAACTGTTTAGAAGCTGACTTTTCTCGAGACCACTGGTTTACAATATTGTGAAATGTAACCACTTTAAAAAAAAATACCCCCCCCCCCCATNAAAAAAAACCCCCCCCCCCCCATCAGAATCAGTCACAAAAAAAAAAAAGAATATACGCGATTATCTAAATGTGTCACTAATAATCAGGGCAGGGAATTTCGTCAACTAGCAATAAGCGAATGGATAATTAAAAAACAAAAAACAAATACTAGGTACAGAAAAGAGCAGTGGCAAAAACTTCTACTTACAGAAACTCAGCGCGAGTAATTTCTAATGATCTGGAATTGCGATCATTTTTCCGGAGATTTTTCAAATTCCGGTAATTTTAATACGATGTTACTACGGCAAAGGACTTACGAAATTAAGTAATAATTTTTTGACTTACTCAATTCGCGACGATTCCATGGTAAATCAATCTAGTTTTTTTTTCATTTTTTTATCGTTTAGTGATTCAATAATTTTTATTTATTTCAATTATTTAATACGATATTTCTAGACTCGAATTTCGAATTTGAGTAATCACATTTTGATCTTGATTCGCGACTATTCCATCGTTAATCCACATCATTTTTTCCATCAATTATTTTTCGTGTTCACGGTATTTTTCACACGGTTCTTTAAATAACGATATTCTTAATATGATGTTATTGCGACACGTGAATTTCAAATTTGACTAATCACGTTGTGACGTGTTAAATTTGCGACTATGCCGTCGTAAATCAACGTCATTTTCTCATCGTTCTTTTCTAGTCGGTTTGTGATAGCTAGTTGTCTTACTTCCGTCTTAGCAATTTCCACATCGTTTTTAGAATTTCATTTTTTAAATACATTATTATAACTTTCGACGTTTACAGAATTTCATTTCTTAAATACATTAATATAACTATCGGCGCTTTCGTAATCGTTTACTTGATTATTTAAACAGTAATAAGTGTATAAATATTTAATATTTACCATTAAATTATCGTTTTTTTTTCTTTTCTGTTTTTTTTTTTTCTTTTCTTTCTTTTTTTTTTTTTTGCAGTACACGTAGCGTTGCACTCTCTGCATTGCCGAATGCATTGCGATATAGTTTTAAAAAGAGCTTGTATGAACCGTGATTTCGCTAGAAGTAATTTTTTATCACTAGCAAACTTTGCTTCTGACTTTGAAAAATTAAATCACCCCCTGGTAATAATTATATAAAAGATAGAATGAAAAATAGCTTTAAAATGTCGAAATATTTCTTTTAAAGAAATAATACTAATAAAAAAAACTACTTAGATCACACTATATGAGGCTTTAAGCCCCTAGGAAAAAAAGTTTCGAGTCTAGAATACCTAACCTACACAATGACTCTGCTTTCTCTTTCCCCCAGATTTCAGAGATTCGAATCGCCCCTATCTTCAGGTTACTTTGAGAAAACAGATTAGATTTTTTTTTTATTCGAAACTTTATTTAAATGTTTTTTTTTTTCTTCCCTTCTCTCTTTCTAATCTTCTTAAAAAGAATGAATAACTCGGATTTATATCTTAGCTACTTGTGTTAGAGTAAAATCTTACATTTGAGATATGATTTTCTCTTTTAGTAAAAAAAGGAATTTAAAGAAAATCTGACTCATAGATTTTATTAATAGGTAAAATATTTTAATCCATATCAGATATCAAATAAGATCAGATTCTAAAAAGTAATAAATTTTTTTCCAGGTAGTTTGTCAACTGCCAAAGTTTTCTGAAGTATTTGTAAATTTTCTAATCAAGTTACATGACCATTCACATATATTTATTTCATTAGTTAATCGAATATAAAAGTGAATATTAAAAAATCAAGAACATAATCAGCAAAGAATAACAATAAGATAGGCATTTTAATTCATGCTCACTTTTAAAACTATTGAATACCGGAAAACTAACATTTACTTAACAAAAGCTTGAAATTCAAGATAAATTTTCAGTTGTTTAGTGACGACACATTAACAGATTTATAAATCCTTTTTCATGCTTTATTAATTAATATTTTCCAATTAAAATGATCAATTGAAATTGAAATTGGTATAAAAATTATTGGCTTAATTGTTTCATCATGATTCCAACATCAACCAAAAACATTGAATGAACTTCAAGTTACTAAATATCTTTTTCGATTATTTTATGATTTATACCTTTTTATAGCCGTTACATATATCCAGTCGATTCAATATGTAATTTACAATTTTGTTGATATTTTGGGTGTTGTTTTATAATGTAAAAATCCTGTATTTTAAACAAGTAAGATTTGTCAATTATTCTAATCGTATTTATTAAGAATTATAATAAAATAATTTAAATAATATGTAAAAAATTATTGATTAATAAAATATTTTGTTCTAGAATAAAAAAATTTTAAATTTAAAATTGCTAATTTTCAATCAAAAGCTTAATTTATTAGCAATTTATTTAAATTTAGTTTTAGTTTATATTAAAAAAATATCTTTATATAGTATTAAAAAGCAAACAAGTAGGCAAGGAAAAAAGAAAAAAAAGAAAATTGAAAACCAAAGTTTATTAAAGAGCGATTGAATATATCTTTGAATACAAGTAATCTTTGAAAACCATTTTTTCTTTAATCGCCTTTTTTTTTAAACTTCATTTTTTGTAAGTTTTCAAAAACTCAAACACCGTATTCAAAAATGAGAAACTCTATTTGTAGATAGAAATAGTTTAGTTTTACGACAAATATAGGAACAAATGGAAAGGAAATGCTTTCGTTTTAATTTTTCAAAATTTTCATTTTAGCTCTACTAGTTTTCTGCTGTCGGTAGATGGGGAAATAACATCTTCAAAATTGCCCCATAGGAAAAAACATCCCCCAATGAAACAAGGAACTAAAAAAAAAAAAGAAGAAATAGAAAAGGTGTTTATTTATCATCTTATTTATGTGCAAAAGTTCGAAACAAAAGAAATTGAGAAAAAAATAAATAAAAATAACTATGAATTATGTTCGTTTTTAATTATAAATTAATAACTAATATTTATAGTCATTTTTATTATACTATGAAAATAAAAACACTAACTACTGTAAACAAAACATTACAAAAAACTATAAAATAGTTACATAAAATAGTACAGTTAAATTTACATTAAAAATTATTCTCTAACTTATTTTCATTTTCTACTTTTTTTTAAAATTTGGGGACGAGAACACAAAACACTATGCAAACATATATTATGCTTATTTTCAAATACAATTAATAACTTATTCTTAACATAAGTTTTTATTTTATTCATTATCATATTCGCTTTTTTTATTACAAAATAATCAAGTTTTTGATAAGTTTGATAGAAATAATTGCATTTAATCAACAACAAATATAAAGCTGGGAATATTAATTTGAAAGAATTTTAAAAAATGATCTAATTTATCTCCAAATTTCACTGATTTAAAGAGTTTTAAATAATTATTAAATTATATTTGAACTCATTCGATTTATGTAAGTAGAGTAATATATAAATAATTATTGATATATTGCTTCATAATGTATCAACCATACTATAAATTATCCTTGAATTACATTCAATATTATTTATATCATTGTTTGAAAGTAAAAATAGGATAGGATAAATATCTTTTTAGTGAAGGTTACAGTTTAATTTTTTTCTCCAAGAACCTCATGAGAATGTTTTAAATATATTCATTTTTAATTAAATAAAACAAATGCATAAATTTTTATTTTTCAGAAAATCATCAACAGCATTTAAACATTTGAACAATTATTCAAGTCGTGATATATATCATTCATTAGAAAAGTGTTCTAAAAGTGTATTAGATTTTATATTGCTTACTTCAATCACATTAGTCACATCTCATTTTATTAAAATACTATACAAGATAATACTGATTGAATAATTTTGTTCTATTCAATACACAGCAAATTTACAAAAAGTTCGTTATTTTAAAATTCATTACTTAGAGATACTTCACTTTGAAGATGATCGACCTATACGTTAAATTAATTTAGCAAATGTATTTATGAACGATTAATTGTGAAAACAACATAAATATTCCGATTCAACATTATTAATTATTTATAGTAATAAAAATAAGCATTTTTATTATTATCAAAAAGAAGTTGTAAAATCAAAAACAATAGCTCTCTATTAAATTAGAAACTCAGGAACTATGTTTCTGCTCTATTTAGTTTTCCAAATTTTTTCAACTTTATAAATTTATCTGAATTTCTAAGATTGCAATCTTTCTTAAGTTTAGTTTTTGAAACTGTTTATAAATTGAGCAATTAAGTATTGAATACAAGGGGAATTAATTTATAATTTCAAACATCTTCCCATATTTAAATGTGTTTCTATACATCTCTATCTTTCTTATTTATAAATAGGCGCATTGTTCCAAAATGAGCATTTATATATGGGATGTGACAGTCACCAATTCATGATTTTAAACATCTTCCCATATTTTAATGTGTTTCTATACATCTCTATCTTTCTTATATATAGATAGGAGCATTGTTGTAAAATGAACATTTAAATATGGGATGTCACCAATTCATAATTTCAAATATTTTCCCATATTTTAATGTGTTTCTATACATCTCAATATTTCTTATATACAGATAGAAGCATTGTTTCAAAATGAACAATTAAATATGAGATGTGATGGTCACCAATTCATAATTTCAAACATCTTTCCATATTTTAATGTGTTTCTATACATCTCAATATTTCTTATATGCAGATAGGAGCATTGTTGTAAAATGAACATTGATTTTTTCATTGTTGACTGCTACAGAGAAAAAGTTCAAATAGGAAATAGACATGAGTAATAAGGTTTGCTGGACATTTTTCTTAGAAGAGCTTTTCCACTCCTTTTAAAACCCCTCCCAAAACTCACCTGCGATATCTTTAAAAGAAGGTGAAAATATCCAGCTGCGCTTTTACCATTTTATAACTTACCCTACTCTAGGTTTTTCCATGGGGGCTCATCTACGGTGTGAACACCCATTTTCTTAGATATATCTATAGGATGAACCCGCATCTGGAGGTTCCTTTAGTTGTTTGCACTATGAGTTGTGCACCAAAGAGAAATTCTTTAAGCTGGATAAAGAGATATTTCTGTCACTTCCTGCTTCGAGATTTTAAATGGGAATGTCTGGTTGCAGGAAAGGACTGGTTTTTCAAAAGGGTTTTTTGATCGTGATTTATCAATGTGAGATACAGAAGAAAAAAGATATATATGTTTGCTTTGCAAATACGCTCTTATCTACACCCAAGAAAGATCGAGATATGCAGAAATGCACATCAAAATATGGAAAAATGTTTGAAATTATAAATTGGTGGTCGTCGAATTCCACATTTAAGTGTGCATTTTGCAACAATGCTCCTATCTACATGTAAGAAATATTGAGATGAATAGAAACACATTAAAATATGTGAAGTTGTTCGAAGTTATGAATTGGAGACCGTCACATCCCATATTTAAATGTTCATTTTGAAACAATGCTCCTATCTCTATGTAGGAAAGATAAAGATCTATGGAAACACGTTAAGTTATAGAAAAATGTTTGAAATTATGAATTAGTTCCCCTTGTGTTCAATACTTAATTGTTCACTTTATGAGCAGTTTTAAAAACTAAACTTAAGATTGCAATCTTAGGAATTCAGATAATTTTATGAAGTTGAAAAAATTGGAAAATTAAATAACGCAGAAATATAATTCCAGAGTTTTTAACTTAATTGAGAGCTACCTATTGTTTTTTTTCCTTTTTTTTTTTATTAAAATTCATTCATTTCTTTATGTATGTATTTTTTTTCTTTATTTTTTATGTTTTTAAATTTAATTTTTAAGCTACTTAACAGAAATTATTTCTTGATAGTTAAAGATTAAGTTTTAGTTAATTTTTTTAAAATCTTACAAAGATTTTTTATGATGGTCATTAAAATAATAAAAAAATCATTACTGTTGTACTGATATCATAATACCCGACAGGCGTCACTGTCGAAATGATCACTTGACTCAGCGCCATCTCGTTGGCAAACATATAGCATTTATATAACACTTAAACACGTTACACTTAAAATTCATAATGAAACAGCAAAAATAAGCGCAAAAGTGATGCAAACTATGATAATTTATTCACGTGAGTGCATGAAATACTACTGCTTCATGCAAAAAATTTTTATGTAACTTTTCAAAAATTAGAACTTGATGAACTAGAGAAGTTTCACAGAAGTTTCTATTCGTTAGCGTTCAAATAGATACAACTTATAACAAAACGTGTTATAAGTAGTGTTTTATCTCTATTTTATCTCAAATGGATCATAGATGTATGTGTTGTATGATATAATTAACACTAGAAGGGCTAAAATACATATATTGCCCAAAAGCAGTAAAAAAAAATTGCACTGTGAAAGAATAACTAATGTATAAAAAAATTTGTTTAAAATTAATTTTAAATATTTTTGATATTATTTTCAGTTATATAACAAGTTATTAGTAAATATCAACAATAAAAATAATTATAAAAGTCACAAAATTCTGAGAAATTGTGTCTTTATATACATCATTGTTTGTCTAATTGAAATTAAAAAACAGTATAAATGACTACTTTGGGCAATACAGTGTTAAGGACTTAAATAATTTAATAATTAATGCTTTTTTATTCATTCAAACATTAACTTATATTTTGCTTTATTATATGAATAACAGTGAGATTAAAATCGTTTTATTTATAGTCCAAAATCTTACTTTCATCTTAACGTTGCACTATTGTAAAAGATTTAATCGAATGAAAAAAAAAAAGGGGGGAAACTTAAAGAAAAGCCCAAAATGTTAAGAGACAAGGACAAGCTGTAAGCATATAAAACTCTAAACAGTGAACGTGTAGCGATAAAGTTGTCAGATGGTCTGACAAGGCACAAAGCTACGGTCAGAATTTTTTTTTTTTCCCAAACAGGCAGAAGGTATTCCGAGGCTTGGTTGAAGGGTGCAATAGGAATATACAGAGCATCCCCCCTCTTTATCCATCCCCCCCAATGGGACACCAGGGATGAACACATTCCATTGTGGAACAGTGAAAAGCAGGATTTGAGATTGCTGTTCTGGGGAAAGTACGGGGGTGAGCACTTCAGTGTGTGTGTGTCGCACCGAATTGATGTATCTATGTGTCCACAAAAGGAACTTTTTAAAAGACACTAGAGAGCAGTGTACGCGGGGGGCATCGGTGAGGGCGGTTTATAAGGTGGTTGTTGAATTGAATTGTGTTTTCCCCCTCCTCACCTGAGATGAGAGTAAAAGGTGCCGCAATATTCTCAACGTGTGGACCATGTGGCTGCATTAAAACCAGATTAGGAGTTTTTAAATTTCTTTTCTTATATTTCTATTTATAATGCAAGGAAATTAGAAGTAGTGAAAAAAATGTGTCCACATTTTTAAGGATGCTTATTTTTTTTTTATGAAGCAAGAAACCTTAAGATTCTTTAGTTCCATTGTTAATGTTATGATGGATGAAGAATAACAAATTTTAGGGATGCTTCATCAGGTGTTTTTTTTTTTTTAAAACCTTTTGTTCGTTAAGATGTAGTAAAGATGTTAATTTAAAATTAATGATATTCAATATATAGGCCCATTCACATTACTGAGCTATATGCAATTCAGTTTCAAATTTAATTTTGGGGTATGAACATGTGCGAGAATGAAACAAGCTAGTTTTTGTTGAAATAAAAGCTAAAAGAACTGTTTTGAGAGTTAAAAAATGGTTACCAAGGAAACCTATTTCATTATTAATGAATTTATTTATTTTATATTGATTTGAAAAGCTTGATGGGAATTATTAATAAAATTTTTCATAAATACAGTTTTTTTCATAATATATTCCAAATATTATTATTAGAAAAAGAATATTTTTTTAACAATGAGATTTATTTATTTTCCATTGAAATTTTATCTTAAATAATTTCATAAAGACAACTGAAATATTAAATAAAAAATAGATTATTTAATATGATCTATTAATAAATAAGATTTTAAAAAATCATTACTGCGAGATTAAAAAAAAACTATCCTAAATCTCGGAACCCCTTTCACGCTTTTACGGAACCCTAAGGCTCGGCGAAACACCAATTGGTAACAGCTGGTTTAAAGTGTTCTGAATAAAATTTCGAATTCATTTTAAGTTGAATTACGAGAACTAATTACTTTGGTTATTTTACTATAAAAAAGATAAACGAGTTACTCAAGTATGCCTTGAGATTTATTATTTAAACAAGACAAAGTTTCTATCGTGATTATCAATGCACTCGTGTATGAATTCTCAGTCTCAAATGATTTGACTGTGGGGCCGTCTAAATATGACGTAAGCATATTTTTGGCAATTTTGACACCCCCTCCCCTTGTCAGTAAAAATAAACAAATCACAAAACTCCTCTCATGCTTACGTAAAGAAATTGCATTGCCCCACCCCCAGCAAATCTATTTTTAGGATTGAATTCAAATAAAAGACAATATGACACGACATGCATAGTTGTGATTTATTTTATTTTGCAAAATTTTGAGTAGAATATTCCTTAAGAATCCTAATTTTTTTTAGTTCAAAATTGTTGCCCCTTTGGACTCATTGTAGAAATTTTTTCCCCTCCTTTCTTTCCTTTGAAATAAATTTTAATAATGCTGCTTGCTGAAATGTTGCAACTAAACTTATCATCTAAAGCTGAGTAGTGATTTTTATTTTACTTTGAGTTAAGGCTACTATACTAGGAGTCTAATTCAGGGGCTCTACTAGGTCCTACTGGTTGAGTATGTCTCATTGTAAATGATGATGTAAGTGATGAATGATGTCAGAGTTTTTCATTATTGTCCATGCATTTCTATTGGCCTCACGAGATAGGATCCAGTTTTTCCTCATTCATTTCTAATTATTTTGATTGTCATCAGCATGAAATTAACAAAAGTCGTAAAGGTATTTTTTTCCTTTAAATATTTTTGTATCCCAAATTTACAGTTATTTTCCAATACTGCTATTATTAGTGAAAATTTTAAATTATGGTTGTGAACTCATCAAATTTGTTTGAACAATATAATGTAATAAGAATATAAATGCTATTTTAAAAAATGATTACTTCGAAAAATCACTTCTGTTCACCAAGAGATCTAAATGTTCATAATTCTAATAGATAGTAATATCTGGACGTCGGAAGTAGAGGCACAAGCGAAAGCAAACAGAATTGCTTTTAGTACATATATGTTAAGTGAATAATTTTAACTTAAGTAGAAAAATTGTTTTCGGCCAAGAAAAGACAATTATTGCGAAACAATCATCGGGGTTGGTGAGCGGCTCCGACCTGGGGACTTAGCCCCCAGTAGCCTTTTAAAAATCTATAGAAATGATTACAATTCACTTTAATGGGGAAAATAATTCATTTACTTTAAAGTTTTTGTTATTTTATTAAATGCTATCTGAGTACGTGTTCTTCGTACTGGAAAACGATAGCAATCAATGTACCGAACAGTACTGAACAATTCTGCGAAATCCTTCACGAAACCGAAAGACACATGCCAATACAATTAAAAAGTCAAAAATTTTTAATATTTTGAATTTATTATATTTTATCCTTCCCGGTGACTTTGCGTTATAAGATTAAGCGAAATANTATATATATATATGCTATAAGCGATACAATATTTTGTATCATTTCAAATCGCTACGGCATGTCTCTAAAACTCTAAAGAAGGATACCTGACCGATGACTCTCTCTCTAATCTCTAGATCAAACTTAGTCGGTCTCCCTTGTTACAAACTTTATGGGTGTCAGAGATTATCTTTTCAAACTAGGGATCTTTCATGACTAGACGCAGCACTATAAGTTATTGTGGGTGGTATGCAGCTCCCGTTTATGAAAGAAAAAAGAAGGTGATGGAATTCGCGATATTTTTAGATGATCCAAAGCATTGAACTATATACAAGAGACAAGACACTTTTTTTATTGAAAAAATTTTTAAGGACAGTAACGCAACTTAGAGGTTGACATTTTTTTGATGATTTTTATTCATTTACAAGAAATTTAAGTTTGTTATTTCGATTGTTTAATGGCATATTAAACTTTTAATTCGAATATAAAATTTCTAATCATTTAAAGAAATACGTCATGTCTAGTAAATTGGATAAAAAATGTATATACTGAAGAAAAATTTATATTATTTATTAAGTAATTATTATAATTTTTCCATATTTCAGTTTTCTAGCAGAATATATATATTATAACGTAGTTCCAATTGCGCGGTACTTCAATATCTTAACATAATAGTGACATATTTGTTCTTCGAAAGATTTTTTTAAAAAAAGTTTATAATTGAATTAAATATTATTGTTGCAAAAAAGGAAGAAAAAAAACACGTGTAAAGGAAATTGCATATGCAACAATAAAAAGCTAATGAAATTGTATGTAGGTTGGATAAAACTTTTAGAAGATGCAGTGTAAAAACTTAGTGAACCTATTCAACTGTGAATAGTCTATTCAAATTAGGTGTTGAAAATTTTTAAAAATTATGCACTATTATACTCAATCTAGCAAATCAAATACACGCTTTACAGGATGTAGTTAAATCAAAACATCAATAATTGATAAAGCTTGCACTAACTTAGACGCATTTACGCCATTCATGGTTAGCAGCAAGTTTGAGAATATTGTTGTCGTTATTATAAATTTTAATGTTACTGAATAACGAAAATAGTGGTGGATATTTTCCACACAGTAGTGTAAAAGAACATTCCTAGTACTTCAATACACCAGGAGCTATCCTTGGTTCTTGGTGTAGAGAAGCACCACTTAAGATGTTAAATAGTTTAAATCTCTTTTGATGTTGAAGTAAACTGAAATTTTTTTTATAGTGTACCTAGTTCCCGAATTTGAAACTTTTTGGACTATCTGAAATTTGATTTCTATCCAAAATTACATATTTGAAACATCTACGCGTTGCAGCAGTATATGCTTTATTTATTTACTTGAATTTCAAATAAATTTCAGCTCATACATTTAAAAAAAAAAAAAACTTTTTGAGCATTCTATTAAGATTGTAAAAAACTTGTAAAATAATTTTCAAAAATTTTTACGGCAGTTTTCTTATAAAAAAACAATTAAAAACAAATAATATAAATTTATTGCATCATTTTAAAATTGAGTTAACTTTAGAAAACAATTACGTATTTTGGTTTATTACTATAATGATTATGTTTAAATTATATATTCAATTTTCAAATCATGTAAGTCTGTCCAAATGAAGAAAGCAAGTTGAATCTGAAATGTTTTTAAATAAATTAAATTAAACACAAAGAATTTGTTTATGGATCTTATAAGCCCCACCAGTGTCAGTATATTTAATCAATTTACTATATTTAATCAATTAAATAATTTTTAAAAGAAAGAATCGCTTCTACACGTTAATTTGCTTATCTCAAAGGTTACTAGACATTTTTAAACGAGAATATTAAAAAGAAGAAGCAAAGTTTGAAGTAACTTTTTTTTTGAGTAATAAACAGTTTTTGAAAAAAATATCAAGATGATAGTATTATTAAACAAACAGGAAGCTATTTTTCAAGTATTGAACCTCTATGCAAATAAAAAACTTTCTTCAAAACTAAAAATTATTTGCAGCTAAAAACAAGGGAAAAAGTAAAATAAAATAATAATAATAATAAATAAATAAATAAAAATAATAAATTAAAAAAAATGTATTCTTTTTTGTTTTGTTCAAAAATTGAAATTTACAATATTGAAAATACATATTGAAAAGCCATTAGAACGTTTGCAGCTTCTTTGAAATATTTTTCAAACATTTATTTCAAGGTGCACAATATATTTAGTTTATTTTTTTGCTTTAAAATTTTCCTTTCTTAAAATTTCGTTGAATAATATAATTTAAGTTGAATAATATAACTGAAGAAGCATGCTTTTTGATGACAGATTTTGATGATTCCTTATTTTTTGATGATTCTTTAGATATGGGTGATTATTATTATGATGATTCTTTAGATAAGGGTGAAGGCGAAGAAAAAAAAGTTTGACGTTACATTTTTGTGATTTACCTGCATATATATTGCACGTTAACTCAAAAGCGCCGACATACAGTTAGACCGTTTTGCACCCACCTTTAGGCAAGTCATAAAACCATAAAAAATGACACGCGACTTGGAGTTATACCCTGGGGTTCCGGCAAAAGTGGTTCCTTCTGTGGGGGTTCCCTTTGATCGGTAAATCAAAAGACTTATTCAGAAATCTGTTGTAAAAGAATTTGTTTGAAATATTGCAAACTTTATACTTAGAAATTTGAGTTAATAAAAATATATGTTTATCAGATTGTTGTAATTAAACTTTTATTGCCCTTGGAACTTCAACTCTTTTGGCTACTAACAATTCAGAATATTGCATGAAACGAAGCATTTAGTTTTCATTGAATTTAATTTGCACGAGAAATAATTCGGTTATTGTTATTTTCAAAGAAAATATTCCATGAAAAAAAATCATATACATAATTTTCGTAAAATATCTACATGTATATTTTTCTTATATGGCGACAAACAAAGTCCACATTTCTTTTTCACATTGGCAACAAGGAATTAAAATATCTAGCGTGTGAGCTGTCATAAGCGTGAGCCTGTAAACATAAATATTTAAAAATTTCTGAATGAAATTTTTTTTTTTCACGCATGGACAATGGAAAGCTGAAACGAATTTAGCTATAAGTTGGGAAAAATTGAACCGCTAAAAGTGGATAGTTCATATTCGAACGAAATATTTTATTCAAACGAAATGTTTTATATCATGATTTATTTTTAATTTCAAGGGTTAAATAAAAATTATTTTATGCAATATTTTTTAATTGAAAATTGAGTTTTAACAGTTAGAGAAAGTGTTGATAACTGTTATGAAAAATGTAGCGTTGAGAGAATGCGTAGGGGACATGCAGTCTTACATGTTGTATTTTAAAAGCATGACTATTGTTTTGCTCAGTTGTTGTTAGTTTTTATATTGCATGTCATTCTTTCAATTTAAAATTTTTTCTTTCAATAACTTATCATTGGCTAAAAAATTAAAAATTTTTTTTAAAGAGAACATAGTTTTAAAGATTTCTATAATGGATTTCAATTCTTAAAATTTTGGTATAGAATCCATTTTCATACGGGTTTAAGATTTGAAATGGGTTATCAAAGCAATCATTATAAGATTGCATAGCAATCTCCGAAGGGCTGGAGAGCGTTAGCGAACAGTGAGCGAATCCCTCTTGTTTGATAGATGCTAAATAAACAACTTTTCACCCTTTGACAACACAGAAATGCAAAAATTTTAATCTCGAGTAAGTTTAAACCAATTTTGACATCTTACGGATAATTGTTTAATTAAAATCAACAGTGTAGCTAATGAGCAAAGAAAAATGACTACACATATTCTTTTGAGAACTTCATTGAGAGTTCTTATTGAAAAGGAAGTTTTCCCATATTTTACATAGATATATTTTTCGGCATTTTAATTTTTTTTCTAAAAATTTTCCATCCATCGTTTATTCTTTTTAGCTTGATTCTCTTTAAAGAAAGGAGAGTGAAGATTTAAAACAGGCATATTTCATTGACAGAAACTTCACATTTTCGTCTGATGAGTATTTTTCAAAGACAACGCCTTTCCACCCCCAAAAGAAACACCACAGCCTTTCAGAGAAAATCGCAAATTTAAAGCTTATTAGCTTCGGTTACAAGTGGAAGGGCTTAATGACGCTGCAGAGATTGTATTCTTCTTTTTTCCTTGAAGAGGGGAAAAATTGGGTGGTCTTTATGGCACCTATTTCAGCTCCACCTGCACATGGAACACCTATGGTGAAAATATTGTTACTGCAAGTCCTCCGAATGAGTTTCTGGTAGCAATTTCGGTCCCTTTGAAGAAGTCGGACGCCCTCCGGACGACATTCTCAATTGAATGGCCAGTCTGAGTGCCTGTTTATTGTTTCATTGTGTTTGGCAGAGAAAAACTGTTCCGCCCCAGTACTGGTCTCGGTTACAGAGATAACTTCTTTGTGACTTCCTATCATTTGGCGACTCGCTATCTCAGCACTTGAAGATAAGATACAATATTAATGGACGAAACTGATTAAAGTAATCTAGATCAGAGACAGTTCTTCATTTCGGGGACCATGCACCACACCATTTAAACAGATACAGATGCATGTTTTAGATATATGGCCATTACATATTAAATAACGAAATTTATGCATTTGAAAGAGTATTGGATATATATTGGAGGAGTATCATATATGCATTGGTTTATTTTTTAAACCAATTTTAAACAGTTTTTTTTTTCATTTCATTTACTATTTTGAATTTCTTTGAATTTTTAGAGAGGAAATTGAAAAAATCTGCCAATGAAGATACAGAAATGATTCCACACTCCGAAGCATTGAACACGAAAATCAAATAATAGTAAATAAATAAAGATACAAATAAATAAAATAGGAAATAAAGAAGTAAACAAATAAATAGATAATCATTATCCGAATAAATAATTAGAAGTAATTAATTGTTAACTTTGAAAGCAAGAAATTATGCAGATAATTTTAACAAAGAAATTGAAAGTTTCCGTTTAAGTAAGTTTGATACACAATTTGTAGTTTAATACAATTAATACAGTAGCAACTGTCGACTCCTTTTCCCTCTTTAGATTTGTCTATGAACCATCTATGATTAAAATTGTACTATTTTAATTCCAACTAATTTCAAATTGGACAATCATTTCCGTTAGAGGGTGTACAAATAACATTAATTTTTTTTATTCAAGCGCTTAGAACAGGTTATAAAAATAAGAATTTACCTTTTTCGAATAAAATCAGTAGTATTTATCTAATCTATATTTCATCATATAATATGACGATTAAAAAATATTTAGTTTTCACATTTAATTACATTTTTTAAACGTATTTGGGCACAAATATCATCTTTTGCCTCTCAATGGGGTCACATGGGTTCGAGTTACAGCAATGACTGGTCGACACGAAATCCTCACCCGGCTTACACCGACCACAGTGCTGACATAAACTATCCTCAGTGGAAGACCAATCATGGGTTTGAGTCCCCTTATCGTCTGGTTAGCCAAGCGAGGTTTTCGTGATTTTCCTTCATGTAACGCAAATGCGGGTTAGTTCCATCAAGTTCCCCACGGAATTAAATTTCTCCCAATTCCTGATCCAGGAGTTTGTCTTTTGGGTTGGTTTCAAAATTGCTAGGCTACAAAGTTGAACACTGGTAGTCGTACACTCAAAATTGAGTCTGCTGTTCAACAACGGCTATAAAATAAAAAATTAAAGAAAATTAAGATTGGGACAATTATTTGTTCATATTGAAGTGTCCCTGAAGAATAATCTATCATATATTGTCTAGAACAGGGATGGGCAAACTACGGCCCGCGGGCCAACTGTGGCCCGCCGGAAGATTTTATCCGTCCCGCGGATTGAATTTTTATTTGCCGATCAGTGGCAAATATAAACAATATACATCCACTTTCTTGTCGACTATGTTTAAGATTATTTTTGTTTTTCCTTTTTTAACAAAGTACTGATGACATTTTTACTTTCTCTATTTTTGTTCTACGGAACATAAATTAATGGAAATAGTTAGCACAGACAGCTTCAACTGGTAAAATGTTGAAGGCAGAAGTTCTTTATAGAATAGCCGTAGATTGGCTCCAACTAGCATTTGTCTTTCTCGAGGAGCTGACTTATGGAATCTAATAAAGGTAAATTATACTTCACATTTGGCAGACTGCGCATTTTACGCTCCAAAGAGCGGACAATCTAACAATCATCTGAAGCAGTTGTTTCTAAATATGCCTAAGTTTGANGCATAAAGTATAGCTTTGTTTTGTTAAACCTAAAACCATTGTAAGGTTGAAGGTTTTACCGCAATGTACGAATAAATCAATTTATAATTCTTGAAATATATATGTCTCACAACAGAAAATATCAGGGATATTATTTAACTACAGTGTTTCGAGGGAAGGTGGAAATAAGTTAAAGCCAAATGTATTTTCTAACCAACCTTGGTGATTACTTGTTGAATGGCACATTTAAAAAAAAGTTATCCGCAGAAACAAGTGGCACCACTATCCCAATCTCATGAATTACCTAATTAAAATAGTAGCTCTTTTAAACGAGTGGAGAGCACCTGCTGCTATTTTAGTTTTCTGCAGCACGTAGAAGCAGCACAAGGCAGGTCAGTTTATCCGCCATTTTGGATCAGGTTGGGTGTATCACAAAAAACTTCTTTTTTTTTTCTTCTCGTAATTTTAAAGTTGAATTGTATTCAAAGTTGTAACTGTAATCACATATTGACCAGAAATTGTTTTAGTTCAACACTAGTTTCCCTCTAAGCGTCTAAAAGTTCATAATTTTGGTGTCAGGAACTTTATTTTGAATTCTATTTTTAAATTACAAATGAAGAAAATAAATTAGGTTTCAAGTTTAAAAATACACAATTTAAATGTCGAGAATATTCGTGCCAGTAAGAATTAAAAAAAAACAAAAAAAAAGTAAGACCTGCATATAAGTTTTAACTCCTTATCTACATTAAAATATAAACTGAAGTTTGGGTTAAAAATTGAAATAAAGCAAAAATTAGAATCTTCATCCTTGACCAAGAAACACTTTTCAAATGAAGCTGGCATGAAATGATTTCAAATGTAGCAAGTAAAGTTGGTAAAGATTGCATAGCAATCTTTGGGGCTCGGGTGGTGTCAGCGAACAGTAGGCGGTACCCATTAGTATAAGTTCAAAAATAAAACTTTTTTAACTTAAGAGTTAAAATTACACAAATAACAAAAAAAAAATTTCCATTGCACAGTGAACTTCGCTATATGAAGCTTTTTAATATTGTGTTTAAAGTTACATTTTTTTAAGATTGATTCATTTAAAATTCGATAATATACATCAAAACATTAATAAGAAACAGATTATTTTTGTTATTAGATACTACATTAGCTTTGTACGAGTATGTTGCATTCCAAATATTTTTGCATTTATATATTTTTATTATTGTTATTACTTTTCAATTTTTATTCTTAATTACTTTGTAATGCTCTGGTGACTGGCTTGATATGCTGTTTTCAATGTATGCTGTCATGTAATTTTGGATGTTATGAATCATTGGGTTCCACCACTGTCGGACCCACTGTTAAGCTTTTTAAAGTAAATTTAACTTACTAAGTTAAGAGATGATTAATCCAAATATACTTAACTCGGAACTTATGTCACCCGATTTGGATTCAGCATTAAAATGTACAGAATTTCAAGTTAAGCGTAAAATAAATAATTTATAGGAAAACGTTGAGTCCTCACGTCATGGGCCTTAATATTTAAGAAGTCTTCAAATGATAAAAAATGCATGAAAAGGTAAAATGCATTTCCACGTGCTATGGAGAGGTGGTGAGGAACTAATATCATTAACAAGGCATTCAGCATTCATATGAATAAAACGAGATTCCGGGTATCAAAATGACGTTTTTTTTTTTTTTTTTCAAATCACTTTTGTTTTTTCCCATTCACGTCTGGCAAGTCTTGAAAATGGGCGTCTGTTTTTGAGCGCTTGAAACGTGTAGACTGTTATTTCAAATTTTCATATTTTGGCAGAAAATGAAGCGTTTAATCTAGTTGGTTGGTTCTAATGCCACTTGCCACACGTGCAAGCCTGCTTGGTGAAACCGAGCAAATCTAAGGTAGAGTGTGCGATTCCTGTTTTTCAGTGGCGCCATCTATGGCCAAGAATTCGACTTCTGCTACATTATACGTCACAACTGTTTATAAGGCAGACCCATTCATACATCCATTCACAGATCGTAATTTTTGACCTGAACCTGAGGTATTGATTTGCTATGGGAACATGGAGGACTTTGCGACTCGACAAAATTTTAAGGTGCATCAGTCACCAACTACACAGGGAGTCTTCAGCCGGCGGGGTTCGAACCCACGAACTCTCGGATATGGCCCCAGCGCTCTACCGACCTGGCAATCCCGGCCTTTAATCTAGTAACAACTGTAACTGCTGAATCCTTTCCCTAACACTTCATTGCTGAACTAAAAGGGTAACATCGAAGACAAAAAGATGAACCGTGAATTGTTATTGGTAAATTTGTTTGGTGAGCACCCATGACTTTCAGGAGTTTAATCAAAGCTGTTTTTTTAAGTTCACTAAAATAATAAAACTACTTATCTTCGATTTAATTGTTTATTTCAGAATCTTTTAGAATTCTATTTAGTTTTTTGTTGTATAATTCAAAATTTAGTAACCACAAGGATCACATAATCAAAACAAAATCGCATTTCCAATCTAAGGACTCAAATGGCAGTCCAGTTAATATCTTTCCCCGCATTTGAAAAAAAAAAATCTACTTCTTTGGGGGGGAGGAGAGAAAAAAAAGTTTCCACACGATTGCACCCTCAGGCAGGGAGTGTCCGAAAAAGGAAAGGAAAGAAGAAGAAAAGAAAGGTAACAAAAAATAAATAAATAAAAGGTAAACCTTGATAGATGACCTTTCGGAGGGTGATATGCGGGTGGTGTGATGAGTAGGCGGAGACCAGGTAAGGGTGGGTAGTTAGTGATGCCTCGACCATTATTCCGGGTTTGATTACACTGAAATATATTCCATCGCTACTCTTTTTATAGCGGCGGGTTACTCTGGAAGTCATTGGACGTGTTTTAATCAAAAACCTGTGCGTAATGGGCATGTGGGGGGAAAGGGTGACTGTGCATTAATGACTTCTGATGGGGGGAGTGAACGATTAAGCCGCAGTTTAGTGTCTCATATTAATAATCTGCTTGTATAGGATCCTGAGCAATTTGTTGATAAGGAATCCGAGTTTTGATTTATATTTAAATTAATCAAGAACTGTTGGGCCATCCCAAAACGTGACTGCATTTTAATAAAGATACAATCTTCAATGAAGTATCAGAATTCAATTTGGAATTGGTTGGACGTTGTTTAATATTTATATAAATTTTTTTGGTAATCAAAGAAATTATCATGAATCGGATGGAACTGAAAGTTGTTCTCAACAGATTATCATAAAAACTACATTAGTTGAAGACACTTTAAAAGCTATGTTTTTGACGTAGAAGAGCACAATTATATCTCTGTTCTAACCTAAGTCGAAAAACGTATAACGCATCACTTTTGAAAGACGTGCTGGGCGATTTTTCGGAGGTAATATAAGCTGGTTTATTACGCAAATGATGGTTTATATGTTTTTCGTTTCAGATCTTTTCTTTCGTTTTCTGTCTGTTATTATGTTTACGTGAAAGAGTGGTCGAAATTTTGATGGGTGGCAAATTTTGCTTACACCATTTAGAAAAAAAATACAACTTGCAATTGACAATCAGGCCAACAGCTTTAGTTGAAAATTAAACCTTCTAGCTAGTCAGAAAGTAGGATAAAACTTCGACTAACATAGATTTCGAACTGTTGGGCTATAAAATGGCTTGCAGTGGCTAGAAAAAATATGGAAACTTTGATCATCATCATGCTTTGACTTACAGTGGAAACTTGATATTTCTATGTTCAATAACGGGAACGTAAGACCCAGCAGCAAAAATATACCGATAAATTTTGCTTTTGCCTTTTAGGAAACTATTGCAGTTTTTACATGAGTCATGAAACTCCAGTTGAAATTTAAGCTATATAGCCATTCAGAATGTGGTTGAAATATCGATTAATGTTAAATTGAACATGGAGATAAAATAGCGAGCGTTTCAGTTGTTCGAAGACGATTAAACTTATATTGGAATCAAGCAGAAAGAGTTCCTGAAGAAATTTAAGCGCTCTAACTAATTCTAATCTGACCAAAATTTTAATCAACGATCATTTCTTCGAACAATATGATCGCGATAAAGTCTGCTTGTAGCAGTCATCAAACAATTAAAACTAATTTGGTTGACCAATGTTGAATTCCATAATTAAAACCTATGTACTGAAGCTAATTTTAGGGAAGATTAATGCTTTATTGACGATAAAATCCAGTTTCTATTATCATGATAAATACTACCTGTGGGGATCGGAAACTGATTTATTTTTTCCACCAACATCAGATTCGTGGGTTCGAACCCAGCCGTTCAAAAATTCTCCGTGTAGTAAAATGGTGACTGATGCACGTTAAATCTGTCGAGTTGCAAACTCCTCCATGTTCCCATAACAAATCAATACCTCTGGGGATACTGATTTGGAGATTGATCGTTCTCTGATTGCGGTCAAAATTACGATACGTGGATGAATGAATGGATGGATGTATGAATGGGTCCGCCCTATAAACAGGCGTGACGTATGGGTGTGGGAGAAGTTGAATTCTCGGCCATAGATAACGCCACTAGAAAACAAGAAAATCGCACCTCTCTGCCTTAACAGGCATATGCGAGCCGCGATGGATCAGGCAGGGGACAGAGCGTTCGCCCTCCAATGAGGCGAACCGGGTTCGAATCCCTAGCTGTGGCTGGTCGAAACGAATTCCGCATCCGGCTTGCTCCGACCACTTTCTTTCTTCTTTTTTTTTTGAATTGCTAACAATTTGAAATTGTTTTTGTCAGAAACTCTAGATTTTAACATTCACAACCCAAGGTAGAACAAATAAATCGATCTTTTTTAATGTAGCCAATTTTTTTCTTCCATTTTTTGTGTTGTCCATCGCTCTTTCTCTCTCTAATATAAAGTTTGTGAGCCGCGATGGCTCAGGGGATAGAGCTTTCGCCTTCCAATAAGGTGAACCGGGTTCGAATCCCAGTCGATACGAATTCCGCATCCAGCTTGCATCGACCACAGTGCTGACGTGAACTATCCTCAGTGGTAGACGGATAATGGGTTAGAGTCCCTTGCCATCAGACTAACCGTGGGAGGTTCTCGTGGTCTTCCTCTCCATGTAACGCAAATGCGGGTTAGCGCCAACAAAAAAAGTCCTCCACGAAAGCAAATTTCTCCCAATACTCGATCCAGGAGTTTCCTTGTTTCTGGATTGGGTTCAAAATTCGAAGGCTACGGAGTTGAACATTAGTAGTCGTAAACCCATAAAAATTGGGTCGACTGTTCAACGTCGGTTATAAAATTATAAAATAAAATGGTTGAATTTTAGTGATAAAATTTTCATCAAAAAATTAATTACAAAGGAATTAATAAATAAATTTTTTCCATCCATTTTTCGTATCTTGCTTTTGTGTATCCTTATGCAACTTATATTAAGCTTCGTGCATGTTCCCCTGAAGATGTGAATAGCATAGTAAAATTAAATTCAAAATAAGGAAGAACTGAAAAAAAAAGTCCTACTTCGCTTTCAAGTTTACCCCGATATTAATTTAAATGATTATTATTAAAACTTATGTGAAATTAAATGAGCAGTTTGGGCAAATGTTCAGGAATGCAAATTCGAAGAAAAAATATGATTTATTTCGTGCACGCGAAAGCATTCAGAGACTCAATGCTTTTGCGTGCACGCAAAAGTATTAAAAAAATGAATGCTTACATCATATACATGTTTTTCTTTTTAAAGGAGATAAATATAATGGGTGACCAATTGCAAGATCACATCGAAGATATTCTGAGCGTTTTACATTTCATGCACGCATGTTTTTTCTTTCTTCCTTTTTTAAATGTTGCATACAAAACACGTTATCAAATTTTTAAGCAGATGATCAGCGCAGAAATAATACGTATTTCGTCCCTTTGAATCATTGAGATAAAAATTTCAATGGTTCAAAGGGGTGACTTCAAATATGCTAATTAATTATTGCAAGCAATATTTTAAGTTACGAAATCAGACACAAAAATGTACTTTATGTGAATAAACATACTCTTTATTTGACTGATTATGATTTCGGATCTACGAAGTATAATAATATGGGAAATATTGTCTTAATAGTTTAGTCAAAGAATATAGGTTTGGTCAGGAATGCGGTTGAAAGTTTGGATTTTATAATGTTAAGTTTTATTTTTTGTATTTAGAAATATATTTGAGAATTTTTTATGTGAATTGAAAAAATTTTGTGCAGAGTTAAAATATTTTCTTTTACTTAAAGTTGATTCTATGCGAAGAAATTAATTTATATAAAAAAAAAAGAAGAAAAATTAAATTTTTGAACGAGTCACTGTTCCCCCCCCCCCTAAGATTTTGATTTGATTCGTAAGTTTTGTATGACATTACCTCTTATGAATTTGATTAATTAAAAAATATTGAATCAAGATGATTTCCAGAAATTTGATTTGCAAAAAATAACGTACAGTAATTTAAGAGAATGCTGAACAATTAGAAACATAATGAATATGATTTATAAAAAAACTAAAGAATGATGATATTTGTAAATTTTATTTGTAAAAGATAATGATATTGACTCCTAGGAATTCCATTTCAATTATTACTACATTCGTGCATTGTTTTTTTAAAAAAAACCAATGGTTTTAATTATAAAATAAATCTCCACGTATACTTATTTACTTTCCACTCTTGGTAAAAGATTAATCTTCTGTTGAGAGAAGTAGCTTGCGAAGGAAAAAGAACTTCCACACGAGTTGTAGCATTCAACTTAAAACTGACCACCTTCTAAGTTAAAGATGGGAGTTTATGTCATAAAGGTAAGTTAAACTTCTTTTCCCTTTTTCCTGTTCCAGTCTAATTGCATGTTTTTTTCTGGGAGGGCGTTGTAGAGAGGACAAGGAAATATCGCCATCTTTTTTCTTGATGATCTCACCACCCTGTGTAAGGAATGCGCGATTGCTTAATTATATACTATGTTGACAACCGTTTTTTTATTTCTCCTTAGATGGCACTTGGTGGTCCAGAAGAAGTTCAAAAAAAATTATGGTGCAGAGGAAGAATTAAACATAGATGTGGCATGTGTTTGTCTTACGTACTTTTTGGAGAATGATAGATACATCTCAATTTTCTGTTGAAGAGGGGTTTTTTTTCGTACGATATTTCTTTGGAATTTTATTCTTTTCGATTTTTAGAATTGATTTTACTAGCTTGTAGATAGTATTTTTACTAGTTGTTCACTTATTTAAAAAAGTGATGTCTTAGCGTGACGAAATGTATGGCGTGTTTCATTTCATTTTCGTATATAAAGATTGTTATTTATCGTAGTAAATGTTAATTTTTAGAGCTACTCTGAAAATTTCTTTCTCTCCATGTAAAGAAATATCATTCATAGTTTTTTGCTTTATCTCTTTTCTCTGGATTTTATTTTCAACCATATATTAATGACTGCTGTTATTTTATTGTTTTGCAATACTAAAATAGTTCTGGCATCTTTCGTAAAAGTGATGCTAATTTTAAAAAAATTCCTTCCACTTTGTGATAACAGGTATGAAAAAAAGAGGTTTGGGTACTTTATTTTGTATTTTTTTTAAACTTTATTAATAGTCTTTTTTTTTTTCCTTTGCAGATTGACAAAATATTCGCTCTCTCGAAAAATTCTTTTGCGACTGTATTAGTATGAAATTATAGAATTATAGAATTTTAAGCTATAGAAGCTTATAAAAAGGAATAATCTAAGTTTTAATTTAAAATCCGCAGAGAGTTAAACTACAAAATTACGAAAAATTAACCGGATAAACTCTCATGCATCATTTTGAGCATTCTAAAAGGTGTTTAAATTGTCTTTTTTTAATATATATTTTTCATTTTTAAATGCTATCTTTTAAATGTATTACTATTTATGTTTGAGCTATATAAGAGATTTGGGGGAGGGTCTATTTTAACTTTAAAAGTTGATAAACGGAAGCTAAAATACTAAATAAAAAATAAGAAGCAATTTTATAATCAAATAAAGAATGGAGAAGGAGAACAATCGAGCTGACTCAAACTTAGTACAAAAATATTAAACTTAATTTGATGTGTTTTAATATATAGAGTAACTTTATACTAAATTAGTGTTTCATTTTGTCTACAAACTTAGGCAAAATATAGACTTTTAAAGACTTAAAAGTTTTCGTTGTTTATTTATTATTTACATTAATGAACAGTAGCCTTTTGTAGTAAGTGATATTAAACTGCAACAAAACTACCATTAGAAATGTTTTAATATTAGCATATAAAGCTAGCAGCGCTTGCAGAATTTAAAAGTTATCTCACCTCAAAACAAAGAATTTCAGTTATAAAACCTTTACCACACTCATATAGTTTCTATAAAAAAGAGTTACGAATAAATTTTTTTAGTTAAATAACAAGGAATATTGATTGAAAAAAATATGACATACCAAGCAATCAAATATCAATTGTTCAAAGTTGTTGTAGTTCATTTACGTCGCACTAGGGTCGCACTAGGGCTGCACAATGTGCTAATGGCGACGGTCTGGGAAACATCCCTGAGGATGATCCGAAGACATGTCACTACAATTTTGATCCTCTGCAGAGGAGATGGCACACCCGCTTCGATAGCCCGACGACCTGCACGCATAGTCGAGCACTTTACGGTAAAACAGTTTAACGAGGACCAATACCGCACATCCTCTGTCCCTACGCAGACTAATCCAAGTGGTCACCAACACGCACACTGACCGCAGTCAGTGATGCTTGACTTCGGTGATCTGTTGGAAACGGTGTCTCAGTCCACTGCGGGACTCAATCATCCGAAGAATCAATATGAAAGCATTCTAAATTTCGTTAAATATGAGATATATTTCTCATGGAAACTACAGAGATATTGCCAACAATTTATTAACAAACCTTAATTAAAAGTGTAGAAATAAATCACAACAAAAAATTTATAGATGTGCGGTATAAAACGACGTATAAAAAGTAAGGAACGAAAAGTTATATTGCCACTTAAAACAACTAATTTAATAAACTCTGAAACGAAAGCGGTAAAGAGTAATTTCAATGCTAATAATTATACTTCACAGAAAATCTCATCGTATAAAGACGATTATGCGGAAATCTTTCCAGAAATGAATTTGACACCCGAGAAAATTATAGGGTGGGACAAGGTTTGTATTTGGGTGCTGAGCTACTGCAGATGTTTCAAAATGATAGGTTTCTTTGCGGAACGGTACCCGCAAATTGGCGATTATTTCGAAATCTCGGGGTATTTTTTCTATCTCATGAGGCGTATAGTTGATGAAAAGTGCCCTAAAATTCTTAGAAAATAAAATTTAACAATTTTTTTACACTTCTGAGATTGAATCGTGGAAAAAAATTATAAAAGAATCGCATAATAGCCTGTCTGAGTTTGGTTTACGAACGCCAAGTTTGTCATGCAACTGGAACTGAGGTAAACAAAGCTTCAATGATGTGTGCGATTATGTCTATCATTATAGTTACGGTTATAGCATATTTGATGACACAACTGTTTATAGATCATTACTTTTTTGTTTTCCACGTAACTACCGGAAAAAAGCCATAGAACTCCAAACTTGTTCTTATGCTAAGAGACGAAAGAAATGTTTTAACGTATAAATAAATGATCAAACAATTTACAAGAATGTTTTTTTTTCCTGCAGGTTTAAGGAATAAAAATGAAATTTATTTTCAAAAATATGCCAAATTTTTACTCAAATGAAAAATGCGTTCCCTGAGCACAAAAGCAACAAAATCTTTTTAAATGTGGTTTTAGGGCATAAACTTAGAGACATTTTGGTAAAATAACAAATACTAATGGGTTTTTTTTTGTGAATATTTTTATTTTGGTTGCAATTTTTATTTTCTTGAACTTTCGGTAGATGTTATTATAGATGTTCGATAGGAAAATAAATCTTTGCAATGAGATATTAAAATTTTGCTCCGTTGTTCAAAAGTTCCAAGAAGATATTTTTTTTCTAAGTATGCTCTTTTCTGGGAAGTTTCTCCCCCTATAAACTTGTATCTCTGTTTCTAAACTTTCAAAACAATATTTTTGTAAACTAAATCCAAAATAATAAAAAAATACTTTTCTGCCAACCAGGAAAATATTAATCTATTTCTCGAGAGCAAAAAGAAATAGCCAATTACAATCAAATCTACAGTTCCAAGTAACTATTAGGAGATTAAAACCAACAAAAACCAGTTGTAACAAAAAACATTGTGCAAATTTTTCAATATGTGCGTTATTTTTTACAAAAGTTGGAAAACTGCTAACAATTTTGATCGCAGGAAATTAAAAGACATTAAAATTATAAGAAGCAACATTACTTGTAGTGCTTCTAAAAAGCGCATGTATGGCCACAAATTGTTCCTTGTGCAGTGAAATATTCCTCAAACTGTTTGAATATTATATATATTTAATCGAATCTAAAACAGTTTTAAAAAATGGGATAATATTTATTAGAATGCCATTGTCATTCAAAACAGCTTATTTTCTGCATTGATGGGGGGAAATGAAACATTCAATTTAAACAGGCAAAGATATATTAACATTTGCCTTAGATTTAGGCAATTTCACATCATGTGAGGTACAATCAGAAATTTTAATTTGTTATGAAGCTTAATATTTTTGGTCAATAAGCTTAAAACTATATGGACACACATTTTGAACTAAGATATACTAGGGATAGACATATTTCCAATTTTTTTCCGCTAAAACAATAATATGCGTGAGCAACGTGCGGGTCAAACTTTGGAATAGCCCATTGTTCTACCATTTAGTTTTGATGCGCCTACTGTTCATTCAAAAAATGGAAGTTAGATAAAAATATTTTTCACGCATACTTTCAAAAATTGCATCTGGTATAGGCAATTTAAATACGTGTTATTTTATTAGTTTAAACAGTATTATTTGTCGAAACGAAGTTGAAAATTAAAAAATTTACTCCTCACAGTAATTGCCAAAGTAAAAAATAAATTAGTTGCTTTATATTTAAGCTTGTATTAATGATAAAATTATAAGATAAAGCTAGTTAGTTAATTACCAGCTTAGCTAATGCTTAGTTAATATTTTACCTATTAAAATGTCTAAAAATGAAACATTTCATTAACACCAATTGTTGAGAATATTCACAACCAGAAGCTCTCGAGTTTCTCAAGCTATGTAATTGGTATTCGTGAAACGAAGTAGGTCTTGAGTGTCTGTGTTAATATGTATATGTATGTATATGTTTGTGTTACGTCCGAATAAATGTTTGTAAAAGTAACAATTCTTTTCGTAAATTTGAGAATGGTTAGTTTCGTAACACAGATCCTTCCTGCAATACTTTTCTTTTTAGCAAATGTTAAGCATGTATATTCACGTAAAAAAAAATATCTTACATTCTTGGTCTACTGGAAAATTATTTATTAATAGACTAATATTTTTTGCTGGAGGAGGAAAAAGTGGATATTCACTTAAATATTTGATTTATTTAAAAACAATTTAAGCTGTAATTTTTCATAGCTTATTTTTGTAAATGAAGCCAAAATAATAAAGTAATTTTTTTTTCAAACAGAAAAATATTCATTTAAAGTTACAGAGAACAACAAGAAATAGACCATTACGAGTAAATCCTTAGTTTAAAATTAGCATTAGGTCATGTTTGTGGGAAAAAAAGTTTCGTATCAATTCATCACCGTAGTCAACAGGCAAGAAAACAATAATCAAAATGTGGGATGCATAGTCCTGAAAATAATGCTGTGACGACGAAAACTAGACAGTTAAAGTTAAGGTTGAGAGATCTTTCTAGCGATATGTGGTTTGCAAATGATTGATGAGCTAAACGCTCCATTCAAAATTAGGCTTGAGAACTTTTTTTGTTTGTTTGTATTTTGTTTTGCCTTAATTGCACTTTTAAATAAAGCAATTTGGCATAATGCTTTCATTATAAATTTTGAACATAAAAAGGTTTATATAAATCCTAAAAATTAATTGTAAAATGAATGCTTATAGCAAAAGATAAAATAGTAAATTCCGGATTGTTCGATATCAGATTGTAAGCTTGCCTTAATTGCACTTTTAAATAAAACAGTTTGGCATAATGCTTTCATTATAAATTTTAGCATAAAAAGGTTTTTATGAATCCTGCAAATTAATTGCAAAATGAATACTTATAGCAAAAGATAAAGCAGTAAATTCCGAATTGTTCGATATCAGATTGTAAGATTTAGGATCAATTCATGATCTAGTTCTAGGACATCATTTTTTGTCTGCGAAAAGTTATAATAAATATTATTAGAATTTTACTCATATGAAATTTTACCTTGCATTATTTTATAATCGGGACATTTAGTCTTCCTATATACAGGGCAGCCAATTACTACTCTTCTTGCAATATATTTTATTGAGTTTTACTGGCAATTAAAAACAAAAGCTTTCAAAATTTTGTAGTAATTTTGCAAACATTTTAAAGGCCAAGCCACGAGAGGAGCTGGAACAAAGTGGCCTTTATGAAGTTTTTTTCATGTAGAGGTATGGAAAATGATCAAATTCAGTGCATTTATGAAACAACGAATTATATATTAAATGTTAAATTTAGCTGCCACTAGAAGAAATTTTTCCAAAAAGCGTAGAAAGTTGAAATCTCTCATAGGACTGGTCATAGGTTTTGTATTTATGGTATTTTAACCGTGCTAGTTGTAAACGATTTCAAAACAGTAAAGGTAAAAATTTTTCTCTAGATGGACAGACTGCCGCCGATTATTTTATCGTAATTTTAGAATAAAAATTCTAACAGTGTTCAATGCCGGTTATAATATAAAATTGATATGTTTTAAAGTCAAGTTTGTTGTTCCATTCATACGTTAAGGTTGCATATCAGTATTTGTCTCGTAAATAAGGGTTTACTTAAAAGTGTTGACTTAAGTATTTATCTTCTTAAAATCACTGATAAATGACATAATGAATTTTTTTGAAAAATATTTGACTACTGAAAAACCTTTTTAAAAAAGGTTGATTTTTTTCTTAAAAAATAAAATTAATTGCTTTATATTTAAGCCTATATTACAGATAAAAAATTAAGATAGAGCTAATTAATTTTTTACCTTTTTTAAATGTTTAAAAATGAAACATTTCATTGGTACTTATCATTTGTAAAATGCTTTTCTTTTTAAAACGAATGTTATAAATGTAAATTGGTGCCTAAAAACACACATTTTCTAAAAAAAAAAAAAAAAAAAAAAAAAAAAAAAACTCCAATAAAAAGTTTTCTTTTTTTTTATGCAGGTAGGTTTTCAATCAATAAACTGCTCAATAAGCAATTTTTACCAAGAAAATAAGAAATTCCTGAAAATGAGTTCCCGAATTTTAATCTCTCCACGGAATTCTTTTTTACATTAATAATACTTATTTATTTGATATTATGAGGATATATATTAAATATATGTTATCATCTTCAATATATATTTAATATATTAAAGGAAAAACAAAAAAATATATGTATAGTATATTTCGTTAACAGTCTTTAGGAGGAAGATAACAAGAAAAAGCACCTTATCAAACTAATTAAAAGCAAAGTTTTAAACAAGTAAAATAAACAAAAAGATGAACGGAGCAATTTATGAAGCTCCACACATTATTAATAATATTTAAAAGAGTTTTACTTTTGTTTTTTTAAGGATATTAAATTTATAATTAAAATCCAACAGAATTAATGACTTTAATCCATTTTCTATTAACCTGCTAATACAAAACTAAATAATTACACAGCAGTTAAAAATTTTCAATTTATTGACTATCAATTACATTAAGCTGGTGCTCACATATAGTATAGTGGACATTGAAATTAATGAATTTTGAAGAAACTGGTTCAACCCAAACACTCTGCAAGACACATTTCATAATCCTTTCCTTAATGCGATGTCATAACGGTGCATTTTTCATTTAATCAAAAATGCCACCGGCGGCGATTATATCAGCAGTGTCATTATCCGATAACATCAACAAACACTCCCCCCAGTTGAAAATATTTTCATATAATGTTTGCTAGGTCAGCAGTTTTTTTAATATTTATTTTAATAAAGAAACATTCACATGCACTTTGAAGTAACTTTTTGAACAAACGTTGAAGTGACACGGTGATAATTGGAATAAAATGTCAGCTTTTGTAATGTCTTTTATTCAATTATCTACGGTCTTTAACTTCATCCTGAACTCTTATAATTTTTTAATGTTTTCGAGCAAGAGAAATATTCATTTTTAATGTTTCCATTACAAGCCTTTTTCAAATTTCTTTCTGTACTTACTTTATTGCTTTAAATTACCTATTATTAATTGACTGTAAACTAAACGTAACAATAAGAAATATTTACAAAGTAAATTTTTTATTCGAAAAAAAAAAACCCTCTTAATGTTTCGCTAATTTAAGTGATATTTTTTTCTTTTATGAAATATATATAATATATATTGTTTGTTTCATTGTTTGAATTACCTAAGATTTAGTAGTATTCGATTTCTTAGATTTTAGATTTCAATGAGTATGTATTTAGAATCAGATGTATGTATTACATATTTATTGACTGTAAACTAAACATAACAATAACAAAAATTACAAAGTAAATTTTTCATTCGAAAAAAAAAAATTCTTAATGTTTCGCTAATTTAAGGGATATTTTTTTTTGTTTATGAAATATATATAATATATATTGCTTGCTTTATTGTTTGAATTACATAAGATTTTTGTAGTATTCGATTTCTTAGATATTAGCTTTTAATGAGTATGTATTTAGAATCAGATTTATGTATTACATATTTATTGACTGTAAACTAAACATAACAATAAGAAATATTAAAAAGTAAATTTTTCATTCGAAGAAAAAAACTTATTAATGTTTCACTAATTTAAGTGATATATGTTTCTTTTATGAAATATATATATAATATATATTGCTTATTTTATTGTTTGAATTACCTAAGATTTTTGTAGTATTCGATTTCTTAAATTTTAGATTTTAATGAGTATGTATTTAGAATCACATGTATGTATTGTAAATAGGCGACTGTTTTTGGAGCGTTTGAAACATGTCTACTGTTATTTCCTATTTATACACTTTTGAAGCGAATGAAGTCTTTAATCAGGTAATAGTTGCTTATGTTATCGAAAAAAAAATTAGAAACTTCACTACTATTTTATCACCATAATTACTATTCATCTGCTACTACATTTATCATAGATTATATTTTTGTTTACAGTTGACATTAAAGCGAAAAGAATTAAAATATCGATGCTTGTATAAATATGAATTACATTCGATTAGAAATTATGAATTGCATTTGAATCAAAAATCGTGAACTGCATTCGCATAAAAAATTATGATTTATATTAGGATAGAGAAAATAAGGACGGCGTTTGTTTAAAAAAATACGAGAATTAAGGTATAACGAACTAAATGAATTGCATTAAAAATAAGAAACTGAGAACTGCATTTGATTTGATTCAAGATGAATGTCATTATTATAATTTTTTTTTTCTAATGGCAGGTACTGAACTTTTATGTCCTTCACCTGTGAAGATACCGGAAGTGGTGCTCATTTAACGTTACCCAGTGGATACCTGTAAACCTAAGTCACTGAGGCGAGCAACATTACCCACGCCACACTGCCGCAGATACCCATTTCATGGGGTGGGCCATAATCACACATCAAACACAACAGAGTACAACACATAGAGAGAAACATCCATGCCTAGAGCGTGATGCGAACCCGCAGCCATTGACTTCGCAGTCGGGCACGCTAACCGCTCGGTCGCCTGGCCGGCCATTATTATAATATAATATAAACAATCAGAATCTAACCTGATTCTCGGCTATTTTCCATGTCTGCTGGTAGCAATGTGGTTTCCAAGGAGCTTTCTAGCAATGTGGATTCTTCCGTAGAATTCCTCATCTCTAAAATAAAAATGTATTCTTTCAATCAATGTTTTTAATTAGTTAGTTTTTTTTTTCAGATACGATCTGTATTTGATGGGGTACTCATAAAGAATAAAATGCAATCAACAAATAATAAGCGTATGATATTTTTTCCACGTTTCTCAATCACATTTATGTATTAAAGAAATCGCGATAATACTTTAGAGTAATCATGTACTGTTTTTTCCCTTTCAAGTAGTAATTCAAGTTATTTTTTAGGTATTTATTGTGTAATTTTTATATTAAAGAGATTCCATGGTTTTAAATTGTATAATTATTTCATCAGCAGACTAGATTTCACTGCTTTAAGGGAGTAACTTGTATTATCTTCTCTGGATGATATTGATGCAAGCTATATTACTCGTATATCAACAAATACATGTTGTTACTTTTTAAAAAAAATTAAACTGAATGAAAATTGCCACATTTGTAATTAGCAAAAGATTTTAGGGAGATATCGTACGATAAAGATCATACATACGGTTTAGTTTTTCAAAATTTGTTTAAAGTACAGTGCGCAAAACAAAAAAATGGACCACCCTAAATAATTTTTGATATAATGATCGGATCTTTACGTTTTAGGGCGCCGTCTTAATGGTTCAAGGAGGTGGCTTCAAATATGCAGAGGAGTTTTCAAGTTACTAAATAATACAAAGAAAACAAAGCGTACTTGCCCTGAATAATTTTTTTTTGACGGATTTAAATTTTTGACCCCCAAAATAAAGGGGGTAGTCTCAATTTTAGAAATATAGGAAACATGACCCTCATAGCTTCGTCAGAAGAGCGGTTCAAAGCATGGACCTCTCAATGTGAATTTTTCTTTTTACGTATTCCACCATATCTCGAGAACTTTTTAATCGAATTTAAAAAAAATTGCCGCACGATTATACATTTGTTTATCCAAAGATAATTCCATACCAAAAACAGCTTTTAATAAATATTTATTATTTATTATTTTTCATTATTTTCTCTTATTTTACTTAATAATCGGAAAAAATTTGAGCTGAAAGGTTTAAAATTTTTTGCATTATTTCAAAGAATGTAAGTTTACATGGTGAACTTCTAAACTTGAGCGAAAACGGTCGAAAAGTTCGTAAAGTATTGACTTTTAAAAACTTGTATTTTTGTAATATTCATAGTAGCATTATTCAATGCTTAATATTATTACTTCAATGCATTCTCGTAAATGATTATTAACCTGATTACTAAGAGCCACTTACAGTACTCAAAACAGATTTTTCTGAACATCAATAAAACTGAGAATAAATAAATAAATAAATAAATAAACAAAATAAACGAAGAACCCAAACATCATCTTTTTGTAATTTTTCTCAAGAAATTTTACTTCACGCAAAAACTTCCGAAGCGACATTAGATAATCATCTCTTTCCATAAATGAAAACACAAGAAGACTTCAAAAATAATACACACAAATGACCAAGAGTTAAAAGAAAATACACACTGGGGGGTCTGTCGCAACGGGAGATTACGTCTAAAACTACTTCTGTTGACGTCATTAGGATGAGGAAAAGAAAAACACACAAACCAGTAGCTTTAGTTGATGATATGACGTTATTATCTTTCAAGGGAGTTGCGTGTAGCTTGGAAAATATTTGGCCTAGGTATGATAGGCCGCACTGAGTGTGTTTGCTCACTTCAACGGGTTTTTCCCTCTCACCTTTGAAAGAAGTGATAGGTTTTTTAATACGTGGGCAGAGAATTTGGGTTTGATTTGACGAAGCTCTGGAAAGGAGTTAACTGTTATGTGTCATGAAAACAATTGAGCGATATTTGGATTGGGGGTTCTTGATCTATCAAGTAGAAGGAAGAAAGAAAAAATAATTACGTCAGTTTTCGTTTGTTTTTTAATACTAGATAATAAACGATGTATATCATTCTGTTTAAAAAAATATTTTAGGTGCTAAAAAATGCACTAATCAGTAAAGCGGTCCTCAGACTTCAACTCATCTCGAGGGGTAACCATGACAACTGAGAACAATTGTCATGATCCTCATTGAGTTTTACCCATCTTTTTTTTCTTCCATCAGACTTTGTTTACAACATCGTTTGGTTTATATCTTTAGTACGCAATTTTGTTACATTTGGCCAAGTACAGAGAATTTGGGTTTGATTTTGCGAAGCTCTGGAAAGGACTTAACTGTTATGTATCATGAAAACAATTGAGCGATATTTGAATTAGGGGTTCTTGATCTATCAAGTAGAAGGATGAAAAAAAAAATAATAATTACGTCAGTTTTCGTTTGTTTTTTAATACTAGGTAATAAAAGATGTATATCATTCTGTTTAAAAAATATTTTAGGTGTTAAAAAATGCTCTAATCAGTAAAGCGGTCCTCAGACTTCAACTCATCTCGAGGGGTAACCATGACAACTAAGAACAATTTTATTTTATTTTATAACCGTCGTTGAACAGCCGACCAATTTTATGGATTTGCGACTAATGTTCAACTTCGTAGCCTTGTAATTTTGAACACAATCCAGAAGACAATCGGAACTCCTGGATCGAGTATTGGGAGAAATTTGCCATCGTGGAGGACTTTTTAATGGAGCTATCCGGCATTTGAGTTACATGGAGAGGAGGACCACGAGAACCTCCCACGGTTAACCCGACTGCAAGGGGACTCTAACCCATGATCCGTCTACCACTGAGGATATTTTACGTCAGCACTGTGATCGGTACAAGTCGGAGGCGGAATTCGTATCGACCAGCCATCGCTGGGATTCGAACCCGGTTCACCTCAGTGGAAGGCGAACTCTCTAGCCCTTGAACCATCAACTAAAGTCAATTGTCATGATCCTTGTGTTTTACCCATCTTTTTTTTCTTCCATCAGACTTAGTTTACAATATCGTTGAGTTTTTATCTTTAGTACGCAATATTGTTACGTTTGGCCAAGTACAGCTGAATTCGGATGGTTTGCTTTTTAAATCTAGATTCATTTTTTTTCGTTTAATAAACCTTAATGTTTTTCACTTAACGTATTGGAAAATTTAAAAGTTTTCACGTAGCATAAGCAATTTTTAAAATATGATATAAATAGCTGACGGAATGTTTTTATAAAGAAAACAAATATATTTATAGCAGGATATAGAGCTAAATATGATTAAAAAAAGTTAAATGAATGCAAAGATAAATGAAGAAATCAAAATAAAATGTCTATAAGAAGAAGATAAATATTCTCGTCAAGTCAGTTTCAGTTAGAAAAATTTTACTTTTACTGTGCACTTTTGAATTTTTTTGTATGTTTTTAAAATAAATTACGATAAAACTGGTTATGATATTTTCATTTTTTCCTTGATTATATGCCTTTTTATTTTAAAATCAGTCTATCGATTACAAATTAGAGCAAAAGTTTCATTAAATTAAAAATGTAATTTATCACTTAAATGAAAGCAATAAAGTAACACACTCAGGATAATATATTTGAGTTAACTTAAGTGTTCAAGTGTAAATTTTATTTTTATAAAGAAAGAATTAACTAAAGTAAGAATTAAAGTAAAGTAAAAATAAACTGCAGCTAAAATAATAATAGTTGAATAATGACTTTATTAAAAAAAGGAAATGAAACTAACAAGTTTAAAAGTTTTGATTTTGTATTTATTTCTAATTTTAGTTATTTACATTTTCAAAATGCTTGATGAAACTTTTTTTTAACATTATATTAATAAATTATTCTAAAAGTAAATGCATTATAGTGAAAAACGTTTTACCGAACTCTAATATAACATTGCACTGAATAAAACAAAATTATATTTGCTGCTCTCCGATGCTTTATTGATACCTCATAATGTTCTTTACTCACAATGTTCTTTACGCACAATGTTCTGCAAATGTGAAAGCAGTTTTACTCAGGACTATTATAAAGTTCGGTATGAGCTTAAAATTGTACACAGATAAAGATTATTTGTACACATTACTATCCAACGTTACATTGTGAAGTACAGTCATACTACTTATCCCACTGTTGTTCTAAAATAGTAGGGAGTGAAAATACCTTTACAAGGATCTAATAAAGCGTAATAGTGGAGAATACAAAAATATATCGAACCCGCTACTCTTCGACGCTACATTGATTGCAGCTCTATTGCTTTTCCCACCTATAGAAGACTATAGCAGTAAAAACAGTTTTACAGAGCTCTAATGTAAAGTCGCAGTGGATATCGCAGAATAATGCGAGCTACTTAACGATTCTACGTTATAGAATAGTACAGATGTACTGACTTATTATTTTCTTCATATACAATCTCCAATTGCAGTGAAAATCATTTTACAGAATGCTATTGTAATGCACGTAGCACGCTTGTTTTTTAGGCGGCCAACTGGTTTGTTTTTAAAGGCGCAGAATTTCAAGGATTTAAAATTACGTAGAAACTAAAAACTAATTTGTAGGATTTAATTCATACTGCATCAGTGACAGTGATTCTAATGTTTCATGTTGAATGTTCGCACTTTCGGTTCTTTAAAAATTTTTGCCATTTTCCAATTATATTTGTTAAAAAAAGTACTTCGGGCTGAGTTTTCTGTGAAACAATTCATGCTGTCTTGTACTACTAGATCTAGTAATTTAGAAAGTTAACGATAATAATTTATAATTAAAGCTATTTGAAACCACGAGTTTATTTTGTTTTCAATCATGCGATTGAAGCATCTTTCTTCAAACATTAAATATAAAATCAACGAGATAAAAAATAGTAACATTTGAATTACCTAATCTAATATGCCAGTTTATTGGGAAAACTTCGTATAAGTGGTAAAGGCCCTGACCAAAAGCATCATTTTTGGGATCGAGTATTGTGAACAGATAACCTATCTCTAAGTGAGTTAAGCCCCTAAAATATGTTTCGACTTAATGTACTGTCACCGGAAAGAAGAAGAAAAAAAATTTGAAATTTTTATCAAGTGCTAATTTGTGATAGAACTAGGAAAAAATAATTTACAAGAACAGTGAGTTAGATTGTCAAAATTTACTACAAAATAGTGATTTAAGGAATTACGATTATGATTGCACCAAATCTAAAAAATTTGAAAGCAATGTGTAAAAATGTGTGTGAGTTTTCTTAATGATGATTCCCATTATGAAATATGTTTTGATGAACCTAATAACACAAATTCACTAGAAAGGCCAGCAAATAATAAAAAAAATATGTATCAAGTTGCAATATAGTGAGATAATTTGTAACAGGGCAAAAAAATGAAATTTGCAAAAAAAAANAAAAAAAAAAAAAAAAAAAAAAAAAAAAAAAAAAAAAAAAAAAAAAAAAAAAAGCATTAAATTATTCACGAAAAAGTTAATAACATGATTAAAAACAGGGATCTAATAATTATTAACTTAATAATGTTAAGTCATCGGGACGGACAACAACTAATGCAAAAATTGAAGTTATGGATAGAATGCTAACTCACCGAGTTAAATTGTAGCAAGGCTAAAGAAATTGAATGATAATTGACCTTCTACAACAAGTTTTTATAAATTTAATAATGTAAAGCTAACGGTAGAGACAAATGAGTACCTGTTTAGGGGTAAAATTTAAAACAGGACTCAAAGGAGAAACATAATAATTAACATAATAATAATTAACCTAATAATTAAAATCATAATTTCATTTCTTAATTAACAGGAATAATTTATAAGAAGCGCATAAAAATAAGTATCAGTTCTACCCTAACGCTCTGTACGCTCGGAGGAACGAGATTTAAAATCATAACCGTAACTGTGAAGAACATAATAATTTGCTTAAAAATATTTCACTATACCAGTCTCTTTTTGGTTTTTATATTTTAAAGTACTTTTGTATTACTTTCCCAACATAAAGTCTCGCAAAGTAGTGCAATATTACGCATGTTTGAAAATTGCATTGTTTGTTTATTCTTTTTCACACGTGAATTATTTCTTCAAAGACCGTAACTGAAGTAAAGATGATGCAATGGTAGGAGGAGAAAATGATTATTAATTAGCGGTCCATTTCAATACGAAGAACATTTTGCAATTACAAATCTTTCTCCATCTGTATATAATCTGATGAATCGTCAATATTTTTTTTTGTTTGTAAAATTTAAGCACAGTTTAGGAGAAAAATATAATTTATCGTCTACAAGAAAACAAACATTCAGCGTTTCATAGTAAGTAGAAATCTGGTTTTACTCGAACTTTATGACTAAAGTCAATTGGAGTGGATGAAATGAAACAGGTACAGAAGTTTATCATTTATTATTTATTTTTGATTAGGCTTATAAACTTAACGAAGATACATTTATAAGTACACAATATTTCGAAGTAAAAAAACAAAAAAACAAAAACAAAAAAACAATAACATTAATGGATTTCAAATGATAAGGGGGGCTGTAATATCCTTTTTTCCCCTCCCATAGTTTATTTCCATTGAAAATATTTTAAGTGAAATTTTTTTTTTTAACTGGATTGAAAATGTCTCAAAAATACTAAAGTTTGACTCATTTTTTGGCAATCTTTTCGCTTCTTTTATGTTAAAATAATTTAATAATATTCAATATATAATGAGTAATTTAATGTAGTTCAATATTAATAATTTAAAATTAAATAATATATATTAGTAAATAATATCTAATTATATATATTATCTAATTATATATATTATTTAATCATATATATTATTTAATATTTTGTATTATTCCCCTTATATTACATATTATCTCATATTATATATTATTCATCTCATAACATGTATTATTCATCTCATATTATATATTATTCATCTCATAATATTTATTATTCATCTCATATTATGTGTTATTCATCTCATATTATGTATTTTTTATTATATCTTATAACTCTTGGTGTATTTAATAATTATTCGTGAATTAGTATTTGATTAAAGGAACAACGATAATTAATGAAAATATTTAAAAAAAAATTTATACCAGATACAAGAAAGGAAAATATTTAATAATATACAATTGAGTTTTAATTTAAAATTGATGGAGTTTCGTTCTTGTGACTAATTATATTTCAGATTTTAAATGCATGTTAAATTTGCATTTTGATTGAAACTTTAGCATAGTTATTTATATGCATAGTTGTTTATAAGCATAGTTATTTATATGCTATGTACATATGAAAATAACCACAGAAACTAGTCAAAAATATTTTCTTTGAATCATTTAAAATGCATAATTTATTTTTTTTATAAAAAAAGTTATGAAAGTTTTGAATTATTCCCCTTTTTAGTTTTAATGTCAAAAGCAGTTTTAGGCATTCATGATTTTTTTTTAATTTTTAATATTTACAATTTCACGAACTGATATAAAATGAAAGATAAAAAGCGTTCTCCCCTCCGCAACAGAACAGTTTAACCAATTTATTAATAAAATACTTATTTGCACAGAGAAGTTTCAACGCCATCTATTAGGAAAGATACGTACGATTCTATTAGAAGTCTATTAGAAGCAAATAACTATTCAACTCTTGGTAAGGAATTCATTGATTATTAATTATTGAACAGGTTCACGTATTCTTTCATGACAAATATGGAATAAAAAGTATAAATAAAAAAATAAGCCAGAAATAACAATGCAAAGTTTTTTCCTTTTTTTATTTTTAAAGTTAACAAATTTTAAAGTTTTCTATTTTTTTTAGAAACTATTCAATCCCTTTTTTTAAAAGTTTAGACTTCAATTTGAAAATGCTTAAATTTGCATTTTATAACACTTATTTATTTCGTTGCATTTTATAACACTTATTTATTAAAAGTTACAAAACTTTTTCAATTAAATTACAAAATAAAAAATTTATCATATATTAAAATTTATTTTTGTGCGTACCAATTTTTTTATGTTATCTTTGAACCAATGATTTTTGAAATAATTTTCAGGTTCAATGGCAAGATAGATCATTTCCTTACGTTTTTATTTTTGCTGGTTTTGGATTTTTAAATGTAATATATTTTCGATATATTTTATGTTTCATAATTATCTCACTGTACAAATGTATGAAAAAACAATTTAACTTAAAAATGTAACTCGCTTAATTGCAACAACGCTTGTGTGTATTATTACGATTTACAAAATTACGATTTGCATTCGGATTGCAAAATTCAAATTGTAATTACAAAAATTGTAATTGGAATGCCACCTGTTGCATTTAGAACATTACTAAGTTTTGGCAAATCAAAAGGGAAAATCGATTCCTTCTGAGATTTATCACACAGTGAAGATGGGTCTTGCTGTAGAAAAACAAGTCCTGTCAGAGCGTGGATTCGTCTTTTATTCGAATGAAAACTTTCATGGACATAAACCGTTCTTCCCCATTAATCTTCTTAAAAGTTTTTTTTTAAAAAACTCGGCTAAAAAATCATTTTATGTATAAAATATATAGTTATTATAATTTTATGTAGGCACATTTTATGAATTTGTTAAACGTAATGAAAGAAGAGCTAGATTTTAAAAATGATAGATTGTACTTGAAAAAAAAATTTAGGAAAACAGAATATGCAACACAAGTAATAAATGAGTGGAAATTTCACTTGCAAACAAAATATAACGATAACCTTAATATCATAACCTATCGCATTTAAAATTTTTTTTATGTCTTCAGCCTTTATATTTTAAAAAATTTCGATATAAATGTTAAGATTTATATCAGGCAGCATTTTTTCACTCACTTATTTTTTTTTATTTTATTCATTTTTTCTGTTATTTTTGTCAAACTTGAGTTTATAAAATGAAAATCGTAAGGAAGATAAATTTTTTTATAACAATAGATAGATGATTATTAAAAAAATAATAAAATTACAAAATCTTTTGTAGAAATAGAAATTGCGTAAAAAAAAATAAAAAAAAGAAAAGAAAAAAACTCTCGTTAAGTTTAGAATTCTAAATAGTTCCACGATCAAGTCAAATCATATGGAATTTGTGCAACAAAATAAAATGTAACGCAAAAAATTTTTTTTCTTCTTCTTGAAAACTCATAACAAATTGCAAATTTATAAACAAATATGATCCTTACAGAATGCCAAATTTCAACTCCGTAGTTGCATTTCTACAGCTTACAGAGCATCCAGCATAGCATTATTTCTCTTTATTTTATCGTAATTTTTGTATATTTTTCTATTATACCTCTGTAATTACAAGTTTCTAAGTTTTATATTTTTTGCTCAGCAGAATAAAATGTAGCACTAAGTTGAGCCCCCAAAGCATCAGTGGAGGCCCTTACGATTTTTTTAATTTAGAGATAAGAAAATTGCTAAAAAAAATTATGAGCAATCAATTGACTGTAGCAAATTTTTATATCAGAAATCACTTCAGCTGTAAATCGCACACATTGATAAAAACTTTGAAAGTTAGAGTAATATTGCGAATAATATGTGCAGGGAAGACACAGGGAATTTTTTTTCCAGATTTGAGTGGCAACCCTGAATACAAACATTATATTCTAACAAAAAAAAAAAAATTATTCACATAAAATGTATGAATAAAAATCAAGCTAAAAATGCCGCATTAAATGACTATCCTCATACTCTAAATACACCCACACATTCTACCTCTTAAAGCCAAACTGCCAAATACAAAGATCATCCAAATTCCTCATCCTTAATATTTAAGCTCCAGGTTATACTCATCGGACATTCTCATTGCTCGTTGACCCTTTTCCTTCATATCCCTAGTCTCCAAAGACCCCTTTTTTCCCTTTTTCTCTACCTACCACGCTATATGCCATTTCGAAAATTTAAATATTCTCTACAACGGGTTATTACCCTAGCAACTTTTCCCCTTCCCCCCTTCGCCTTACTTTCTTTCATCCTCTCCCAGGCGGTAATCCTTTTCTTTGGTTCTCCCACGTCATTTGCATGCCTTAAGGGGAGGGAAAGGGTTCCGCGTGCGTTTTCACCCCCAATAGTAACCATGGTTACAGGATCCCAGCAGCATCACCCATCCATTTCCTCTAGATATATATTTAATAGATAAATTCCCCCCGGAGAGTACTAGATAGGGAAAAAGGAAGAGAAGATAGGGGGATGGGGAGAGAAAGAGAGAGATAGTATAATTTTGCGTTCCTTTTTTTTCTTCTCTCCCCTCTCTCTCTCCCTATCATTCCTTCTTAACTTCTTTTCTTTCGTTCCTTTAGTGCCGTCTTTTCCTCTCTCTTTGCGTTCATTACCGTCGAAAGCGACACACGGCGGTGGTATGGTTTTACTGGAGCAGAAATAGAAAGAGAGGAGAAGTCAGTCTGGGGGTGTCCTCTCGGGAGTTCGCTTCGAATAGCTGGGCCCCCGGAACTTCCCTTCTCTCTCTGCCATCCCGCTTCCACCCATTAAAACGTCGAGGTCCATAAAACTAATGAAAAGACAAATTCTTAATGACAGTGAGAATACCTTCAAATGGATGACTACCGAATAAGCCGTTAAAAAGGGGAAGCGCGAAAAGGTAAGAGAGAGAAAGAAGGCAGAAATATTAAAAAAGGTGCGAGAGACGGGAGGGGGTGGGGAAGACAAAAAGCGGCACTTTTGTATGAAAGTGAAGCATACACACACACAACCTCTAGAGAGACTCCTGAATATTTCAAAGACTTCACTCCCGTTAACTGTAGCAGCGCATCACTCCCTGGGGGTTTTCCTAGCTCATCCCAAGGCGTTGTTGGGGATAACGCATGCACGTGTGCCGTGCTTCCACGCATACTTGTAATTCCATCGCACGCCGGAGAGACTGTTGTCATGGCAACGCATCGCATTCGGACGGAGAGGATGCTCTCACCTGTTGGAATGGGAAGGTGAAAAGGACCATCTCAGTTTGTGCGTGTAAAAGACCGACTTAGAGTGAATGGGGAATTGTGCACTACCCTTTAACATTCAGTCGAAGTCGTTTATGGATC
Organism: Parasteatoda tepidariorum; assembly: GCF_043381705.1. Classification (NCBI taxonomy): domain Eukaryota; kingdom Metazoa; phylum Arthropoda; class Arachnida; order Araneae; family Theridiidae; genus Parasteatoda; species Parasteatoda tepidariorum. The sequence continues at coordinate 26,151,026 of NC_092207.1, read as the reverse complement.
GTTTTGAATGAGATATTCCTCCCCCTACCCCCTACTGTATCCAGGGATATTGTAATAGTTGTTTCGAGTTGAACAAAAGGTACTGATGCACCCATTGTCCCTCACGATTGTTCGGAGCAGAATAATTTTGTCCATGGGGACACGTCTTAACAAGAGGAAATAGATTGCGGTATTCATTTCATTTTCCTCCTTATGAAGCTGATTTATGCATACGTAAAGCATGTTTAGATTTTTTTGATAATAATTAATTACAACTTCTTTTTTGTTATTGTTTCAGAAATATTTTTTTACAAAATGGAGAAAAACAAATTTTTCTTATTAAAGTATTCAATTATAAATATTCAAAATAATATTTGAATATTATATTGCATACGTATTTGAATATTATATTGTAGAACAGTGAATAGTCTCACAGAAATTTCGATGCATGGAGAAAATGTGGCTGCTTGAAAATATTGGAATAACTTTTTTTGCATTTTTTAAAAAATTAATTGCAAGAAAACTAATAATGATCTAAAAGTTTTTAAATTTTTATTCATTACTTTTCTAGCAGATTTCAAAATGAAGATTTTGTGCAAATGTCTATGCATTATAAATGAGATTTTTCCTTTTTATTAATGTTAGTAAATTTTATTATTTACCTACTAATTTATTTATCCATTCTTAAAAAAAAATACTTGAAATTATTTTATTATTGCTAATTATAAATTTTACCATTTTTAATATATTTGTAACTCCGAAAATATCTAAGATTACTTATTTTTCATACCGTTTTTACATGTAATAAGACATTGGTTAATGCCATGAGCTATTTTTTTTTTTTGAAATTAATTAACCCGTATTATATTTCATGCTAAGGCGTTTCTTGAAATACTTTACTCATTGCAACAGTCTGCCTCTACTTTTAAAAATTTCTGAAAGATTTTCTGAATTTAATTTAAATTAATTTAATTAAAGTTATAAGAAAATAATTAAAGTTATAGTGTCGAATATACGTGTTTTTTAAATTTTTTTCAATTCTATATTTCTGCAAAACTGAGTGATTTAGTGGAAAAAACATAAAAAAGTCATTCTTGAATATTTTCTTCACATATTAATAACTGAAAAAATAAATTAACATAACCGGAAGAGAAAATTTTTTGAACGAATCTGCACCACTGTCCTCATAAATCAAACTTTGTCTGGAACCCAAATCAAATCAACTGCAGACTAATATCATGAAAATTAGAATTACCCAAACGAATAGCAAAATTTAAATTTGAAAACGGCAAATAAAAATTACTTGAAATAAATGTTCAAAATTTAATTTGAAATATATTTAATATTGCTTAAAAGAAAGAGTGAATGAAAATATTGTAAAATAATCCACAAATAAATAAATAAATGACATGTTTCAGATTAATAACAATAATAATTCCAATAAATGTCTTTTATGTCAGTCGGTAGGGCATTTACCAATAACATTTTTGACCAATAACATTTTGACAAAACTGACATTTTTCGATGTACTTTCTTTCCGCATCTAAACAAGATAGTGTTCCAGTTTTTTTTCCACAGAATATTTACACTTTGATAACTGTTAATACATATCTTTGGTAGAATTTTTTAAAAAAATTATAAACTAAAATCTTTAAAAAAAATTCGAAGTCGAAAATTTAAAGTTCATAATTTTTTAAAATAGCTTCCTGTCAAAGATATGTATTGATAGTCATCGAATTGTAAACAGAATATGTAAATATTCTGTAAAAAAAAAAAAAAAAAGAAAGGAAAAAACTGAAGCAATATTTTATTTAGATGCCGAAAAAAAGATACATGGAATACGGACAGTTTTAGCATCGTTAATATATGCCCTAGCGACTTCCCTTAATCCAGATAAAAAAATTTCAGATTATTATTGGAAACATTTAGTTCCCCAAAACAAATACGTAACGAAATTTGCGCTTCTTAACATAGGATAGGTAAGAAATCTGGACATAAATGTATGAATTTTTAAATTTATTTTGATACTTACACAGTAATAATTAAAAAGAAAAAGAAAATAAATCCATAGTTAAAGTTTATAATTACGGTCTAATTCTAATCTAATTCTGAAATCAAATCATAATATTAAATCAGATTATCTCAGATCCAAATCTGGAAGAGGAGTAGAATTTGAAAATTTAGGTAAAAAAAAATTTAACTCTTTTCCTTCTTCAATTAATGGGAATATTTTTCTTCTCTATTTTTTAATTTCAAATATGTTTTCATTCACTTCTTTTGAACATGTTTTAGCGAAAAAAATTTACCAGAACCCAAAACGAAAACTTTTATCACAAACTTAAGTTTTTGCATCTGCGTTATCGAAGCACTGTGTGCTGGAGTTGAGCAAAACATCGTTGATTTCGAATCACTCACTGATTCTGATTCGGACCTGAATGAAACTAGAACTGGTTCCAATCAGAGACTGATTTGATAATGAAATTGATAAAACTGATATAAATATGATTTATCTATTATTATTTGTTTTTGCATTTTTTGACAGTATATTATAAACCGTAATATCACTTTATTATCTTTTATGAAAAAGCATAATTATTATCTCTATCATTTGCTTGTCTTTCTAAGGATTGGTGCAACATTATTTTTTGTCAATTTCCGCACGAGTATGGAGCAAAAAAATTAAGATAAGCTTGAGAATTACAAAAATTAAAATTAAACCCTGGTCGTTACTTTCACCGACCCCAAGAATTGCTTTTGTAATTACTCTCAAATGGCTTGTCGCAGTCTGTCTCGCTTATTTATTGCTAACATATTTTAGTCTAACTTTGTATGAATAGTAGAGCATTTTTTAAACTGAAGTTCTAGAAATGTGAGACATATACATCCTATGAAACCATTGGTTCATATACATTATGGTTCTATTCTATTGCGGTGGGTCGTAAGAAACCCAATAGTCTTAATACCTCCTTAAGCATATCATTTTCTCATGAACTAATTAGTTAAGCATCCCTAGCATCAAAAATAGATTAGAAAACCCGTTGGGTTAGAGCACTCGCCTCTCATTGAAATCACCCAAGGAGGGTTTCGTTATTTTCCTCTCCATGTAACGCAAGCACCCATGACCACTCTGTCACAATCATATCGTTAGTCACAAAATTGGGGAGCCTTAACCTTCATAATCATTACTGATACGAATCAATTGATTCGAATCAAGGGATTCAGATCAGTGATGGAAATCAAATAAGTGATTCGGATCTATAATTCGAATCGATTGATTCGAATTACTATTTTGAATCAAGTGATTGAAATCACAATTTGAATCAAATGATTTGAATCACTGATTCCAATAACATGATTCAACGAAGCAATTGAGCGTCATGTGACTCGAATCAAATGATTCAAAACACTACTCAGCTTGGATTCTCCGTATCTAATATTCGTTTTCCTTTTACTAAAAGTCGATAAATAAAAAAAGGTACTAAAACGTCAGACTTTTTTCAAGAACACAAATATATTTCGTATCATTATATTACATTTGTTGCTAAATGTTATAAATACTTTTAATTGTGGTAATTTTTAAGAAACTAAAAAAGAAATGCATTACTATTAGTTTTTTAATTATTTTTATATATGTGAATTTATCAAATGGAAAATCTTAATGGAAATAATGAATGTTTATCTAATGACGCCTTAATAATGAATGCTTAACGATGAATGCGTATCTAAAATTTAAGAAACAATAATTCATTGTAATTTAAATCTATTTCTATATAATCAACTAATTTATTCGAATTAACAAGTGATCTGCAATCGTGATTCGAATCAACTGGGGAAGGAGGTTGAGGTAAAATATTCTGAAACGTAGGGTTTATTTTCATTATTTAAGCAAACAAAAAAGAAAAAAAATACTATTAATTCTCTTTAAATGATGAAAAAATTATTTTTGTATCGGAAGTATAACGAGTTAACGAAGCGAAGACTTTAAATTTCCTTTCTTTCTCCCACTGAACTTCGCGTGACGATGTGGCTTTCAATCCGTAGAATTTTTTCCTCGATTATCCAAAATAATAATCCACAATTAATTTTTTCTTGTTTTTTTTATTATTTATTTATTTAGTACGATATATCTTAAAACTGACAAAATAAAAGGGGAAAAAACTTTATAAAATTTGGAATTTATAAAATATGTTTTCAATATGACCGCATAATTACTTCACATTTACTGCAGCATTACCATAGATTTAAAGTTTTTATTTATTTATTCGTTTTTTTTTTAAATTTATGATTTTAAAGTGACCTCACTTAAACTACAGTAATTTTGTAGACAATTGCTAAAGATGTTTTTGAAATAAATTTCAGATAAATTACTATAACTGAAGCTTTTTTACATTTAAGATTACAGTACAGTAAATCTGTAGTTAACTTTAGAAAAACTACAAAACAACTTTAATTCTGTAGAAAACCTGCAGTGAATTTTTAGCTTTTTTTTTTTCAAAAAAAAAACTAATAAAATATCCAATTACAAATTTCAATTACTAGTAGCAAGGGAAGCTAAAAGCTAATTGCAGTACGGAAAATTTAACTCAAAAAATTAAAAAAAACTGTTAATATTATAAAGCATATTTTCAATTTTATCAAAAATTAAAATCTTCTCTTTTTTGAAGCTTCTAATTTTTGTCACATATTCTTTTTTTAAAAAAAGTTCAGAGGTAGTTTTTGGAGCAAATATGTTTAGACTTATCAAATAGTACAACAGCAAAAAAATTTCAAAAAATTTACACATTTTTCAAGGGTATAAGTAATGCGTTCCCCGTTAATTAAATTATAAACCATTAGAAATCGTTTTTGAAAATCATATTTCACTTTTAAGCATAAAATAAAAATTTCGATTTCAATGATTTGATGATTGATGATTTTTCAATGACTGGAAGATTTTTTAGCTTATAACTCGTATACGAGTCATAGGATAAAAAACAATTAAAAAAAATATTAATCTTTTTTCTGATAAAAGCATTGGCTCAGTTATAGGAAAATAAAAATAAATTTAAAGAGTAAATTTCTAAAAAAAATATTTCAAAATTTAAACTAAATTCGACCATAATTTAATTTTAACCGAAGCAATGAAATGATAAAAACAATCTAAGTTGTTAAATTTTTTCTCCGATTCATTAAATAACTAAACTATTATTATCAGAGCAATTTCGTCCATGACTTCGAATATCCGCAGTTTTCACGCATAAAAAATATTACGTCTAAAAGTCACAACAAAAGACATCGAAGGGAGATTAATCTCCCATTTTAAAGTAAGGTCTTAACTCCACCATCCCTGCCATAAATTCCATCGTGGGTATATTTTTAATACATACGTCTTCTGCACTGCTGTTACCCCCTATGGAATAAAGATATATATGCATCCTTCTATCATATTGAAATAAATAAACTCGCCCTGGTGGAAGAAAAAAAATTATCTTAAAGACATCTTCATGAAACCTGCGCTTTTACCAACGAAAGTCTCTTTTTCTTGCCACATCAGCGACATGTCGCCATACGTAATACGCAGAGGATAAATATGATGAAGAAAAAAAAAGAGGAAGAGAGAAAATTCTCCTATGCGCTCGTCGCCCAGCATGGGGCAGGAAGGCATGCAGACGCCCCATGTTGCAGCAGCCCAGGGTGCCCTGGAGAGAGTTGAAGACTTCATTTTCTGTTGGGAACCTTGCTGTGCTGTCCAGAGATGGGAGATGCATGCAAGAACATGAAAAGGGACCCTGTAGATTTATTGACTGCTCGGCCCCCTGGGAAGCTATTCTGGCCCGTACCACAAGCGCATGTTGACATTTCTTCTACTGCTGTTGTTGGAAAAATCGTTAATCTTAAAGAGATTGAGTTTCTAGCAGAATTACGTTGTCAGGATATAATTGAGCGAATTTTTTTTCCTCTCCAAACAAGGACCTTCTGTTACTTGAAATTAAGAAGTTGGTTATAATGATGGTAATCAGGCTTTTCAAAGTGACCTAATATTTAAAATTGATATCAAAAATCATTTGTTTCCTATACGCTGGGAAATAACTAAAATGTTTGTGATAGAATGCTCTATTCCTGAGTAAAAACTTTGATGGCCGCAATTTTTTTTTCTTTCTAAACAGTTGAAGAAATAAAAACTTTCATAAAAATATTGTTTCATATCTGATAGTGTTACGGTTTTGATCCGGATAGTCACTAACCACTTTGTATTAAAAAAATAAAAAATGCCTATGAAGGGTTGAAGTTCTCCTTTAGGTGATCGGAAAGTTGCCTCAGTTTTGATTGACGATAATATGGTGATGAATTATGTTTATAGTAGGCAGGAAACTATTGAAATTTGCACTGTGATCAGAGATAGAGCTTCAGATTAAATTGAACTACTAGTCAAAAAGTAGTCGAATTTTCAATTAACAATGCTTCTTATTTGGCATTAATATCATGTCTTTTGCTTGAAGTTAAAGCAAAACTTGCGAAGCTATCCAGCACACAGCCTCAGTTATATATTTAATGCTCGAATTAGTCTTTAAGCAGTTGGAATTTGAATGGTAATAAATTCATTTTTGGCGATTATGTCGTGATAAAGTTTACTTGTAGAGATCTGGAAACGACAAACTTGCTTTGCCAATGGGAATGGAGTTTCGTTAGCGATTTTCGTACTCTAGTTAATCGATGTTCAAAATTTTATTTGCAAAATTCCAGTTTTACAGAGTCGAAAGTGAATTAAAATGCAAAAATAAGAATTTTCATTTTTGATATGATGTTAATGAGGTTGAATAAAAACAAGCTTACTAACAAAGGAGCGACTAACTATTTTCCTAATATGATTAAACTGTAGAAAAAAAAACTTTTATAAACATGGACAATATTTTCCTTAGAGGTTTATTCATGAATTAAAGTTATAGTAAAACAATATTATTTTGACATTATTAATTTGAAAATTCATTTATGAAAATAAATTGATACAAAAAGATAAAGTTGAACCGGTATAATGCGAGGTTTGAGAAGAAAATTTACAAGCAAAATTTACTAGTTTAAATGCAAGTTTATTATTGCGTCTTTACAAGTGTGTATATACACACATGAACGGGGAATTATTATATGCAAGATTGTATAATGAATAATGTACATATTATATATAATATTGTGCACGATAGATATAATATTGTCAAGTGACCGAATGCATTTAATTTTACATTACTTGCGTATAAAATATTTTCTATAAATTGGATAGTGTGGTTTCTGACAAATGATTTATTTGCAGGTATTCCCCAAAAAATATCTTAAGATTATTGCTCACTTGAAAACCTAGAATGTTGAAACCAGAGAGTGTAGAAAGAAAAAGTGATTATACCAAAGAAAACAGAATAGTTTCTCTTCCGAGTCAAAATACCGAATATTTTTGGATACTAATGACAATTTAAATTAATTCTTGTAAAACGAAAGGTGCACCCTTTTTGACATAATTCGCAGAAGACCAATGGCTGACGAGCTTCACTTGTTCAACTGTCATTAGAAACAACAGCTACTTTTAAAAAAGCATATTTTATAGTAAAACTAAATATATACTTTGATGATTAGGAATGTTTTCTTTCCCTCCAGACCTATGTCTAAATTGAAGTGGCCTCACAAATAAGTGGTGCTGCCATCTATGCGTGGGACTTTTAACTAATACGTACTTTCCCCTTTGCGGGGCCTTCTTGTAAAACGAAAGGTGCACCCTTTTTGACATAATTCGCAGAAGACCAATGGCTGACGAGCTTCACTTGTTCAACTGCATTAGAAACAACAGCTACTTTTAAAAAAACATACTCCATAGTAAAACTAAATATACTTTATTGATTAGGAATATTTCATAAAATTTAACTGCTGAGTAAATTTAAATAAAAGTAAAAGGAATTCCTTCTTATAAAAGACTAACATCTGGGGGTATAAGCATTTATTAAGTTTTTTAGTGGCTATTATACTAAAAATGCACTTAGTGTCACATGCTATGTAGGTTACTTCCCCAATAAAATCTGCAGTTCGAAATTAATTTTAATTGGAAAACCTGACGAACACCCAGTATTTCAATAGACATTTTTAAAAAATCAAAATACAAAAATGGTGACATTGGCCATAATATAGTTCTTACAGTTCTTCCGCATCAAGTTTAAGTTTTAAAACTGATAATCATTTAAAGCTTAAACTGAGATTTCATTTCACAAACTTAAAACAATTGATTTTTTTAAAAGTTTTCTTCATATACTACATTCGCAGAACTTCCCTTTTAGCCCCCCAGGGTATGCTCAATTTCCATAGTGGAAGACCAAATTTCTGTTAATCAGAAGTATGACAGAAGTAATCCTAACAGAAAAAAATATTCAGTCGAAAATCTTTTATTTTTAGTTCATTGAAAGAAAAGAAAATGAATATCTCAATACCATTAAAAAATTCCCCAGTTTCTGAAGAGAGTAAAAAAGCGAAGAGGGTGCGATGCATATATATACATGAACTCAGTCGGTAACGACCCCAGTTCGAAATTATTTCCCCAGGGGTCGCCCTGTGTTACAATGATAAGACCCCCAGCCCACCCGTTTCTTGCCACCAATGCCTTCTTAGAAAAGATCTGACATTTTATTAGTTCTTTTTGAGTTATCAGAAACATTTGGTTGAAAGTGGATTATGTCTGAAGTTCAATTTTCAGATTTCTATTTCTTTTTCTGCACATTCGTAAGGTTTATGTAAAATAAAATAAAAAGTACTTATTGAAAATGTTTTGGAAAGAAGGGGAAAAAATTAGATCATCTTCTGATCAAAAGACAATAAAAAAATCAGAAAGTATTTTAGGTAAAGTTTTCGACTATGAAGGCAAACTATTTTTTTTTTTAAGTAGCAGTAAAAACTGCGTTCTCTTTATTGTTTTCTTCCATTGACTTAAAGAAAACAACAGAAAGTTTAGAGTTATATTTTATAAATAATTATTTTAAATTTTTTTTTTCATTTTTTTTTAAAATAACGACAGGCACTGAACTTTCGTCCTTCGCCTTAGAAGATGCCGAATGTGTTGGTCATTTATGATTACCCGTCGGGCACTTGTGAACCAAAGAACTTGTTACGTCACGAGCCATATTCACACATCACACAACAGAGAAGAACACACGGGGAAACGTCCATGACCTGAGCGGGATTCGAACCCGCACCCAGGCTTCGCATTCAAGCACGCTAACTACTGCCACCTGGCTGACTTTAAGAGTAATTAAAATCTTCACAAGAATGATATTTTAATTGAAAAGCGAATTTAAAAACGATAAAAAAAATTGATTTAATGGTGACAGAAATAATTCGTAATTATCTGTTAATGGAAACATTTTTCTTTCAAAATCTTCCATTTCAATCAGCATAAGTTTAAAAGTTTTGTATTATTATTCTAGGTTGTGCAGTTTTAAAAATTAATGTGACTAATAAACAATTATTCATGACTAAAAAAAATCAATTACAAATAAAATATTGATAACTAGGAGAAGATAAAAATGAGAGAAAAAAGGTAAGATTTCTTTATATGCTTTTTAGAGCTTTTTATTTTTAACTTTCCTTTGAGATTTGAAATTAGTTTTTTTCTTCAATTTTTACTATCTGAATGTTAATATACAAGTATTACTACGAAAATTTATGCAGTTATTAAAAATTGCAGCTAAAGTACTCGATACAAATTACAAGCTTATTGATTGATTTTCTGGCATAGGATATTCAAAAAGACTTGTTTTCTTCCGTAATTTATTTATTCTCCGTCTCTTAAACCTCTGACGACATGAAATTTTATTTCTAAATATGAAAAATCACAGGAACTAAATAACTTTAAAGTTACAAAATAATCCTTTAAGTATTTCTAGAGAAATTCTGGAGAAATAAATTAAATTCTCTCTCTCTCTCTATCTCTCTCCATCTATCTTTCTCTATATCTCTCGCTATGTCTCTCTCTATCTCTATCTCTCTGTCTCTATCTCTATATTTCCCTCTATCTCTCTATAGCTCTCTCTCTCTCTCTCTATCTCTATATTTCTCTCTATATCTCTCTCCATCTCTCTCTCTCTATAGCTCTCTCTATCTCTCTTTATCTATATATATATATAATAAATAATAGTATAACGTATAATATATATGATATATAGTATATATATGTAAGTAATTATTTTATGTAGAGATGCTTTAGAGTGTTTATTGACTACCCCAAAATTAAGTTCATTCTTTCACTCTATCCTGTCATTTTTAAAATATTTTTTACAAACTTTTTATTTAGAAAAAAATCTTAAAAGTATGATACTTTTGCATAGAAATTTCAATATTTTCATGGTCCTTTACACCAATCTAAATTGATAATAAGGCGAAGGAGGGTTCCCTTTCTTTTCCTCATCCCATTTCAGCTCTAAATAGGTTTTACAAGAATGTTCTGGAGAGGAGACATTCCAGGAGGTAGGTTCGACATACCTTCGTTTCTTGATTACGTTTTCCGATTTTTGTATAAGAAGAGGAACGGAAGCTTTGCTAATCGAATGATAGCTATCCGACTCGCTTTCTTCGTTCGATGGAAGAAAATGCAGATCCCATGAGCCCACTCCCTCCCCATCGGTGCCAGGGTCTGAAGTTCATTTAAATATTTCGCGATTTTTCTCTTTACTGTCAGATGCCTTCGTTACATTAGTTTGTCGAATGTTTTTGAAACAAGGGAAAAGTTTTGTAGAATAAGGCAGTGAACTGTGGATAACAAGACACCAGAAATTATTACATTTTATGCCTTCTCCTTTGTATGCTATTCCACGTTTGACTGTCTCAGCTGAATACTAAGTTGGGAAGTAGATCTTCGGCTTCTTATGAATAAACAGTCGAAGAAATTTCCAATCCCCCCTTTTTCTTCTAATTTTTTGGTATATGACATTGATCGGCTAGAGTTAGTACAGCAGTATTATTTCTGGTACACAATTTTTAATATCTACTTCAAAATGTGCTGTATTAAAATTATTCTTTTCATGTTTCCAAATTTAAATATGTCACTATGAAACTTGGTCGCAAAAATTATTTCCTCAAGAAAAAGTTGTATTTTTTAATAATTTATTGTACTTCTTATAAATATTAAAAATACACGAAAATAAATTATATATATATATATATATATATATATATGAGCAATTCTACAAATAAACGCCAGTTAGGCGGCCGAAAAAAAATAAAAAAAATTTTGGGGGGCACACTATTTCTACATGAATTTTCTTCTTCTTTACACCCTAGAAAGGCAAGAAAAAATCGTGAACATGAAATTTTTTCTTTGTGACATACTTTAAATGCGACATACTCTTTCTGACATACTCAGATAAATCTGAGCCATTTATTCAGATAAAACGATTTTTACATAAATATAATATTATTATAATGTTTTTCTAAAATGTATTTATAGAGATTTCATAGTATAAGATTATATTTTAGTATAAAAATTGGCGTTTATTTGTAGAATTGCTCATATCGTCGCCTTGAAACTAAACCGTGGTAACTCAAAAAAGCAAATTTTTCAGGAGAGCAATTTCTAACTTTCTGCGTTAATGCTGATCGCGCCAATGCGATAACGATTTATCTGCTCTCTAAATTAATTTTATTGAACTATGAAGATAATACTTTGTTTCTCTAAAAGGGTGATTTTTTTTACACAAAGTGACCCAAATATCTCATTTTTCGATTTTTTTGAGTTTTACGGTTTTGTTTCAAAGCGACGATATGAGCAATTCTACAAATCAACGCGAATTAGGCGGCCAAACAAAAATAAATTTTTTTTTGGGGGGGGGCACGCTATTTCTACATGAATTTTCTTCTTTTTTATACCCTAAAAAAGCAAGAAAAAATATTAAACATGAAATTTTTTCTTTGTGACATACTTTAAATGACAAAATACCAATTTTGAATTTTTCCCGATTTTTTCAATTTACGAACTTTGATTAAATTTTTTTATTTTTGTTTTTTATACTAAAATATAATCTTATAGTATGAAATCTCTATAAATACATATTAGAGAGACATTATAATAATATTATATTTATGTAAAAATCGTTTTATCTGAATAAACGGCTCAGATTTATCTGAGTATGTCAGAAAGAGTATGTCACATTTAAAGTATGTCACAAAGAAAAAATTTCATGTTCACGATTTTTTCTCGCCTTTTTAGGGTGTATAGAAGAAGAAAATTCATGTAGAAATAGTGTGCCTCCCAAAAAATTTTTTATTTTTTTTTGACCGCCTAACTGGCGTTTATTTGTAGAATTGCTCATATATATACATACGAATATATACACATGTATATACGCCGAAGAGCCATTACATTATGACTACCCTGCTAATAACATGTAGGACCACCTTTAGCCCTCAAAACTGCTAGCACCCGCCGTGGCATTGATTCCACAAGGTGCTGATAGATAGTCTGAGGTTTCTGGTACCAAGCGTTCACTAACTGGTCCTGCAATTCCCTCGCGTTGCGAGGGGGTAGCGTGGCAGCACGAAGTTGGTTTTCCAAGTAGGATCACAAATGCTCTATTGGATTAAGGTCAGGTGAATTTGGGGGCTAAGACATGAATTGAAAGTCACTGGAATGTTCCTCGAACCAATCCATGACAATTCGACCCTTATGACATGGTGCATTGTCCTGTTGGTAAACACTATCCCCCGGCAGGAAAAACTGTTGCCATGAATGGGTGAACCTGGTCTGCAACTATGTTCAAGTAGCTTATAGACGTCAGGGATTGTTCTATGAGGATTATGGGTTCTAATGTGTCCCATGAAAACATTGTTCCTGGGAGAGAAACCATGAAAACCTGGGCGAGTCCATTGTTATAGATGGAGGGTGGTCATAATGTAATGGCTCTTTGGTGTATACATGTGTATACATGTATACACCGAAGTATACATATATACACATATCTTTCAAATAAGTTAAGAGTATAGTAATTAGTAATCAGTCCAGTATCAGAATTTGCGGAGTCAATCTGTAGCGCATCTTCATAAATTAAAATTTATCTGTGATCCTAATACAGTCAGACTATTGTAACAGATACAATAAAACTAGCAAATATTAAGTGGATAAAAATTATGTACAAAAAATTGGTGTTAAAAGTTACTTTTTCAACTTTTTAGTTTTAAGACTTTTTAGACACTTTTAGATCAATGGAATAATTGAAACTTAAAAAGTAAAATAAGTCGATATGAAATCTATAAATTAGCGTTTAGAGTTTTCAAAAGTTTGGAATTTTTTTTAAAATTTGTACTATTTTTAAAATTTTTAATTTTTTAAAATTCCAGTTAATTAAACATTATTAACATTATTGCTAATTAACATTATTGCGAATTTTTAAAAGAAAGTGATCAATTTTCATTTAATGATATATCTGCAGGTTGGAAAACTAATTTTTTTAAGAACCTGCAACAAGTAGTAATTGAGTAAGTTTATGGATTAAGATTTTGTTCGTGTTTTTTAAAAATCAGAAGAAAAATATTCTTCAGATCCTGTAATAATTTTGTTTTAATTAGAATTTAAAAGAATATTTTGCAGATGCCCACTGTCATGCCGAAAGATTTCACCAAAGTCACCGAACGCGAGCAATATTACCCACCCCATACTGCCGCAGATACCAGTTCTTAGGGTGGGCCACAATCACACTTCACACATCACACAACAGAGAAGAATACAGAGAAACATATATGTCCTAAGCGGGATTCAAACCCGTACCCAATGGCTTCGCATTCAAGCACGCTAACTACTGCCACCTGGCTGGCTTCATGAATAATTAAAATTTTCACAAGATTGTTGTTGTTGTTGTTCATTTACGTCGCACTAGAGCTGCACAATGGGCTATTGGCGACGGTCTGGGAAACATCCCTGAGGATGATCTGAAGACATGTCATCACAATTTTGATCCTCTGCAGAGGAGATAGCACCCCCTCTTTGGTAGCCCGACGACCTGCACGCGAAGTCGAGCACTTTACGGTAGAACAGTTGAACGAGGACCAATCCCGCACACCCTCGGTCCCTAATCAGACTGATCAAAGTGGTCTCCCACCTGGACACTGACCGCAGCCAGTGATGCTTGACTTCGGTGATCTACTGGGAACCGTGTCTTAACGATCAGTCCACTGCGGGACATCTTCACAAGAATGATAATTTTTTCGAAAAGGAAAATTAAAAACGAAGAAAGAAATGATTTAAAGGTAACAGAAATAATTCTTAATTATCTGTTAATGGAAACGTAACCTGCTTCTTCCTAACCAGATTGAGCCAATCTTATCTCGATAGCATTTTTTTTACCCAATGCCCACCCGAATATTCACTTTTGTCATTCGGGTATAAGAAGGGCAGATTTGTTGACCATTCTTTCAAAGGTCACTATATTAGGTGGGCCCACGTTGTTCCCACAGTAAGGAGGACAGATAGTAGAGAGAAGAGAAGGAAAAATCATCCATGCCTTATCCGGGATTCGAAACCGGGATCTTTCTAACTTGAGGTCAGCTCCCTGACATCTCGAGAGCATAATAGAACAAAATTATAAAAATATTAATTTAACTTTTGCGAGACAAAAAATGTAATTTAAATTTCATTATTTTTTAATAATATTTAATTTTATAAGAATAAAGTTAGATGTGGAGAAGACGAATTCGTAAAGATTAAGAGAAATTTGAAAGCAATGCTTATCTCAGTAATAAGTTCATCCTAAATTTAAGCCTGGTCTGTAAGAGAAGCGTGTTAAAATCTTTTTTCAAGTTAATTATAGTTAGATATTAATAGTTAGATATTTAGTATGTAGACCAGACAAGAAAAATGGACATGGTTTTGAATATTTATATAGTTTTATTTAAAATTCGTTAAGCTTTCTTTTAATTTTTAGGTATCAGAATGAAAAAAAAGTTTTAGTTTTGTTGAAGTTTTAGAAATTTAGGACTAAAATAAAAAAAAGGCTGGAAGTATCAAAAATACCATTTATTTAACTATTATTAAAAAAAAAGAAAAGAAAAAAAAAAGAAAAAAACGATTGAAAAATTTAATTTTACTTTAATGGGACATTTTCAGGTTAATTGGAAAACGTTAAAAGAATAATTGAAATGAATGCTTATAACTAATATCAGGTATTTAAAAAGTAAACGATAGGATAGTAATTTTAAATTCTTAACTAAAATGTGCCTAAAAGAGTGAAATAAAGAACGCTGTTTGAGAAAACTAAGTTAATTTTTTTCCCGCTCTTCTGAGCAATTCCCTCTGTAGATCTTTTAGCGTTTTCAATTTTTGGTCCTCAAATTTAAAAATTTTAAGGAATTTAAATATCCTCACATTTAAAATTCTGCAGTATCATCACTAAGTTAATATTCTTTTGTCACTTTTAAGTGATAGTTTTTTTTTAATATGACTAGGAGCGACATACAATTATTTTTTTTGTCTGGCGAACATTGAATATAGCCGCACAGTTTAAAAAAATTAAAATTTGCCTTTGAGAAACAAAATTCATAAAAATGTCAAAAATGTTAATATTTTAAAAAGATTTATTATATCATATTGAGGCGAATTGATTTAATAAGATTTATTTTTTCCCGACAACATTTCAGACATACCTCAAAAAGATTTCATTGGATTTTCAATTAATTTTTTCACAGCCTTTAATAGGCCGCTTCTATTTCGCGTCATGGAGGACATTTCAATTAATTTCCTTCCTTTCCAATCATGATAAAAAAAAATAGAATAAAAAAACAACCACCAAATATTTACATACCGCGATAAGATTTAATTTAAGGAAATAACATTTGTCACTCGAATCATCATTAATAAACAATTTTTTTTCCATCGATCAGTAATAAGAGCCGCAAGGAAATAATTTCCTAGATCTCCGTTGCATTGCTTTAATTCCTTTAATCAATCTATCATTAATTAAGCGGACCAATGGGAGGGGAGATTTTGAAACCTGATCAGACGATATCAGCACTTTTGAAGGAAAGGTTTCATTAATTGGGCGTGAAACATTACGCTTGGTGATAGCAATTCTTAATTACTATTTTTAAATGTGTTGCAAAAATTTGTTGTTGTACTTGTTGGCACCTAATAACCCCATTATTAAACTGTAAACGTATTATTTTATTCATCAACGCAATCTGTTTATATGAAAAATAATTTGCACATGCATAGATATGAACTCAATGTTTGAATTAGTTTTGATGTTACAGCCGAAGTTCTAGCTGTATTAAAAAAAGAATATGTCTTAGGCGGTTGTCTTAAAATTATTTAAGCAAACTTTTATGCTTTTTGAATATTCATTTTGCTTTGTGTCAAATATAAAGTAATTTTTTTCGAGACACACACATCATGATGTTTTTTGGATTATTAAAACAGCAAATTGTATAATGTGAAAAATTTAAAAACTTAATCTAATTTAATGTAAAACATAAAATTTTAATACGCATTTTCCCCATATTTTAATTTTGAAAGACAATAGCCATAAATAAATATGATTATAGGTTTAGAATCGAATATATTGCTAAATAAATTTTATTTACGTAATTTTTTTTTACTGTTTTCGTTATAAAATATCGAGTAATCAAAATCTTTGTCTTATTTTAGTAGTTTATAAAATGTTACTTTTGAAAGGAAAATTTTCATATTGGTGTTAAAATTATCTCCACGTTTTGGCAACAGCAGTGACGAAAAAAATATCGAAGGTTGTGATTTGCAGCTATTTTTCTTCAATTCATTATGCATATTTTTTTTTTTTAATAATAATATTAAATGCTGCTGTTTGTGGAGTTTAGGCAATTGCAGTGGATGCGTGAACAGTTATCGATGTTAGAGTATATTCTTTTTAAACATCACGAACCTCTTTTTTTAAAACCGAATCTATCGCTTTATTCATTCATCTATGAATTGTGTAGCTTATATTCAAAATTTTTCGACCATTATTAAATAAAATAATAAAAATTAATTTTTAAAAGCTTTTTTTTACCTAGAATTATATTTTGATAAACGAATTTTATAATTGCGCGAATTTTTATTTTCCAATTCGCTTTAGAAGTTCTGAAGATATGGCGAAAATCAGCAAACCAAGCTTTCAATCGCTCTCTTGACCAAACTATTGGGACCATTTCTCCCAGATAGTGGCATTATATGCTTTATTTTGGGGCTCAGAAATCATAACCCGTCTAAATAAAGCTATGTTAATTCAGAGAAAGTATGTTTTTGTGCTCGATTTCCTACTTTAAAATATTGTCTGTGCTAATTATTTAGCATATATGAGGTCAGTGACCTCATATATGCCCATCTCGATCCCTTAAGATCGAATCTTAGTTCGCGAAAATCCGATTCAAAATTATGCAGGGTGTATTATTATTATTATTTTTTTTTTGTATATTGTATATTTGGGTTATTTTCCAAATTATCATTTGTGTCTTTTGTCTTTATTTAATTAACATTAAGAGTGGGTTTCTTACAAAGTTTCTTACAAAGAAAGAAGTTTTAAAAGTTTCTTACAAGGATTCTTTTTTCTTCTTCTTTTTTTTTTAAAAAAAAAACTTTTAAAAACGTTAAGTTTATTATAGAATAAATTTTGATTTAAAGCTGCGTGAAATTTGAATTCGTAAAATATCATGGCTTGTAGCTTTATCTTTTCGGGTCTTGTTAAAGTAAATTTTCAATTCCATTGCAAAATATGTTAAATATACATAACACAAATTTTTGTTGCTGAATGTTAAGGTTCTCAGAAATGAATAGTATTATGTTTTCTTTCATACTTTTAAATTATAATAGTTTGCAATGTGATGAATGAATAGTTTGCACTCCTCATGTCGCACAACTCATGCTGGTGAAATATAGTAAAATTTCAGATCAAAAGTGGAACCTTTTTTTTTATTAAATTAGTTTAACACTAAATATACCAACACTTTATCTATACCTATTTCTACCATAGCCGGTCAAATGACCAGACTTTATGTTTCTTGATTGAACGTATGAAATATGGATGTTAAGAAGGAAATAAACTAAAAATTTTTTATTATTATTAAACAAAATTGTATACTTCCAATTTTGATGTATTACAAACACAAAGAATAAGAATTTTTAATTCATTGCTCAACGCATTTTTTACATGTACAGGGTGTTTACATTGTAGATTTTGCACAAACATAGTTCCTTTATTATTATTATTTCTATAGTTCTTATAATTATTCTTATAATAAGAATACATAAGAATTATAAGTATTATAATTCTTGTCTTGTTTCGCTGTCTTAATTGTTTCAACGTTTTTCTGGGTAAAAACTAGCAGTTTGCTAGAAGTGAAGTAAAGCTATCAAAATAAAGTATAAGCTATTTACCAAAACATTTAGTTTTTGTCACTTTTCCTTACACAAAATTTCAAATCTAAAATTTTAGGTACTTTCTTGAAATTTGAATTCACAGTTATTCCGAATGAACTAACTACGCAACAGTCTTTTCAGAAATGTGCAACTGATCGAATGCAATACGTTGAACGCGTATTACATCGTAGTTTCTGATCCGATAACCTTATAAAGCAATAAAATGTTCTCCCGGTCAAATGACCGGTTGTGGTAGAAATTAGTATACGAGTATTATTCGAAACAAACAAAATACAAAAAAATAATAATGGAATATTAACTGAATATAATTGTTAAAAAAAGTCATGAAGACAAATGTGTAAAAACGATAAGATGATAAGCGTATTTTCCATGCAAAAGTTCTTAAACGGTCACTTCACCGATTATGGTATGTTTAGTGTTAAGAATCCATAATGTTCAAACGTTGTAAAAATCATCTATTGAAAAAGTACCATGGGTACCACAAAATTAACCAAATAGGTTAAAAACTCTAACCATCCAACATAAATAAGTGTGACCAAATTTGAATTTTATCCATAAAACGAACTTGTTTAATNAGCTTTTTTTTACCTAGAATTATATTTTGATAAACGAATTTTATAATTGCGCGAATTTTTATTTTCCAATTCGCTTTAGAAGTTCTGAAGATATGGCGAAAATCAGCAAACCAAGCTTTCAATCGCTCTCTTGACCAAACTATTGGGACCATTTCTCCCAGATAGTGGCTTTAAACGCTTTATTTTGGGGCCCAGGAGTCATAACCCATCTAAATAATGCTGTTAATTCAGAGAAAGTATGTTTTTGTGCTCGATTTCCTACTTTAAAATATTGTCTATGCTAATTATTTAGCATATATGAGGTCTGTGATCTCATATATGCCTATCTCGATCCTTGAAGATCGAATGTTAGTTAGCGAGAATCCGATCCAAAAGTATGCAGGGTGTATTTTATTTTTCTTGCATGTTGTATATTTGGGTTATTTTCCAAGGTGTCATTCGTGTCTTTTGTCTTTATTCAATTAACATTAAGGGTATCTTACAGAGCTTCTTACAAAGAAAGAAGTTTTAAAAGTTTCTTACAAGGATTCCTTTTTTTCTTCTTTTTTTGAAAAAAAAAACTTTAAAGTCTTTTAATTACACTTTTTAAAAGCGCTAATTTTATTATAGAATAAATTTTGATTTAAAGCTGCGTGAATTTGAATTAGTATAATGTTATCAACTTTATCTTTTCGGTTCTTGTTCGTAAATTTGAATTTTGAAAGTAAATTTTCAATTCAATTGCAAAATATGTTAAATATACGTAACACAAATTTTTGTTGCTGAATGATAAGGTTTTTAGAAATGAATATTATGTTTTCTTTCAGCCTTTTAAATTATTATAGTTTAAAATGTGATGAATGAATAGCTTGCACCCCTCATATGGCACGACTTATGCTGGTGAAATGTAGCAAAATTTCAGATCAAAAGTTAAACTTCTTTTTTCAGTAAATCAGCTTAACACTAAACATACCAGCACTTAATGTATACCCATTTCTACCATAGCCGGCCAAATCACCAGACTTTATGTTTCTTGACTGAATGTATCAAATATGGATGTTAGGAAGGAAATAAACTGAAAAAACTTTATTATAATTAAACAAAATTGTATATTGCCAATTTTTATGTATTACAACCGCAAAGAAGAAGGATTTTTAACTCATTGCTCAACGCATTTTTTACATATACAGGGTGTTTCCATTGTACATTTTGCACAAACATAGTTCCTTTATTATTTCTATAATTCTTATAATTATTCTTATAGTAATTAGAATATATAAGAATTATAATCCTTTTATTCTTATAATCTAAGAACTTGTGCCGCCTTGATTGTTTCGACATTTTTCTGATTAGAAACAAGCAGTTTGTTAGAAATAAAATAAAGATATCAAGATAAAATATAAGCTATTTACCAAAACATTTAGTTTTTGTCAATTTTTCTTACACAAAAATTCCAATCTAAAATCAATTTTAGGTACTTTCTTGAAATTTGAATTTACAGTTATTCTGAATGAACTTACTACGCAACAGTCTTTGCAGAAATGTGCAACTAATTGAATGCAATACGTTGAACACGCATTACATCGTAATTTCTGATCCGATAACCTTATAAAGCAATAAATTGTTCTCCCGGTCAAATGACTGTTTGTGGTAGAAATTGGCATACGAGAAGTATTTTATTTTTATTTTATAACCGTCGTTGAACAGCCGACCCAATTTCATGGGTTTACGACTACTTACGTTCATCTCCGTAGCCTTGTATTTTTGAACCAATCCAGAAGACAAGGAAACTCCTGGATCAGTACCCCCAGAGGTATTGATTTGTTGTGGGAACATGGAGGACTATGAGACTCGACAGATTTAACGTGCATCAGCCACCATTTACTACACGGGGAGTCTTCGGCCGGCGAGGATCGAACCCACGACCTCTTGGATATGGGCCCAGCGCCCTACCGACCAGGCTATCCCGGCCCATACGAGAAGTATTATTCGAAACAAGCAAAATGCAAAAAAATAGAGTAGAGTATTAACTGTATATAATTGGTAGAAAAAGTCATGAAGTCAAATGTTTAAGCACGATAAGATGATAAGTGTATTTTTGATGCAAAAGTTCTTATAAAAAGTTAGTCGCAAAAGTTATGGTATGTTTAGTGTTAAAGATGTTTTTATGAATAATCACTACTGTCCCCTGTTTTACATGCTATTTAATTCAAATAGATTAATTATATAATAGATTAATTTCAAATAGATTAAATAATTTCAAATAAATGATTCTTCTAAGAGCTAATTAAAAAAACAATCAAAGTTACTAACTAACTAAGTTTAGGTAATAATCATTTAGTTAAAATACTATTTCTTAAGATTTCGTCATTTCTTCTGACACTACCGTTCTTTTTCCTATGTTTTGAATAAATTTCCCTGCCTCAATTAATATAAAGTGACACCAAATATATGTAATGTGTATCAAATTATATTCGTAGATTAATTTTACCAATACTACCAATAATTACTTGATTGATTGATACTACCAATGTCAAAAATAGTAATTCATAAATCATATTTTATGCTCTTGAATATCACACTTTCTTATGAATCACCTATATGCATTCAGAGTCTTGTCACGATTCACTAAAAATCGACTCGCAATTCACCGTTCTGTCATGACCTGCTTATAGAGAAGCGCGTTTATTTTGTTCAAAAGTATAAGTTCAGAGTTGAAAACTTAAAAAAACAAAATAAATTAAAATAAATAACCAAAAATAAAAATTGATTTAAAAAATAAAAATTAATAACAATTCTTAATTGTTATTTATTCACTAATTTGCTCAAGCAATCCTATTGTTCTCCCTCAGTTAGATACATAAGTTTGAAATAAAATGAGGAACATTAGAAATAATTTTTGGGAAATAAATCGTAATAAAAATAAATTTTATCAATTGTCAAAAGCATTATTTTAGTTACAATAATTTTAAATTCATCGCATTTTCTTTACATCGGCAATATAAATGAACAGATCTTATCTAACTTTTGGTTACACTTTTTTTAAAATGTGCATGATTTTTTTCACACATATTAGAAGATGTTGTGACAGTTTCAAATGTAAATTTTTACTTTTAAAAATTGGCAAAATTTTAGTATATTTTGAATAAATTATTTCAAACTTCTTGGAATTCAAAGTATTATATCATGCAAATTGTGAGCTTAAAAATAAGATCTATGCAACAAACGTTAATAAATGACTATGACCTAGTTTAATGAGTATAAGCGCACGGTTTCTCAAAAAGTGACCCACGATTTGAAAAATAGATTAAAGATGAATGGAAAGAAATAGAAAATATAAGACTTGCTACATTCGGCTTAGAAAAACAGTTATGTATTTTCACAAAATTTCAAAATTAGTTACGTAGTTATAGCTTGCTGATTTTTATTTTATTTTATAACCATTGTAGAGCAGCAGACCCTATTTTGAGTTTACAACTATCAATGTTCAATGTAATTTTGAACCCAATTCAGAAGACAAGGGAACTCCTGAATCGAGTATTGGAGCAAACTAGTCTTCGCAGAGGACTTATTGATGAAACTAACCCGCATTTGCGCTCCATGGAGTGTAAAATCACTGAAACCTCCGACAGTTAGCCTGATGGTAAGGGAATTCCAACCTATGGTCCGTCTACCCCTGATGATATTTCATTGCAGCATTGTGGCCATATGATTCGAGAGCAGAACTTTTATCAACCAGCCACTTCTTGGATTCGAATCTGAGCCGCCGGGAATAAAAAAATATAAAACGAAGCTTTTAAAATATCCACCATTTTCAGTAAAAATAAGGTGCTGTCTAAAGACAATTGACCTCCACGTAAATACTTCAGCTGAAACGATTTCAACCTAATGCCTCATTGGCCAAGCACAAAAATCATATTTTTATTAATCTTAAAAATGGCAACTTGAATCCCGTTGCTCAGTCACCATTTAACCTGCTCGAAAGAGTGAGGTGTCTGACCGAACTGATGAACTGCTTGGTTTTTTTGGAATAGCTATCAGCTCATAACAGAATTCCCGAGGAAGTGCTCATGTGTGATATACTTCAACTGATATTTAAGTGCGACACGAATTGTTATTGCGCTTGCACCGACCACAGTGCGGACGTGAAATATCCTCAGTGGTAGACGGATCATGGATTAGAGTTTCCTTGCCGTCCGGCTAACTGTGGGAGGCTCTGGTGGTCTTCTTGTCCATGTAACGCAAATGCGGGTGAGCTCCATCAAAAAGCTCTCTACGAAGGCAAATTTCTCCCAATACTCGATCCAGGAGTTCCCTTGTCTTCTAAATTGGGTTCAAAATTACAATGCTACAGAATTGAACATACTAATGTTCAATTCTGTAGCAATAGTCGGAAGCTCATAGGATTGGGTCGGCTGTTCAACGACGGTTATAAAATAAAATATAAAAATAAATAAATTTATCTTTGTTATTGTCTGGTGCCTTTTTAAAACCTGCTTATGCTATATACACCGAAGAGCCATTACATTATGACCACCCTCCATCTATAACAATGGGCTCGCCCAGGTTTTCATGGTTTCTCGCCCAGGAACAATGTTTTCATGGGGCACATTAGGACCCATACTCCTCATAGAACAATCCCTGATGTCTGTAAGCTACTTGAACATAGTTGTAGACCAAGTTCACCCATTCATGGCAACAGTTTTTCCTGCGGGGGATGGTGTTTACCAACAGGATAATGCACCATGTCTTAAGGATCGAATCGCCGAGGAACATTCCCGTGACTTTCAAGTCATGTCTTGGCCCCCAAATTCACCTGACTTTAATCCAATAGAGCATTTGTGGTCCTACTTGGAAAACCAAATTCGTGCTGCCACGCTACCCCCTCGCAATGTGGGGGAATTGTAGGACCAGTTGGTGAGAGCTTGGTACCAGATACCTCAGACTACCTATCAGCACCTTGTGGAATCAATGCCACGGCTGGTGCTAGCAGTTTTGAGGGCTAAAGGTGGTCCTACATGTTATTAGTAGGATGGTCATAATGTAATGGCTCTTCGGTGTATAAGAATTCAGCGCAGAGGTAGGTTCTGAATATCTGAAATGATATAGTTGTCACGAGTGGATAATGCCCTATAGTCGCTAGCCTTTCTCTACTGCCACACTTTAGATGAAATGATATCAACATAATGTCTAATTGATCAGGCAACAAAAAACATCGTTTTATAGTCATCCTGAATCAGCAAAATCTTTCCTTGACGAACTCTGTAACTATGTTTGAAACTTTGTGGGAATAAATTAATCTGTCTCTAATAGTTTTAATTGATCAAAAATTAAAGTTTCAAATAATTCAGTTGATAAAAGTATTTAAGATACTGAATGACTGGCACAGAAATGTGAAAATATTAAATTAAAAATAAATAAATAAATAAATGATTTACTCACCCATGGGTAATGATATGTTATTCTCTTTTTCTCCGTTTTCAGTCATCAAATCTATACCTAATTCCTCTGTACTCTCATCTGGAAAACCGTCCACATCTTCTCCTAAAAAATAAAAATTATAAATTCCATTACTAATTAATAATTTCTAAAATAATCTTAGATTCATTTTGATTTTTTCAGCAAACTTATTTCCGTTAAAAGTTATTCTCACAAGTATAACAGGTATATTTAACAAATGAAAGTTACGAAGTCGATAAGTTTGCATTCGAAAGAAAATACATTACGAAAAAGAACCCGCTTATTATTTATTTTAATTACATTATTAATTTCAATTAATGAGGAACTATTTAAGAAAAATATGTTTTTTTTAAAGTTTAATCTTGAACAACAATATCTTACAGAAAGTAGGCTACATAAATCATTTTTTAATGAAACAAAAACAAATTAATCGTTTGCATCGAGATTTTTATAAACATATAAAATGATTTATTTATTTATCTTTACATTCAAAAGAAAATGGATTTGTTTTCCAAAAACTACAGTAATAATTTAAGAATCGCAAAAATAATTTTAAAAAAAAGCACATGAAATATTTTATTATGATCTAATGTTAGTCTAATTTTTAATTATAATTTTCGAAAGTAAGAAGCTAATTCAAAGTGGAGCCCTCTAGCAACTCTATAAGGGAATGATTAGTTGATTCTGTAAATTTCGAAGATTAAATATTCTACAACTTAGTGTCTCTGTCATATTTTTATTAACTCCCATGTATCTTATTTTTTCCTGTAATTCTGTTCTCTTTTATGCCAAATTCTATCATAAACAGTGAAAAGAAAACCATATATTGATGATTATTTATGCATATTTATTTAGTAAGTATAACAAATAACATTCATCTTTATTTATTCCTGTTAGTTTAAAATTATTATTTGCCCATACTAAACGCATAAATCAGCATTATATTCACTATAGATATAAATTAAAAGGAAAGATAAATATAGGGATAAGAAAATATTTAAATCCTCACTTTAGGTACTAATCGTTAGAATCCTTAAGTTACTAAGATAGAATGTACTTACTTAGTTTTTGTTCAAACTAAACATCCATTAAAGAAAACAAAAATATCGAAATATTTTATGAAATTGAAGTAGAAAAAAGAGCAAACGATTATAAAGAAATTCACGAGTTCATTAAAATTATAATAATAATGAAGAAGAACTCTTTATGAAAATCTGTATTTTAGCTTATTACGGCAGCGGGGCGTTGTATATGCTAGATCCGAAAGTATTTCTATTTTGCCATGCTTTAAAACGCACATGAGTTTATCGTTTTCTTTTATTATTTTTGATAGAATTTTAGCTAATTTTTTTTACTGATTCTAAAAATGCTTTGATGTTTATTCTTTAAGGAAATCAAAAGTTAAGAATACGCTTATTTTTTAAAAGCACATAAAGTGAATTTAATACTCGCTATTTTTTTAAAAATTTATTACGCTAACTATTGTCGAGGAAACAAAAAAAAAAGGACATAAACGTTAAATCTGAGAACTAATTACTTAAAACCGCATGTTCGCAATAAGAACCAGATTTTAGTACTGAAAACTCAAGTGTTACCAAGTACCCAAAATGTTATCAAAATCTGACGGCAAATTACAATTGAAGAAGGTGAGATAAGAAACCAATTTGATTGTCAGTCAAAATTAGAAGTAGTTTCTGATAGTATAATATCAACTCCTCTTTTGCTTTCTTCGATAAACAGTTTTTGATGTTTTAATTTCCGCCTTCCTCGTTAAAGATTTATTAGACTTTTATGACAATTATTTTTCTTGGGTAAAATACCAATTTTCTAAATTCTAATTTTCGAATGCTAATTTCGTCCTTATTTTTTCATAAGGATTTGAGGAATAAATAATAAGGGCGGCAATTGTGGAACGGTATGTATAGTGCTCATTATTGAGAAAAATATATTTATTAACTAGTATATTGTCCGGAAGAGTTAGTACATTAACATTAGTTCCGACAGAAAATATTTCTAAAAGTAAGTTCGTCGTTGGTTAAAAAATCTCCATTGTTGGGCTAACTTCATAAAGTTTTATCTCCATACAGAGCAAGTAATTGTTAATTTCCTAAAACATCCTCATAGGCGATTTTGTCTTAATTCTTAATCCAGAAGTTCTCTCTTTCTTGATTTTGGTTTGAAATGTAAGTTTTCGAAGTTACATGCCATTGCCTAAAATTCATTACGTAATATATTAAAGGAAATAAAATTTTATTCAATGCAGAATTATATATATATATATACAGCTTCGGTTCACACTGCAATCTGGTGTTGCAATCAGGTCGAGGGTCGCTTACTTTGCTGGTGGTACGATCTTGCAGAACAACTGAACAACCAGCGTGTGTTGTATACATGGTCACTTGCGCAATATGTCTTGCGTGGTTGAAAATTCTCTAGTTGGTGTGGTGCAGAAGTTGGGAAAGACTGATACCAGTTCAGGTGCTGTTTACGTCGCCCAACTGAAGTGAAAATTACATTGCCCTTAAAAAAAGTCCTGAAAAATTGTCTTAAGTGCTTGGTTTCATGGTTAATTAGTGTGTGTTAAAATGCAGGAATATCATTCTACTATTAAAAATCATCCTCAATGGTAAACGGATCAAGATTTGACGTATCCGTATAGTCATCTCTGGATGTTTTCGAGGTTTTCCACTCCATATAACGCAAATGGTGGTTAGGTCCATCGAAAATGTTATCCATGAATGCAAATTTATCCCAATACTGACTCCGGATGTCTTCTGGATTTGGTTCAAAATTACAAAGCTACGGAGTTGAGCATTGGTAGTCGTAAGCTCGAAATTGAGTAAGCTGTTCAACGACAGTTATAAAATATAATAAAATGCTCATAAAAAGAGTCACAGTGGCTCAGGTGATAGAGGTTTCCTTAGTCAACGAAGTGACTCAGATTCGAATTCCCGCGGTGGCTGGTTTATATGAGTTCAGCCCCCGGATTGCACCTACCACAGTGCTGACATAAAATATCCTTCGTCCCTTGCCGTCGGACTAACTATAAAAGATTTTCGTGGTTTTCCTTTACAGGTATCACAAATATGGTTTAGTTCCATTAAAAAGTCGTCCATGAAGGCTAGTTTGTCCCAAGGCTTGATCCAGGAGTTCCCTTGTTTCCTGAGCTGAGTTCTATAAGGGCTGAACTGAAAACTATAAGGCTACGGAGTTGAACATTGATAGTTGTTAACTCAGAATCAGGTCCGGTTGTTCAAAGCCGTTTATAAAATAGAATAAAATAAAATCCTCATGAAAAGCACAGGATGTACAAATCAGAGCTGTAGAGTCGGTATTTGAAATATTTGATTCCGAGTCCGATTTCAACTTATCTTTTTTCAAAATATTCACCTAATAGGTACTTAGACGAAATTTCTTTTAAATTTTAAAAGAGAGTTAGCAGATTTTTTTAAACTTTTAAGTCGCGTAATAATAATCTTACATGGCGCTTCCATTGCATGGTATATACATCCATGTTAACAATGTAATATTAAAGTTTACGTTACATGTATGCAATAATGTTATGTTACTTAATCTATGTACTCTTAGGATATACATATATTGTTTCATTACTACCTTCAAACTTAAAATGCATTAAATTATATAATTCACAGTCTAAATATTAATGTCCTCATTTTTCTTCTGTCCTGAAAGTTTCAAATTTATTCTGATTCTAATACATTGTTGATTTTAAATCGGATTATAACTTTTACTTATAAGTTCTAATTTTACACACACATACTTAAGGTATAATATTATTCAACTTCCAGTATCCTTTCAACAGAAAATGCATTAAATTGTATACTTCCCAGTATTAGAATTAGTCCTCAAATTTCTGTCTTGAACATTTCAAACTGATTTTGGATGTGCATTTATTAGTATTGATTACATTTATGTGTTGAGTGATTTCATTTATGTGTTAGGGGTGAATCAGATTTAGTCTATCGGCTTAAATTTAAAAAATTGGTGAAACTATGTGAAAAATAGTGAAATTTTTATAATCTTGCAAAACAACTTTTTCTAAATACTATGGCATGAAAACTTCAAGGTGTGTAATGCAGTTATTTTATTACGTTTACTGACAAATCTTTGCATCTTTTAATAAAAAAAAATTAAAAATGGGGAAACAAATTAAGTCAGAATATAATTTTAACAAGAAATTTCTCAGAAATGGATAAACAATCAAAAATATGTTTTATTCAAACATAGTTTTCAATTGATTAGCTCTAGTAAAAGCTTTCTATTTTGTATTTTGTTAAAAATAATAAAAAAGATGATTCACAAAATGATCTAGATAAGTTGTTACCAAATGGTGTTCTGTTAGAACCTAAGGGTTCCGTGTAATAACTAAAAGGGTTCCGATTAGACCTGAAAATGTTTTTAAAAGAAAGTGGCGACTTAAATAACAAGTCACTTTTTCCCATCGTTTTCTTTTTGAAAATCGCTTAATGATAAAAGTACATCAATGGAGAAAGACTCTCCAAAAAACAGAATTTTCATTTCAATGTCTAATATCTCCATTCAAAATCTCACCAGTATCCATAACTTTGTCATGGAAAAATTCATGTGGAAGTAGAATTCTTGAACAATTCACATATTTCAAAATAAGGTATACATTAAATGTATTTTTCTTCCTCAAATATTTTAAAATAATTTTTTACAAACTTATTTTATTATTACAGTATGCATTACAGTATCATATATTTATATTACGTTTATTGTTGAAAAAAAGTTTATAGTCGTAGATTATTTCTCATGTGATTTTTTTAAAAATATAATTTAATCCAAGCAATAAAAAGTTCACAAAAGGTGGCTATTAAATGAAAATGATCCATCGATATCTGACACCGACTCATTAAGTTTGAGGAAAAAGTGGCTACTAAGTTATTAGCGTATAACGGC
>NC_092207.1:26054509-26121210 GCF_043381705.1 Parasteatoda tepidariorum | reverse complement strand
GCAAATGCGGGTTATCTCCATCAAAAAGTTCTCCACGAAGGCAAATTTCTCCCAATACTCGGTCCAGGAGTCGATCTTGTCTTCTGAATTGGGTTCAATATTACAAGGCTATGGAGTTGAACATTAGTAGTCGTAAACCCATCAGATTGGGTCGGCTGTTCAATGACGGTTATAAAATGAAATACAAAAATAAATGCATTTATCTTTGCATTTTTCTGGTGCCTCTTTAAAACCTACTTATGCTATATATAAGAGTTCCGCGCAGAGGTAGGTTCTGAATATCTGAAGTAATATAGTTGTCACGAGTGGATAATGTCCTATAGTCACTAGCCTCTCTCTACGGCCACACTTTAGATGAAATGATATCAGCATAATGTCTCATTGGTCAGGTAACAAAAAACATCGTCTTATAAACTGCTGTTTGTAGAAAATGCAACACCATGAAGGAATCATCAGAATCAAATGAAATTCGCAGCAAATGTCAATTATAGGATATTATGCAAATTAATAAAGTTTCAGAGCCATCGCGCGTGCGTGGCGCGCGCAGCGCCCTCTGAATTGATGCTGAAAGCGTATAAATAAAGTGCTGTAGCNTCCTCCTTCTCGAAGGCCGATTATCCTCCCTCGTTCAAACTCCGTAAGTTGCTTGAATTTCTTATTCTTCCGTCGTGGAGGCATACTCAGGTCTCACTAAACGTTTGCCACTAACAAATAATCATAGACTATTTTCAACGTCCCGCTACAGCACTTTATTTATACGCTTTCAGCATCAATTCAGAGGGCGCTGCGCGCGCCACGCACGCGCGATGGCTCTGAAACTTTATTAATTTGCATAATATCCTATATCCATTATTAAAATAATATTTCATTTGATTCTGATGATTCCTTCATGGTGTTGCATTTTCTACAAACAGCAGTTTAGTTCAATCAGCAAATTCTTTCCTTGATGAACTCTGTAACTATGTTTGAAACTTTATGAGAATAAATTAATCTGTCTCTAATAGTTTTAATTGATCAAAAATTAAAGTTTCAAATAATTCAGTTGATAAAAGTATTTAAGATTCTGAATGATTGGCACAGAAATGTGAAAATATTGAATTGAAAATAAATAAATGATTTACTCACCCATGGGTAATGATGTGTTATTTTCTTTTTCCCCGTTTTCAGTCATCAAATCTATACCTAATTCTTCTGTACTCTCATCTGGAAAACCATCCACATCTTCTCCTAAGGAATAACAATTGTTAGTTCCATTTCTAATTAAAAATTTCTATTTTAATCTTTGATTCAGTTTGATTTTTTCAGCAAACTTTTTTCACGTTAAAAGTTATTCTCACAAGTATAACAGGTATATTTAACAAATGAAAGTCACGAAGTCGACATGTTTGCATTCGAAAACGAACACATTACAAAAAAGAATCGGTTTATTATTTATTTTCATTACATTTTTAATTTGGATTCATGAGGAACTATATCTTACCAAAAATTGGCAACTTGAATTATTTTTTAAAGTTGCAAAAACAAATGAATAGTTTGCATTGAGATTTTTATAAATATATAAAACGATTATCTATAAAACGATTTATTTGTTTATCTTTATATTCAATTAGAAAAAGGATTAGCATTTGTAATACTACAGTAAAAATATAATAATTCTAAAAATAATAAAAAAATAACATAAAATATTTTATTGTGATCTAATGTTAGCCTAATTGTCAATTATTATTTTTGAAAGTAAGTTGCTAATTCAAAGTGGAGTCCTCTAGCAATTCGATAAGGAAATGACAAGTTGAAGAGGAAATATTTCACAATTTAGTGTCTCTGTCATATTTTTATTGACTCATTTGTATCTCTTCTTTTCCTGTAATTCTGTTTCCAAATTTTACCATGAACAGAGAAAAGAAAATAATATATTGATGATTTATTGAAAAGCATTTATTAAAAATCAATTATTTAATAAGTATGAAAAATAACACTTATCTTTATTTAGTCCTGTTAGTTTAAAAGGATTATTGTCCACTCTAAACGTATAAATTGGCATTATATTCGCTATAGAGATAGATAGCAAGAAAAAAAATAGAGAGAGCTGACGAAACAGTTAAATCCTCACTTCAGGTATTAATCATAAGAATCCTTTAGGTACTAAGAAATAATGCGCTTACTTAGTTTCCATTAAAACTAAATATCCATTAAAAGAAAAAAAAATATCCAAACATTTTATAAAATTGAAGTAGAAAAAGAAGAAGCGATTATAAGGAATTTCATGAGTTCTGTTGAAAAATAACAATAAAGAAAAAATAAAACTGTTTATGAAAAACAGTATTTTAGCTAATTACCGCAGCGGGGCGTTGGTGTTTCGTAATCATCAACTTTAGTCTATATATTTAGAATCCTTGTCAAATGAAGTAATAAAATATACTCTTTAAGTGTCGCAATCAAAAATTAAAGTTAAGGAAAAAGCCAAAAATGTTATCAAAGTCTGTTAAATTACAATTGAAAAAGGTGAGACAAAAAGCAATTTGATTGCCGGTCAAAATTAGTTTCTGATAGTCGTCTTTCAACTCCTTTTTTGCTTTCTTCGATAAACAGGTTTTGATGTTTTAAGTTCCTCGTTAAAGATTTATTAGGTTCTTGTGACAATTGTTTTTGGCTAAACTATTGATTTTCGAAAACCCTGTTCATAAATTTCCTTACCTAATTTTTCAGAAGGATTTGAAGCGTAAATAATAAGGTCAGTAATTAAGGAATGGCCTGTATAGTGCTCGTTTTTGACAAAAATATATTTAATTAATTAGTATATTTTTCTCAAGAGTTGGTACGTTAAATTCTAATACCTCTAAGGAATATATCTACTAGTTATATCTACTGGATATATCTACTTTATATATCTACAAGAAAATATCTCTAAAAATGAATACATCATTGGTTAAAGGGTCTCGATCGTCGGGCTGAATACGTAAAGTTTCTTTCTCCATGCAATTAAGTGTTAATTTCTTACAGTATCATCAAAGAAGATTTTGCCTCAATTCTTGATCCAAAAGTTTCCGCGTTTTTTGATTTTGGTTCAAAGTGTGAGTTATCGAAGTTAAATGCCATTGCCTGAAATTCATTACTTAATATATTAACGGAAATAAAATTTTATTCAATGCAGAATTATTTTATAATAATATATAAAAAAATTAAATGAGCTGCTGAGCGCGATGTTTAAATGCAGCTTGCGCTCAGCTTCGGTTCGCACTGCAATCTGGTGGTGCAGTCGGTTAGAGGGTCTCTTACTTCGCAGGTGGTCGGGAGTATGATTTTGCAGAACGGCTAAACAACCAGCGTGTGTTGTATACACAGTCACTTGCACATTATGTCCTACGTGGTTGAAAGTTCTCTAGTTGGGGTGGAAGTTGGGAAAGATGGGTACCAGTTCAGGTGCTGTTTACGTCGTCAGACAGAAGTAAAAATTGGATGGTGGTTAAAAAAAGCCCTGAAAAATTGGGTTAAGAGCTTGGTGTCATGATTGATTAGAGTGTGTTGAAACTCAGGAATATCTTTCTACCGCTGAAAAACATCCTCAATGGTAGACGGATCAAGGGTTAGAGTCTCCTTACCGTCAGACTAACCTCGGGATGTTTTCATGGACTCCATGTAACGCAAATGCGAGTTAGTTATAGTTCGATCTAAAAAGTTATCCCCTAAGGCAAATTTATCCAAATACTTGACCCCGGTGGTCCCTTGTCTTTTGGATTGGGTTCAAAATTACGAACTACGGAGTAAAACATTGGTAGTCATAAACTCAAAATTGCGTCGGCTGTTTTACGAAAGTTATACAATTAAAAAAATCAGGAGATAGAGCTTTCGCCTTCCAATGACAGATCTCAGATTCGAATTCACACGTATATCGAATTCACGCACCTATCATAGTGATGACATAAAATATCCTTAGTTGTAGATAGATCATGAGTTGGAAGCCCCTTTCCGTCGGGCTAACCATAGAAGATTTTCGCTGTTTTCCTCTCTAGGTAACGCAAATACGGGTTAGTTCCATCAAAAAGTCGTCCATGAACACTAGTTTGTCCCAATGTTTGATCCAGGAGTCCTCTTGTTTTCTGGGCGGGGTTCAAAATTATAAGGCTACTGAGTTGAACATCGATAGTTGTAAACTCAAGAATTGGGTTCGGTTCTTCAAAGCCGTTTATAAAATCGAATAAAATAAAATGCTCATGAAAAAATCTAAAAACAGTACTGGATGTATAAATCAGAACTGTAGAGTCGGTATTTGAATTGTTCGATTCCGATTTCAACTTATACTCGTATAAAATCTTAGAAGAAATTACTTTTAAATTTCCAAATAGAGTTTTCAGATTTTTTTTAAAAACTTTTCGAAGTCGTGTAATAAAAATCTCACATAGTGTTTACATTGCGTAGTATATACATACATATTAACAATGTAATATTAAAGTTAACTATATATGTATGCAATAATGTTATGTTATTTAATCTATGTACTCTTAGGATATACATATATTGTTTCATTACTACCTTCAAACTTAAAATGTATAAAATTATATAATCCACAGTCTAAATATTACAGTCCTCATTTTTCTCTTTTTCTGAAACTTTCAAATTTATTCTGATTCTATTACGTTGTTGATTTTAAATCGGATAATAAATTTTAGTTATAAATTCGAATTTTACACTTAAGGTATGATATTATTCCAGATCACTATCTTTCAACAGAAAATGTATTAAATTATATGCTTCCCAGTATTAGAATTAGTCCTCAAATTTTTGTCTTGAACATTTCAAACTGATTTTGGATGTATATTTATTAATGTTGATTGCTTTTATATGTTGAGTGATTTCATTTATGTGTTAGGGGGTGAATCAGATTTAGTCTACAGGCTTAAATTTTTAAAAATTGGTGAAGCTATGTGAAAAATAGTGAAATTTCTATAATTTTACAAAGCAACTTTTTCTAAATACTATGAGATGAAAACTTTAAGGTGTGTAGTACAGTTACTTTATTACGTTTACTGGCAAATCTTTGAATCTTTCAATAAGATAAATATGAAAAATCAGGAAGCAAATTAAGTCAGAATATAATTTTAACAAGAAATTTCTCAGAAATGGAGAAACAATCGAAAATAAGTTTCATTCAAGCATAGTTTTCAATTGATTAGTTCTAGTAAAAACTTTCTATTTTGTGAAAAATAATAAAAAAGATGATTCACGAAATGATCTAGATAAGTTGATCTAGATAATGGTGTTCTGTTCGAACCTAAGAGTTCCGTGTAATAGTTAAAAGGGTTCCGATTTGACCTGAAAATATTTACAAAAGAAAGTGGCGATTTAAATAAATAACCGGTCACTTTTTACCATCGTTTTCTTTTTGAAAATCGCTTAATGATAAAAATACATCAATGGAGAAAGACTCCCCAAAAAACAGAATTTTCATTTTAATGTCTAATATCTCCATTCAAAATCTTCCAGTATCCATAACTTTGTGATGGAAAAATTCATGTGGAAGGAGAATTCTTAAACAATTCACATATTTCAAAATAAGGTATACATTAAATGTATTTTTCTCCCTCAAATATTTTAAAATAATTTTTTACAAGCTTATTTTATTATTACAGTATGCTCAACTAAATATTATCATATATTTATAGTACGTTCATTGTTGACGGTAAATTATTTCTTTTGTGATTTTTTAAAAAATATAATTTAATCCAAGCAATAAAAAAGTTTGCAAAAAGTGGCTATTAAATGAAAAGGATATCTGACACCGACTCATTAGGTTTGAGGAAAAATTGGCTACTAAGTTATTAGCGTATAACGGCCACTGGCTACTAATTGAAAATATAAATTTAGTTCCGAGATTTGAGATTTTTTTTTTAAACAGTTTTTTTGTAGCATTTTTGAAATAAGTAATTACATATAGATCCAGCCAATAATCCATTATTTTGATTGCTTCTATTAAATTATATTTAAAGTAAAATGCCAAATGGAGAGAACTGAAATGAAAATTTATGTATATCATTTTTCTAGCAACAATTAACAATTAGGAAAGATTATAAAAAGGACGTGCATTTATAAGAAATTGCAATAGTATTTCACATTGCTCTTTTCATATCAAAATAAAATAACTGAATTCTTTAATAAAGAAATATGTTTCCCAAATAAACGTTTTTCATTTTAAACAAATTATAACAGTTTCTTTTTATATAGCAATATAGAAACGAATTTTTTGCTATGCTATATTCATCTCCAAGGCGAATTCAACTATCGAACATAAAACCTAATTTAAGAGTATTAATGATAAAACGATGAAAAAGTTTCATGAATACTTTTAAATAAAAAAAAGTAGAAAAGTCAAAATATAATAATCTTTTAATGGTTAATACGTAAACAATTCTTTTTATTTACTTTTATTATAAAGTTCAAGTTCGGCTGGATGATGACTGATTATTTAGGATTCCGTAGCAAAAAAGAATTTGAGAACTGCAGATCTAGACACACATCTACATGCAAAGTAGACTTAAGACATTTATACGTGCGTAAGAAAGAAATTTATAAAGTCATCATTTTTCTATGCTTAATAATAAAGCAAATCCGTTATTAAGTTCGGTGTTGTAATGAGGCAAAACGTAACTCATAACGAAGTAGTATCGTCACCCAAAAAAATAATAATTAGAAAATATACAATACAGTATTATTATCTTATTTAAGAAGTAACTAAGAAATAACTAACTTAAGTTTTTTACTATTTCAAAACTGTAGAAAAATTGGTGACGCAAAATTGCCTTTATCCGCCCTGTTATGATTTTCAAGAACAAAAATTGAAACTTAAAAAAAGTCATCTATAAAATCGTTTGCTTAAAAAATAAAGTTCCTTTTCCTACTATCAAACATTATTTTTGAAAGATTAAAGTTATC
This sequence comes from Parasteatoda tepidariorum, assembly GCF_043381705.1. NCBI lineage: Eukaryota > Metazoa > Arthropoda > Arachnida > Araneae > Theridiidae > Parasteatoda > Parasteatoda tepidariorum. The sequence goes on along the minus strand of NC_092207.1, from coordinate 26,114,283 downwards.
ACGATACTTTTTAAGTTAAAAACTCTCAAATGCTTAAATGAAACTAAATTTAAAATCGAATTTCAAATTTTTAAATTTCAAAGAATCCGTCATCTATAAAATCGTTTGCTCAAAAAATAAAGTTCTTTTTCTTACTATCAAGCATTATTTTCGAATGATTCAAGTTATCACGATATTTTTTAAGTTAAAAACTCTCAAATGTTTAAATGAAACAAAATTTAAAATCGAATTTCGAAATTCAAATTTTTAAATTTCAAAGAATCCGTCATCTATAAAATCGTTTGCTCAAAAAATAAAGTTCTTTTTCTTACTATCAAACATTATTTTTGAATGATTAAAGTTATCACGATACTTTTTGAGTTAAAAGATCTCAAATGTTTAAATGAAACAAAATTTAAAATAGAATTGCAACACATTTACAAAAATGTGAATATTTAGTTTATTTAAAGTTCGTGGCAACAATCAAATAGTGTATTTTTTTCCCTTAACAAGTGATTTTGTATGGCGTTCAATCACAGACTAGAATCGCATTACGTAACATGCTTGTTAAGCATAGTTAATCTTCCTATCAAGTTCGTCTGGGAGGGCTTTTATCTTTATCACATAGGCTAAAATAGCTCTAATGCCAACTTCCTCACTAATGATTTCAAGTGAATGATGTTTCCATTGATACTTAATTTATGATCTCATCTTAAATAAAGTATTCTGATCAGAAAATATTTTATGAATCTCAATTAAAACGAATCAAAAGTTTTTTTCCGAGTAATTTTTATCTTGGTTTAAATTTACTTTATAAAAAACAAAGAAAATACTTTTTTTTAAAAACAATTTCCTTAAAAAAAAAATAAAAAATCTGACACATTTTACTCAGAACTATCTAAGTTATGAAAAATAAATATCTGCCAACGAATGACGTTGTCATTGCAATTTAGTAATTAGAAAGGGGAGGGGACTGGTATACTTTCTTCCCTGCTTATCAGAAGAAAAACTTGGAACGAGTTTTGAAGTGTTAAAAAAAAAAGATTGAAAGTTGAACTCACTTTTAAGAGCTCGTGGTTTCGCTTGTTTCCTTCTGGACATATTATCGTCTGATTTGAATAAAAATTCTCCAAACGATATTAATCGTAAACGATCGTGGATTGTCCGAAAACGCGGGAAATTGCGTCGATCCGACGAACACCTGAACGATACTCCCGGTTCTCAGTTGACGTCTCATCTAACGGAATAAAAGCGGTCTCTTGCAGACGATCATCTGTCCGGCGCGATCGGTGGTTGCGCACATCCCTTTTCCCTTCACCTTTCCCAGAAGTCTCCCTCCACTCCGCACCACGTGCTCAAGAAACTCTTTGATTTCAATTATATTTTGATGAAAAAAATTTGTTTGTATAAAAAAAGAGAAAAATAAATTGTTTTGAAAGTTTTTCATGAGAAACTTAAATTGACGGAGTCGTTGGAAATGTTCTTTTTTTTTGCAGATTTTTCTTTTTGATTTCCTTCCACCTCAGATTTCATCATTGAGCAAGTGACATCATCAAAAGAGAGTTTTGTCATTGGCCCTTTTATCTTACAGTTCAATGGACCATTTTAAAATTTTGTTTTGTTCTTTCTGATTGATTTTTAAGTGGATGTTCGAGTAGTGGATGTTAGACAGTGGACGAGAATTTTTTTTCAAATAATATATATTTTTTTTAAAATTGCAGTTTTGAAAAACAATTGCGACCTTCAATTTTGATAAATCCTTGCTGTTTGTTGGCTTAGTAACTTCAAATAGGTTTTAACAATATTTTGGCTTTTTAACAATGTTTGCGAATGAACATAATTTGATAAAAAAAAATCTATAAAATCGATGATTAATATATTTAATAAAAATATAAAAACGGAATAAATCTTTTAACCATAACTCGAATAGTATTTTAAGTAAATGAGACAATTTATTTAGCTAAAATAATATAAAAATGAGAAAGTTTCCGAAAATTCTTTATTATGAGGAAATTTGCAATTTCCCATTATTTTATTATAATTAGAAATGCGGTTACTGACATTTTATGAAAAGGATCGTGAATGATTATGCCCAAGTATTTTGAATGATATTAACTAAATGACAATGATATGCAACATATCCGAGTAACTGGATGGATTTTGGCGATAACATCCTGAACTTTGAATGCAACTCAAAATACAGCGGATGTCAAATAAATGGACTAATCGGAAAACTGTTTCGAAGAAATAAATCCGATTTATTTATTTATTTTTTGGCTCGGAGGAAAAAACACTAAAACTTCTTACGATTAATTCTTTAATAATTTAACTTTTTAACACTTGATTCACCAAACGCAGTGGATATTTTATGTCTGTGCACGGTGTTACGTCAAAAAATATAAATACACTGAAGGTCTATGGATCAACCTGTTGTAACAAATATGGATAGCTTGGGTTGAAATCGAAGATTATGGATTCGACCATCTCCCAAAATTCAAACTTGAGAATGAAATTGCGGAGTAAGAGACCCACGAAAATTGATTTTCGGACTGATCTGGGGGAGGTTGACTATTAATTATTATATTTGTAATAGAGCAACTCTTAAGAATTTTATTTGCTTCACAACAAAATTTAAAAACAATTTATAAGACCATTTGTTTATCTGCATTCATGAAAAATTATGTTACACCTTATATGTTAGATCATAAAGTATGAAATGTCTTGTAGTGTAACGTATCAAGCTATATTAAGAAACAGTTCTATGTTTTATTTAAAAAAAAACACGTATTTCACACAACAACAAATACAGTGACATATAGTACCCGTAACGGGATAGTTAAATCTTATAAAACAAACTAGAAAAAGAGCCCGTAACGGGATATATGAAAACTCACCCGTAACGGGATAGATAAAATATTATAAAACAAACTAAATAAACCTGTAACGGGTTATATGAAAACTCAAATTCCACAACAAAACCTAATCTCTAAAAAATGAACAACTCTCTGCTGTTCTACCAAAAAGTCTTCTAATTTTATCGTCTGCTTTTATTTTATCGTTTATCTCCTTCTGTGTTTATTTTATTTTATTCATGCTTTTGCTAGCCCGTTATTTTTTAATATTTTTACTTTTATTCATGCTTTAGATAGACAGTTATTTTTTTAATATTTTTAGACTTTATAGTAGTGTATGTGAATTTGGTTTATTATATCTCAGTGCTTGATTTGTTGAAGTATTCACCAAAATATTATATAAGATTTCTTTATTTTAGTTTATTTTTGACACTTGCAAAAACGCAAACTATGTTTGCAAATTTTGTTATTTCTATAACGTTACTCATGTGACTTATTGCTGGTTAGTCCCTTGAAAGTTAATTTTTGTTCTGTACTTACTAATCTTGCGTGACTGCTTAATCCCAAGTCTTGAAAAATTTGGTCTAAATGGTTGACAATCATATTTTATTTTATGACAGTCGTTGAACAGTCGACCCAATTTTATGGGTTTACGACTACTAAAGTTCAATTCTGTAGCCTTGTAATTTTAAACCCAATCCAGAAGACAAGGGAACTCCTAGATCGAGTATTGGGGGAAATTTGCCTTCGTGGAGGATTTTTTGATGGAGCTAACCCGCATTTGCGTTACATGGAGAGGAAGACCACGCGAACCTCCCTAGGTTAGTCTGACGGCAAGGGGACTCTAACCCAGGATCCGTCTACCTCTGAGGATATTTCACGTCAGCACTGTGGTCGGTGCAAACCGGATGCGGAATTCGTATCGACTAGGATTCGAACCCGGTTCGCCTCATTGGAAGGCGAATGCTCTATCCCCTGAGCTACAGCGGCTCTTGAGAATCATATTGTAATTATCAGACCAAACTCTAAAAGGCACGCCTGCGATACAAGTTACACAAACCGTTTCCTGGATACTGAATATGAGTGGTAACGCCACCAACAGATTCGTTTGTACTAGTTGATCCTGTGTTCACAAGTCATAAAGGAATTAATATCTTATGTTGGCAAACCGTTTCTTCAGAGCTATGCATTGACTTATTGAAATTACTTACATATGCAGGCTTGTGTGCTCAATATAGGCTTATAAACCTTTGCAAAGTGGAAGAACATATAGAACAATTCAGAGAAGAACATGACAAAAAATACATCCAGGGTTAAGGTGGGATTCGAACCCGCTACCTCCACGCTTCGCACTGAGTTTGGTGGACGATACCGTTCGGTCAGGGAGGACCCACTCTGCATTGAATATACGGTATAATTTATTACGATATAATTTATATGCAGACTTGTGTGCTCATTACAAAGTACGGCTTATAAGCCCTAGTATGTTGAAGTATTATTTTCAGATCATCCTATAGAATGCGTCTCAGACTGTCACCAATAGCCCGTTGTGCAGCTCTAGTGCGACGTACTACTCCTTCACTTTTACCAGAAGTTCCGGTTAGCCTGTTTTTTGCTTTATTTTTAAAATACGAAATTTTTTATGCTTTGTACTTTAATTACGTCGCGTTAGAGCTGCACAATGGGCTATTGGCGACGGTCTGGGAAGCATCCCTGAGGTAATCCGAAGGCATGCTATCGCAATTTTGATTCTCAGCAGAGGGATAGCTCCTCTGCTTTTGGTAGCCGACCATCTGCTCACGAAGTTGAGCACTTTACGGTAGAACAGTTTAGCGAAGACCGATACAGCGCACCCTTGGTCCCTACGCAGGCTGATCAAAGTGGTCACTCATCTATTTACTGACAGCAGCCAGTGATGCTGGACTTCGGTGTTCTACTGAGAACCATGTCTATCAACCCACTGCGGGAAAAAAATTTTTATGCAATTTCTGATTCCGAATTTTGCCTATAGTCTAGAAAACTTGCAATGCAAAGCCAAATGCTACAAATTTGTAGCAAGCTTCCCGTTCATCTGTTTGCATTTTACACGATAAATTTTAATTACTTCAAAAATTACGTGGTGGGTTCACCCTGTTCAAGCAACCTTGTCCAAACGCCAAACGTTCAGTGGCATGGAGGTAGTGGGTTCGAATCCCATAGTAACCCTGGATATATCTTTGTGATGTCCTTCTCTAATTTGTGCTATCTGTTCTTCAAATTTATAAGTGCTTATAAGCTGTACTTAGCTAAGCTCATAAGCTTGCATATGTATGTGTAACTACAAATACAGTAGACCCCGATTAACCGCAGAATTGGGTGGCAAGGGCACCGCGGATAACACAAGTCATGAATAATCCCGAAAGACTCAAAAAGCAAAGTGGAAACACGGAAAATAATTTTAAAATGTATTCATGCATGTCGATATATTTTAAATTTTTAACATAAATTTCTGTTCTACATCTAAATTACTGTTGTTGTTGTTAATTTACGTCACACTAGAGCTGCACAATGGGCAATTAGCGACGGTCTGGGAAACATCCCGGAGGATGATCCGAAGACATGCCATCACAATTTTGATCCTCTGCGGAGGGGATGGCACCCCCGCTTCGGTAGCCCGACGACCTGCGCGCGAAATCGAGCACTTTACGGTAGTACAGTTTAACGAGGACCAGTACCGCACACCCTCGGTCCCTCCCTACACAGACTGATCCAAGTGGTCACCCACCCGACAGTAGCCAGTGATGCTTGACTTCGGTGATCTGCTGAGAACCGTGTCTTAACGATCAGTCCACTGCGGGACTCTAAATTACTGAAACAATGAATTATAAAGGGAAGAAAATGATATACATACTACATGAAAGTGTTCAGTTACATTTTTACTAAATCAGTCACTCGTTTTTGCTTTGTGTTCTACTGGAAAAATTTTCTTCAAGGAACAATGGAAGTGGATGTATCTTCGAAATATGCAGCAGCCTGGTTGAGAAATTCGCTAATTGAGTAGTAGAGTTGCATGAGTAATTAGTCACATTATTCAATTTTTTTAAAATCCAAAATCTTAGAAAATGACAATATTATTTTATACGTCATTCATTTGTTTCTTTTTCTTTCTTCACTTGGTAATAGTTTCAAGGACGAAATATTTTGCAAATTTGTACACGAATGATACGTATTTGAAAATTTAAAGTTGGATTTTATATTACAACTTATTTATCCCTTTTTCTTATTTATGTTCATGCTTTTTTTATTTTATTTTTTATTTAAAAAAAATTAGTTTTTTATTTAAAAAAAATTAGTTTTTTATTGAAAGAAAATTGTTGCTAAATAACGTCCTATTTTACTATACTCTACACTCACCATCCTAGATTTTAGTTCAAAGTTTTAATTTTGGGTTTTCCCGATTTTTTTTTGTATTTAACAAATTTTTGATGATATAGTAATATTAGACTGCCTAACGACTTTCAAAAAGTTAGAAAATCAAAGGGTTGCTCTTTTAGATTAGGACAAATAGCGCTTTAAAAGTTTTAGAACATCTACGAATTCAATTTCAAATCTTCAAAGCTATAAAAGGATGCTATCTGTGGGTTTGAGTAAGCAATTTAAAACTACACGCTTCACTTTTTTTAAAAATATAATTTTATTACTGTTTGAACTGATGAAAACCGATTTGAATCAGGCAAAAAAAATTTTTAACCTTCATTGCATAAAATCAAAAATACTTATAAAAATCTAAAATATTTAACTACCTATCAAAAACTGTTGATTGCCGAATCGTATTGGAATAATTTTGTCACAAAAAAAACAATAGAGAATCTAAAATATCACATGTTTTTTTTTTAAATCTTAAATTGTGATTGGATGGGAAGTTTGTATTTTACATGCATCAAAAGATGCTGCCAAATAGAGTCCATCATCAGTTTATTTGTGAAAAAAAGAATCAAAAGCACATTTAGAATTTTCCCTCTCTCTCTCCCCACCTTTGATAGTTGAGTTCGGTTGGGAAAGGAATGGCCTCTTAATTATTGCATAGTCGTAGGGCTGTGGTGGCCCAGTGGTCAGAGAATGGAACATCAGTCTGGGGCGCGTTCCTCTAACACGCTAAGACCCACAGAGTACATGCAATATACGTGCTGGAAAAATCTGCGGTGAGCAGTACCAAAGGTACAGAGATATCTTTTAATCTATTTCCAAATCGTGGAAGTGGTCTTACAAATAAGTGCTGCTGCTGCTATTTATCGGGGAGGGGAAGTCACACTTTCACCTTAACGGTGCTCTCATGTCAACCAACAGGCGCACTTTCTTGGATTAATTCTCACAAGGCCATTGTCATTGAAAACAACATTCCATAGTCATAACAATATATTGACGCATTATAAGAAAATTATTTAACGTTAAAAAGTTTTGATTTCATTTATAGTTTACATTGTTGTTATTGTTTATTGTTTACAAAACAGAAATAACAAATAAAAATACTTAAAAAAATAATAAACAAGAATAATAAGTAAGAAAAAAACTGTGATAGTTCAAAATAATTATTTATATAAATATTTCATGATCTGCATACTTTTAGTTCCAATATCTTTTTAATAGAATGCATATTTCATATAAAATATATTTTCATTCAATGTTTTGTAATATTTTGCTTCATTATAGGTAGCACAAAGCATACCCCATCTTTATCAGCATATTTTATATGTATTATATGCAATGTAGTTTTGAATCCAATTCATTTTGGTGGCGTGTCAGTGGCAAATTTGGAAAGTTAAATAGGTATCAAGTTTGCCCGTTTCAAGAAATGGCAAACCATAATTTCATTTCATTTATTTATTTGCAACTACAACATGATTTTTATTACGATTTAACTGCCATTGAGGTTAATTTTTGTCAACAATTGGGTTTCAATTTTTGGTTAGTTGGCAACAATTGAGTTAATTTTTTTTTCATTTATGATAGAATATAGTAAGGTTATTTTTTTCATTGATGGTAATTTTTTTTTCATTTATGGTAGTTCTGCTGTAATTTAACAACAACAAAAAAAAATTCATGTACGTACTTGAGATTAACTACATACTGTTCTCCCAAATAGAGCAATTAATCCTAGTAATTACTTGACGAATTATTTTAAGCATAATTTCTTAATTCCCCTCCCACCCAAAAAAAATTATCTTGAGTCAGTGGACACATAATTTATGATCTTATATCTATTATTATCAAAACAATTTTTCCTTTTTTGGTTAGATGAGATGAAAGAAAACAAAGAATTGTGGCAAACCATGCTAATCTTAGAGCAACTCATTCTGTTTTTACTTTTATTTTCAACAAAGAAGAGCGAGATTACACAAAATAAAAAATTCAGTTTTCAACTTCTCTTCGCAACAATGTCTGCATGGTTGTTGTTAATAACAAAAAGGAACAGAATCCCGACAAAAACAAAGCACTTAAAACATCATTAACTTTGAAAAAAAACTCGTTTTAAATTCACAAATAATAATTTCAGTACGTTTAACTCAGTATTTGCAGTTCTGACTGCAGAGTATCCCGTTTGGTATTGTTACTGCATGCTTAACGGTTAATAATTCATGAATTAATAATTAAAGGTTGATATGTTTAATTACATCATACTTTCCGTATGTCGTGCATTACAGCTTCATATTTTCAAGTTTAAAAAATTTGTAGCTTTTGACTAACGAAATAAATGGCATCGTAAAGTTGAACACCCATAATGATTTGTTCGTATGATTTTTTTTTAATATGGAGTGAAAGCCCTTTTTTACTCTTTAGTTAAAATTTATTGCCCCCAAATGCTGCTTCCTTAGTATCTCCTAACAATCTCTTACAAGTGAATAATAATGATAATAATAATAATTTTAAAAATATTAACAACAAAAATAATAATGATTATTTATAAATAATAATGGCAAAAAACAATGAAAAAAACTTCAATGTGATAGACTGGAAAGGAACAGGGTGTTTACAAACTCTTGAATACGAAGAGACGTTGATTGCACTTTATTTTAAAAGTTAATTTAAACAATGCTATATTTTCTCAAAATAATAATTTGGGGAAACATTCCCATTAAGATTTCCTGGAACACTTCTATTTTTAAACGAACTAAGTATGTTGCGTGAAAAAATTTCTTTTTTCTTCTGTTTCAAGAAACTTTCATGATAATGATAGAAAAAACGGAACTCAAAATTGGAATAAAAAAATCAAACCATCCACGATAGCCAATACCTGGAAAAACTTTTATTAAATTAAAACTTTCCTATCATTCTTTGGAGTAATACTTTGCTTATTATAAAAGACTATTCTATCTTTTGATTTTTCCATTTGGATAATAGACATTTGTGCTAGATAATTACATTGCTTAAGGTGCCGGGAAGCCTATTTTCCCGTCATCGAGAATTATGACGAATGGAACAAAATTCGTCGCTCAATTCATAACTCTAATTGGCAGTTAATGTTCGTTCATCATTTATAAATCTCAACCCTTATCAACATCTCATAACTGAAATATGTTGGGTATTTATCTGTGGGTTCATTTATTTATTTTTTTTCTTCTTTCAAAATAATAGCCTCATAAATGGGTATTTAAGTATAATGATGAGGCGTAATAGGTTGCGGATGTAGCTTTATTATTTGAATCTTTACTCACAGAAAGGTTAAATTGGGGGATTTTTGTTATTATGTGATTGTCTTCCTAAAATCCGTGAAAATTGGCTGATTGTTTTATATACATATTATATTGCAAGCTATGCATTTGAAAGTTTAAGTACTATTTTTTTTGCATCTCGTTTAGAATAATGCGATAAAAAAATAACATTTTACTAGGTTTTAATCTTTATGAATAGAATGGAAGTTGCTTTTTTAATACTTTCGAAAAACAATATCTGCTTTCCATAGTTCCTTTTAGTAAGACTAATCAAAGCAATGTACTCATAACAGAGAGGGTGAACTTACAGCGCACGTGTCATTTGGTGATACTTGATAGATATTTGCATAATAAATTGCATATTAAATTACTTTTATTCACTAATATTCTTTTAAAACAATATAAAAAACAAACGTATCTAATGTTAACTGAAGATTCAGAAAAAAATAGGTTTTTTGGTGCTATTATGGCACTTTTTAGGATTTAAGGCAGAAAATAATACACCTTCCATATTGGAAGTCTATGTTGTAGAAGAGATGTATAGAAAATTTAAAATACATAGCATTAATAACCCCAATTGCATTTTATTGAGCCATAATGGCTCAAGGGATAGAGCGTTCATCTCCAATCAGGTGACGCAGGTTCGAATCTCAGCGTTGGTTGGTTGATACGATTTTCGTTCCTGGCTCACAACGACCATAATGTGGACGTAAAATATACTCAGTGGTAGAGGGATCATGGGTTGGAATCTCCTTGCTATCGGGAGGTTTTCTTGGTTTTCTCCCCCTGTAACGAAAATGTGAGTTATTTCCATCAAAAAGTGCTCCACGAAGGTGCAACTGTTCCAATGTCTGATCTAGGAGTTCTTATGTCTTATGGGTTTGGTTCAAAATTACAAGACTACTAAAGGGAGTTGAACATTGATAGTCGTAAACTCAGAATTGTTCGACTGTTGAACGCCTGTTATAAAATAAAATAAAATAACATTGCATTTTATTGCTCATTAGAAAGGATGCCAGCTTTAAGATATTTTACCTTAGATGAACATTAAACTGAAATATTTTAAAAATAATGTTTATTAGATTTCAATTTGAAGCAAGTTAGTAATTGAACAGCAAATATAGTCCCACTATGTAATTCAATAATTTAAAATCAATATACAACTTTTTAAAGATTAATTTTTAAGAAGAAAATTAACTAATGGCACATTAAACATTTGAAAATAAATAAATCTAAATTTAGCTGGAGCACTAATCGAAAAAGGTTCGCCATCTCTGACTTACAGAAGTCAGTGGTGTGTGGGTGCTTGGGGGTTAATTTCTTAGTTAGAGGCCACTGAAAAGAAGAGTAATAATGTAATCACTGGATGGGGTTAAAAAATTTATTAAATTAAACTGACAAAAAATAATGTAACTATATATATATATATTTCAATCAGCATTATTCCTTTGAAAAATTGTATTGTTTGCAATAAAATACTTCGAATTTTAAAAAAAATTATTTAAAATACAATAACCTAAAACTTTATTATTAAATTGATTTAAAAACCATATTCATTCTCCATTAAATATTTCGCTAAAGTAAATTATTTTTCTTACAAAAAATTTGATTTTATCCTAAAAATAATACTCATAACCTTTTAACCGATTTTTGGTTTTAATATGCTTCTTCAAAGATTGGATTATCCCTCTGACTGTATGCCTGGAGTCCATTGCCCTTGTTATTCTTCTGTCTGCAGACCACTAATAGGAATATAAACCAGATGATATTCAAGCTCCATATGGTTTGTTTCACATAAATTAATACAAAAATATGTTAGGTCAGTGATGCACTTCCGATTTAAAAGAATGTATCTGATACCAAAATGGATTTAAACTTATCATATGGTTATAAAAGTGCAGTGTTACACTATTGTAATAACTGTTGAAATCTAGAGAAAACTACTTTTTGCAACGTAGGGGAAACTATTATTTTTTATGTAGGTGTGGCTACTATTTGTAATGTAGGTGAAATTTTTATTTGTAAATTAGTTGAGACTACTATTTGTAATGCAGGGGAAACTACTATTTTTTATGTAGGTGGTACTACTACTTTATGGTAAGGGAACTACAATTTGAAATGCAGCTGAAATTACTATTTGTAATGTAGGGGAAACTATTGTTTTTTATGTAGGTATAACTACTGTTTGTGTCCCGCAGTGGACTGATCGTTAAGACACGGTTCCCAGCAGATCACCGAAGTAAAGCATCACTGGCTGCGGTCAGTGTGCGGATGGGTTACCACTTGGATCAGTCTGCATAGGGACCGAGGGTGTGTGGTATTGGTCCTCGTTAAACTGTTCTACTGTAAAGTGCTCGACTTCGCGAGCAGGTCGTCGGGCTACCGAAGCGGGACTGCCATCCCCTCTGCAGAGGATCAAAATTGTGATGGCATGTCTTCGGATCATCCACAGGGATCTTTCCCAGACCATCGCCAATAGCCCATTGTGTAGCTCTAGTGCGACGCAAATGAACTACAGCAACAACTACTGTTTGTAGCGTTGGCAAAACTATTATTTGTAATTTAGGTGAAACTACTACTTGTAATGTAGGAGAAACAACCATTTGTTAGGTAGCTGAAACTACTAAGTTTTACGTAGGTGAAACTATTATTTATAATGTAGACTAAACTTCTATTTGCAATGTAGGTGAAACTACTATTTATTATGTAGGTGAAACTCTATTTGTAATGCAGGAGAAACTACTTTAAGGTAAGGAAGCTACAATTAGAAATGTAAGGGAAACCACTATTAGCAGTGCAGGTGAAACTACTATTTGTAATGTAGGGGAAACTACTATTTGAATGTAAGTGAAAATGCAATCGAGTCGAGTTTGGACTCTTTCAAAATTCGAGCTCATCTTTATTTATTACTTCTTTTTATTACCGAGCTAATCTCTATTTAATACTCGGACCTCTAAAGCTCTTTAAAGCTTTAGAGGTCCGAATCTGCCTGGAACCGAGGACTTTGAATCCGAGCACAATATTTACAAGATTTTTTTAGTCTCAGCCCGCGTGAGATATGTATTGATCAAATAATAGCCAAAAACCACAAAGAGGAACACCTTATGAGCTATATTATTAAAGATTTCGGATTATTATACGAGATTTAATACTTCTTAATTTTTTATACTCAATAGGAAAGAAATTTTTTTTAAAAATTTCCAACAGATTTTTTTGTGGTAATTGCTTAGCTTGGAAGCATAAAAAATTTTCGTATAAGATAATTTTATCACTAGAACGAGTTCTTTATCAGGAAATTTTTGTTGTTTAAAGAGCCTGAGGTAATTTTGAGATACGAAATGAATCTTTTGAAACTATTTTATACTTGAATTATTTGCTTTTTGGTAGTAAGCGTATTTTTCGAGATATTACATGGTTTCCGTTCCTTTTCTACAATATATTCTTTGGTATAAACTAGTTCTCCCTCTCTCTCTCTTCCACGTAATTTGCGTATGCATTTACCTAACTGATTCAAGCTTTATTTAATTAGTTAACATTTATCTAACTGATTAAGCGCGATTTAAGTTTTTTGTTTTCGGTCAGATAAAAATAAAGTTACATTCTTCTCTTTAATCGATTTAAAAACAATTTTAAAAACTTACTTTTTAAACTCTTTATTTCATTATATTATTGATTTCTATATAGAATAAGCTTGATTTTTTTTGCAGTAAAAGGTCCTTAGCTCCTGCTTGTATAATATTAAAAATAACTACAACTTCTACTAAATGTTAAATGAAATGACTTATAACTGGTGCGTAATACAAAGCTTTTAATTAAAAATAAATACTAAATATATTTCATAAAAGGTGGACATTTTTAAGTGATTGCTTGAAAACATTTCAGAAAGTTCGGATTTCTGTATTAGAAAAGTATTTTTCTTGCTTTTCCGACTTATATGCCTGTTGGTCAATCCTAATTATGTTTTCGAAACATTAACACTCCTAACTATTCCAATGCGTCTTTGTAAGAAAATAACACATATTTTAACTTTAAAAAGCTACTGCTGTAACTGGAAACACATTGAATTCATTTAATGGATAACTTACAAAAACATAAAAAAATTAAAAAAAGGAAGCATGGCTTTATTAGATTCACACCTTAGATTCTATTTCAGTATATAGAGAACGAAATTTAAATATTGCAACAAAGCTTTAATATAGAAACACATAAGGCGTAAATGCAAATGCATTTTTGAATATAATAATCAGGGTATAAACCAAACACTGCGTAGTATAATGAGATATTTTAAATGCATTAGTTAAAAATGGATTTTCCTCTTGGCTGATTTTTTCTTTCTAATATTTATGAATGGAATATTCACTTCCTTTTTTATTTATCTCATTACAAAATGGAAGAACAGTTTCAAAATCGAACTACTTAGCTAGTTTTGTATTAGTTTCCTTTCTATTTATCCATACAAAAATAGATATATCTGATCACAGCAGCTGAAGAGAAAACATTCGATTTAAACTCAAGACAATGCTTTAAGATAATGGCTTTGAGCAAAAGAGTCTTTGTCAAAATAGTTCGAAAGAGAGAAAAGTAGTAAACAAATAGAAAATACATTCTAAATGTTTAGAGGCATTGTTTGTGGATTCAGTATATCAAAACTCGTTCCATTATTCATTGTTGATTTTTCCTGCCATTCAAAACATAAAAAAAAAAAATACCTATCAAACAACCTCCGGAAAAATAGGAAATGCACTGAAAAATTTGACACTCAAGCCTCTTGCGTTCATTAAACAAGGATTATTAGCTAAGCTACCGACTCAGCCTCAAAATTCCCAGCAGACGATTTGCAAGTTTGAGGTGCCCGCAGGATGTTAACAACACAACCCGAGCTAGTGTCGTATTCCCCAGGGATTCTCGCCAAAATGATAGCAAGGCCTCGATCCTAAAGGAGTTCTAAAACCTTTTCGAATTTTTGAAAACTGCTTCCTTTTGCTACAGTAATTACTAAAGAGTTTTTCTTGCCTATGGGCGAAGATGTAACCAGACTCTTGGGGTTTCGCCGGGATTACAGTAAAGATTATTTTTGTTCTTCTGTTTGAACTAATATCAGTAAACTGACGTAAACGAAAAAAGAATATTTAATAAATAAATAAATGCCTGATAGGGCCGGTATTAGCCATTCTCTTACTTAGCTTATTTTAGAGACCAAAAGAGTTTGATCCCTTGAGTTTTAAAAGTTCATCCAGCTTTGTAGAGTAAATGATTAATTAGAGAAGGAAAAAAAAAATTGTGCCTCCAAACTCTAAATTCGGATTTGGAGAGAAATATTTATTTGTGAGTTTGTTTGAGTAAAAACAAATAAGGCTGTGGCTTTGATTTATATAGCATTTGAAAATAAATCTTTTACGCTCAGTTCTTTATTATACTCATTTTATGAGAAATGAGTCTTTTCGTTTAATTTTATTTTAACCACTAGATAAGGGTAATAATGTTATTTTTCTATGGCTTAATATGGTTTTAAATGCTTCTTTTAATAAATGCGTTGGTTCTGATTTATATTTGTAAAATTTGTAAACTAAATATGGTTTAAAAATTAAAACTTTGCAGATGGAAATATTATCTAGTTAAAAAAAATGGAATCACATTTTGTTCAATTTAAAATGAGTGGCAATATATACGTTTGAATTAAGTGGAATAGATATTAAGTGACATACGGTCAATATTAAATATTTTTTAAAATCTATTCTCATATTGATAAACATATAAATAGGGAGGGTTTAGGAGGGTTCAAATAGCATTTTTTTAAAATGTAAAAATAAATAATTAAAAAAATTCAACAAAACCGTCTATTTTTTTCTTATTTTTATATTTTTATCCCAGAATACTTAAAAGTCAACATTTTCAGCATTATAAAAATGCTATAGGTTTTCAGCATTAAAAAGGTTGTTGTTGTTTATCATCCCAGTTGGTGTAGCTTAACTACACCATCTTCCTAAAACCAAAAATCTCTAAAAAGTCTAAAAACAGATACGAACCCCTTAAACTCTCGGAAACAGTAAAACCTATTAAGTATTTTGAACATAACGAACAACTTCAATTCGCTATCTATTAGGGACAACCGTTGATATTCTTTAGAATTTAAAAAGTTGCTTCGTATTTATATGTGTTGAACTGTAATAACTGCTATAAATATAAATGAATGTTTCGCTACACAAAAACGATTTGGAACAACAATTAAAGATCAGAAAAGTAGAACTAGGGGAACTCTTAAATCTTTACGTGAGTAAACCTGAAATCTTGATGAATTCTAGTTTCAATTAAATATATTTACAGCGAGGAATAAACATGGTTGATTGAAAAAATATGCATGAAACAAAATAAGCTTGAACACTCAGTCATCTCCCGGAATCAAATCTATAAAATTTGGGTGATGAGTTCACCAACTACTGTGCCATCCCGTCCCATCATACAATGCAGTCAGTTTTAGAAATCAGATGAAAAAATGCTGGTGAACTTCTAGATTTCACAGGGACTTTTATATGATACGAGTTTCATCAAATTTCACCGAAATCATCAAAAATCGCTAGATATATATCGCTATATCAATATATATCGCTATATCAATATATATCGCTAGATAAATATGTCAATAATGACGAAATGATTGTCAAAAATAACGAAATGCAATTGACAATCGAGCTATCAAATACGCAAGTCTTATATCTGCGGGTACGTTGCAAAATTTATGATAAAATCCACCTTAAGCAAATCTAAAACCACGAACAAATTCATATCTGTAATTAAATCCATAATAAGAAAATCTAACTTACTTTTTCTGTGAAATAATATCTAAAAGAAAAAAAAACTCATTTCATTCAACATTAACGAGCCAATAGATTTTATTCAGCTCAGCATTGAAGCATGCATTAAAATCCTTATTTTCAAAACACGCCATGATTTATTTTAAATAAAAACAAGCAATATCTGCTTTTATTTCAATAATGAATCTGAATGAATCTCGAGAACATTTTTGAAGAGATTTCCTGATAATTCCAAAGATTTCCATTTAAAACGACCTTTCATCACTTTCTAAATCTATTCTAAATAAATTCCTCTAAGCTCGAAAGCTTTTCCAAGAACAAGAAAATAACTGCAATTTGCAAGTGATAATTTATTATATTTATTATTACAAGAAGTAAAAATGATAATTTAAGGTTGTTCATTCATAACAATAGATAGAACAATTCAATGAAAACATTTTTGGATCGAAATTTAATGATGCTGCTCTTATCGTCTTTGAGTCAAAATAAATTCAGAGGAAAGAAATACATATTCTTTTTTACTTCAGCTATACATAAATATGCATTTAAAATTGACGAGTTCAAAGTTATCAGATTTTGAATAATAAAAGAAAACGAGCCGTGCTGATTCAGAGGATAGAGCTTTTGCCTTTCAATGAGGTGAACCGGGTTGAAATCCCACGATGGCTGGTCCATACGAATTCCACACCAGGGCTGGCACCGAAAACAGTGCTGACGTAAAATATCCTCAGTGGCAGTCGGATCACGGGTTAGAGTCCCCTTGCCATCAGGCTAACCGTTGGAGGTTTCCGGGGTTTTTCCCTCCTTGTAACACAAATGCGGGTTAGTTCAATCAAAGAGTAATCCACTAGAGCAAATTTCAGTCAATACTTGATCCAGGAGCTCACTTGTCTTCTGGATTGGGTTCAAAATTACAAGGCTACGGAGTTGAGCATCAGTAGTTGTAAGCCCAAAATAGAGTCGGCGTTCAACGACAGTTATAAAATAAAATAAAAGTATTGATGACCTCACTTTGCTGACCTGCCTGTGTAGGGGTCAGGGAACTGGCCTTGCACCAGGAAGTTTCTGGGTTCGAATCCCGCCGGGATAGGCATGGATGTTATTTCATTCTCTGTACTATCTGTCCTTACTGTGGGAGCAACGTTGAACCACCTAATATGGTGCCCTTGAAGGAGTGGTCAACAAATCTGCCCTTCAGATGCCTGTATGACCTAGGTCATTCTCCAGGTGGGCATTGGGAAAAAATGACCTCACTTTAAATTTGAATGCATTTCAAGCTCATTATGAATTAAGTAATGTATAAATAAACCTTGAAAATTTCAACTAAATGACATTCGGTGCTGTTGAACAATATCTTAATGATGCATTTTATGTATATATTTAAAAAATAAAGATCTTGCAGAGATTTTTTTTTATTAGAAATACTATTCGTTAGCTCAACCTCCATCTTTACTTTATGGAACTTATTTGCGTTTCAGGTTATAAACCAAGTAGCAATTGTATTTCTTATGTCTGAAAACCTATAAACAGGATTCGGGTTTCTTTTGTTGAGAATTTTTTTATTATTTATTTATTTAGTTTCATTTAAGGGCGCGGATCCTAATATGAATATTTCTAATATTCGATTCGTATAATGCCTTAGACAGAAGAGGTAAACTACGGTCTGTGGGCCAGTTGCAGCTCACTTGAAAGTCCTATTTAGCCCACCATTCGACTGAATTATCTATGCAGTAAGACCAGTTAAGTTGTCCACCTCTGTTCATTACCTGAATAAGTGGTTCTTAATGGTCAAGTACAAAAATGTCCCCTTTTTATAACTTGACTACTTGTATAAATGAACCATCAAAATGTTGTCCCAAACAGCCATGTTACACAGGTTTCACGTAACACCAATTGGCCACGTTACACGAATTTGCTATTTTACTCCGGTTTTACCATACTTCAAGGATCAAAATCTTCTTTGGCTTCTTAGTTGAAATGAAATGAAAGTCGAGTGTTTCAAATGTTCGAAGCGACGTTTACTGTTAGGATAACACCAGTTAAATGGTGAAAACAAAATAGGTGAGAAACAATAAAAGGCACATTCTCATTAAAAAGGAAGAGAAATTGATGAAAGAAAAAACGAAGAAAATCCATGATACCCGAGAATGAGGTGCTCGAAGAGGGCAAATAAGGGCAGAATGCATTTTCTTGCTTAGAGCATGACCGGAGCAAAGCTCAGGTTATTTACGAGGGGTTTTTCTTTTGAGAGATACAAAAGTAAATGACGTCAATCCATTCATTTGATAACTTTGTTTATAAGGATTTATACAAATTGCTTATTTGCGTTATAGCAATGTGATGTTCTACATGTCATTCCAAAGAATAGTATAACGGTACTTTGGAAGCATAATGACATTGTAATGCACAACTATAAGGATTAAGTAATACCGCATACCCTTCACGTTCTCGTACGTATATTCTGCGCAACAGAGTTACTGCCGTACAGTCTCTGTTCTCTATAGAGGTTGCGCACATGGCCAAAATGACGGCATCAACATAAATGAAAAAGATTTTAAAAGTAATGTTAAACTGTCCCAATTTAAAAAGGCATAAGAATGCTTGATTATCTACTTCTCAAAAGATATTAATTTCTTCCATGCTTTTTTTTTTTTAAATCTTTTCCTACCTCTATTATTTCTTCTCATTTTGAGGACATTGATGCTACACTTCCTTTTAAACTCTACTTAATTATATTGCCTTCTAAATTGAGCATTAAAATATACATTTATATAACTAAACAATGAGCTACGATAGCTTAGTGGTACTGATCTGTCACTGATCCAATGCGGTTTGAAGCTGAGCTTCCGACTAGCTTGTTTGAGAAGCGTAGACGGTCAGTGCGCAATGCTGATCACGGTACTAACATTATGCCGTTGGTTGCGAAAATTTGGAGCTTTTACCTTCCTGAGCCAATTTACCCCCAATGAGCAGCAGGAAGGCATTGCTTTGAAAAGTAAATAGTGGAAAATCAGTTACAAAGAACATTTTTTTGGCAATTATATTGATAAATGTAGTATTTGATTATACACTGGTGTAGTAAATTAAGAGAATTCGCAGACTTGGTCGATTATCTCTAGAACTACTGGACTGATTTTAATGAAATTTGATACGTACATACATTGATACAATACAAAACAGATAACCATTCAACAATTGTAATACACACGTATAATCCTGCGTAGTAGTCGTTGGAGTAGTAGCTGTTTCATACCTTCTGACTCCAACGACAGCGGTTGGAGAATTAAAAAAAAAAAGGGTTAATAGATGGTATGATCCCCTCTTACAGATGCACAGGTCTTGCAGCGTAATTTCATGCTTGAAATAAGGCTGTTTATCATTTCCTGTGGCACTTGGTCTGAATTGTCCTGTGGCAATTTCATACCTTCCGAATCCAACGAGTGTTACGCACGATCACGTGAGTGCATTGCAATTGCTGAATGGTTATTTGTTATGCATTCTTTCAATGTATGCACATATCAAATTTCATTAAAATCGGTCCATTAGTTCTAAAGATAATTGACCAAGTCTGCAAATTTTTTAAATTTCTTATACCAGTTATACTTTTAAATATGACAAAAATTTCTGTATAACTTTCAGTTACAATAAAGAATCCAAAATATTCCTAACATGTTGTTAATTCTTTTGCTATGACCAAAAGGATTCAATATCTTATAACAAATATTGTTTTTATTTCAGCACTTTTATTCTCAGACAGTCAAAAGTGGAAATAGTTTTTATTTCTGAAATTGTTTTAGAACGTGAAAGCACCCCTTGCTTCATTTGCAAAAGCACCGAAGCAATGATATCATATTCATTCTGCAATGAATTGTGAAAGCTTTGTGGTATGGGTGTGTTTCAGAAATGGAGCGGCATCTCAGAATGAAGGGGTGCCGAGAATTTGATGGGTGTTTCATGGTAGATCATGATTAATGAAGTGTGGGTTTATGAAATTCTACTTCGGTCGTGGCTACCGATGAGGGAACGTCTCGTGATTAAATATTTTTATTCATAGGGCATTTATTTCTAGTGTACTTCGTTAACAGAACAGTTAAATGTTGTTCTCGACTTATGTATCGGATATCTTTGAACTTATATGTTCTATGAGAAAACTGTATGACTTATGTATAGGATATCTTAGAACTCATATATTCTATGAGATAACTGCATGACTTATGTATCGGATAGCTTTGAACTCATATATTCTATTAGAAAACTGTATGACTTATGCATCGGATATCTTTGAACTCATATATTCTATTAGAAAACTGTATGACTTATGTATCGAATATCTTTGAACTCATGTATTCAATGAGAAAAATAGCAAAATGACCTTAGCAAATATAACAATGAATTGCTGGAGAGATTTTTTTATCTCCAAGGTTGTCGGGGAGAAGAGGATAATGTGAACAGCTGGTATGTTTCCGTTAGTTATCACTTAAAAGTTTTCTGTGCATTTTGGTAGATTATCAAAACAGTGCTGCACTATCCTGTGCTATTGCATAAAGACACACATGATTAAATTAATAATCCCATGAAACTGAAGCGTTTTTTGATATTATTTGATAAAAAAACTTCATTCGCTTTAAAAATATGCAGACTGGAAATAACAGTCAACATACTTCAAGCTCCTAAAACTCGGTGCACATTTTCAATACTTGCCAGACGGAAATGAGAAGAAACAAAAGTGATTTGAAATGTAAAACGTAAAGTTGGCAACGAAAAATGGAGAATTCATTTATTTCCAATTTTTGTTGGCAACTTTACGTTTTATGATCCCAAATTTGGCTACTATTGAAAATGGAAACCTATTTTTTAGCGCTTGAAACATTTTGACTGTTATTTCCAAACTGCAGAGTTCTGAAGCGATCTGCATAGTTCAAACAAAACTAAGTTGTTACTAATAATTTTTTTTTCTTTGGGTTCAAACATTACTTAAAATAAAAATTGTTAAAACCATTGATTAAAGACTTTTATTTTACGATTAAAATTAGTAACATAAGTTAACATAAATTTTTCAATATTAACAAAATATTTAATGGTCAAAAACTTGTATATACTAACCTCATGTCAGAAGGCTAGTAACGCTAGTTTTTTTTTTAAAAAAAGCATAAATAAAATAGTATTAATCGAAATTAGCTTAGGTTTCATTTGAAATGTATGATAAACATTTAAACGTTGTTGACTAAAAATTAAGATAAACGTTGAATTTTCAATAAAAAAAAGTTTAGGTACCTTGAAAATGTTTAGTTAATTTTTTTAACAAGTTGACTAAACTAATTCGTATTAGTCCTTTCTCTCCTGTTTTTAAAAAATAAAAATTTGAAATTTGAACACTGTCAAAACTATATCTCAAATTTTGTAATTTTTTATAATGTAATTTGAGTCTTCGTGTCGTCTCTTTGCATAGTTATCAACATTATGTTTAGTTTAAAATTAATATTATTTCTTTTCCCAGTAACTGTTTTTTCCCTAGAACAAAAATTTACATTCTATAACAACAACACGTTCTTTATAAAATTAATTTTCGAATTACACTTATTTTATACAGCGTTTTTTAAAATTTAGTTTTGAAATTAAGTATGTTGGGTCAAATGCATACAATCATATTTAAAGTTCAATAAAATTTATTTAAAAAAAATTAAATTTCCGAGAAAAGAAATCGGTTGAAATTGTTGACATTACAAAATGTACTTACATAAGTGGTACATCCATCAAACTGTCCTTATAAATATTTCATATTCCCTTAAAATCATCTAAGGTTATTTGAATATTTAACTTCAATATGTGTAGGTTCCCCTTCTTGCTGCAGGGAAAGTTGCTCCTGGAATAGGGAGCATCACCTATTTTCATTTATCACTTATCGTTCAGAAGTAACTCACTGCATATCTTCACGTGCTTCATTAGTCGTGTGTTCCACAATATGCGCTATACAGTTATTCCTTCTCACCAAATTTCTTTCTTTCTTTCTTTTTTTACTCGAGTTTATAACTCTTTAAGATGGGCAATAAAGGAAGAGCAAAGGAATAAAAACTCGAGGGTAATTTAGAAAAAAAGAAAGAAAGAAGCAGATTTAACGTTTGGAGAGAAGGATTTATTCGAATGGGTTTTAAGAATATTAGAAATTTAGAGAGTTTAGTTTCTTCATTTTTTGATGAAGGGATGTCGTTTAAACCAGTAGTTTGGTAGATCGATTATGATTTTTGTGAATCATCGATTAAATTCATCTTTTTAATCGTGTGGGCAAAGTTTGAATAGTAAATTAATTACACGGATGACTGACTTGGTTTTAATATTAGTTCATAAATATAAACGAAAGCGTAATTCAACTTTATCTGTTGCAAAAAAGTAAACTATGAGTTTTAGAAGTATTAAGTGACGACCTAGCGCACCAACCACCTTTACTTACCAGACAAGTCGGTACTCAAAGATCTGGGTAGACTTCAAGACGCCACCAGGCATATAATTTATCTGCCATCAGATCCTTTACAAATAAACTCAGTCAATGTCACAGTTAACCACTGTGCCATCGTGACTCCAAATCTTTAATTACAAGAAGAATATATGTTGAAAACCATATTTACCTTAGCAACGTGAAATACAGCAAACAATAATCTTTACAATAATCTAACAATATATCTAACAATAATCTTAAGTTGGTCTCCACGCGCTCTTTTAAAACAGTCCTTACATTAGAATGAAAATGTACTGTAAGAAAATGTGTATAGTAGATACAAGAAAATAAAGTTTTGTTTATTTATTATTTATAATTTTTTTAAATTTATTTTTAATTTTTGCATTTTATTTAAATAATAAAGAGAATAATGTTAGTTCTGTTATTCATGCACGAAGCATCGGAAACAAATGCATCCCTCTTTTATTGAATATAATATTAAAATTTTCCACCTCTGTGCTAAAATTATAAATTGACTTATTAACTATTTTTTTCTTTTTATTAAATTGCATTAAAAAATTAATTCAAAGAGAAAATGTTTTTAAAATTAACATGGAAGTCAGATTTTCTATGAAAGATGAATGTTTGATATATACAAATTTAAAAAAAAGAGCACATAGTTTTTATAAAGTCTAAAAGGTACATTCAAAGCACTCTTTTAAAAATACTGATTCCATTTATTTATGAAATAACACTTAGAGCAAAATGGTCTATTTTAATAACTATCTATAACATAAAATTATTTATATCCTTTTATACGCAGAGAATAAAGAAAATATGTATCCTCGCAGAATAAAAGATCTTACTAAATTCATAAATATGAGCGAATAATAATAAATAAAAACTGATGCTTTGATATAAACTCTCAACAATATCATCAAAATTCTAAAACACGAGCTATTTTAATGACTCGAGTTATCTTTTCGATATAATTATTTTCAAAAACCCTGGTATCCTTCCAATTTTATAATTCCTTTTAAAAAGCAAAGTATTTTAACCAGAATGTATATTATTATGAACATTTCAGAATTTTTCTAAATTGCTTTTCTTTTATAATGTGAAATATAAATGAACTTTCTATAGAGATTTTGAAGACAAAGGCTATTTATATTCTTTACTCGGAAGATTATTCTGAAAATTCCTAAAAATTAAATCACTACAAATTACTAAGCATAATGAAAATAATAAGTTTTAGTATTGCTGTAAAATGTTCGTAATACTGACTTAAAGCATTATTCATATTCACTATTTTGAATTAAAAAATATTATTGTAAGAGATTATCTGATATCTAAATAAAAATATCAATTGAAATAATGCCGCATTATTCAGATTTATGAGCTGTTAAAAATGCAGAAATTGCGATTAAATATTTTCTCTAGACTCGTTTGGCGTAAAAATTTGCGCATCATTTGGTGAATACTTGCTGCTTTTTTGGTTGAAGTTCTTTTAGTCATTTTATTTTTTGAAACGTTTTTAACACATTTGTTTAAATGGATGCCATTATTTGTACGAAACAGATTTATAATATATAAGAAATGAAGGCAATAAAGCAATCGTACTAATTGAATATACCAATCACTTTGAGAAACAACAGTTAATAAAGACTATTAATGCATTTTGTGTAAAACTAATATTTAATATGTCCTCTTTCCGATTTTAGAGCCAGTTTCACTCGTTCTGGAGTAGATTTCATGAGGAGTTTACAATTTTTGACAGCTTATACATCCCTCACTATGTTTGAGTATAAATTAACCCCTTCCTTCTCGCTCCCGTGAAAATGACGAGGTGAGGTTTCGCCCTTTAATTCTCGCTTCCGTGATATTTCCGGGCTGGAGTGTTCAGTAGAAACGCGCCAATAAGAATAAAACTAATTCATTTCTTTCGTCCAGAAAACATTTTATTTCTCATTTTACACACCAGATGGCACTACCAGGATATTTTTAAGGTAATTGTAGATAGTTTATTTTAAACTAAATGTCAGCACTAATCAGGGATACAGGGATAAAAAAATAAGCACTTTTATGACCGTTTTCTTGGAAATTAACCGATCGTTGAGGGGTTAACAAATAAGACAATTTTTCGTTCTTCGTTCCATTTTCACTATTTTTCTTCAGATTTTTTACGAGATTAATGTCCGTAGCATTTAATACACTGCAAAAGATAAATATAAACTTTTAAGAGAAGAAACATATTTTTTACAACAAAAAAAATTTGTTCAGAGATTTTTACATATTTTGTAAACATATTTTGTTGTAAACGTTATCCGCGTGCTGTGAAAAATTCGTGTTTTTTTTTCTTTTTTTTTTCTTTTACAGTTTTTCTTTCTATATTTGACAATTTAAAGCTGTCTTTCACTGCTTTTCACCCTAACCATTGATGGAATAAAACTATCTATTCAAATTCTAGTTTTCGCCATACAGTTTCACTTATCGTACGATAACTTTACCTTTTTTCAAATCATTTTGCGATTTTTTTTTCTATATTTGCTCTTAATTTTCAGAAATTATTTTATGGTTTTGAACATTGCATAAATAAAATTGCCATTCGACTTTATTGTCGAATTGATACTACTATCTGATTATGATCTGTCTTTAGATCTAATTTATACGGTTATAAGGATGGGCCAATATAGTTTTAAGCACTATTACATTAATAAGATGAAGACAGGTCAGAATTTTTCCTTATAACCTAACACTAAAGCTACCGTTGTTCTGTGGACAATGTGGTGACCGGGATTCGAATACCGGTGTGGACTGGTCATGCAAATTCTACTCTTGGCTCGCACCGGCCTCAATGCTGATATAGTTATTTTATAGAGTTTTATTGGTAAAAACAATGGAGTTTGTTTGTTGAAATGAAAGAGTTTGTTTGTTAAAATAGCAATCTACTTAAAAAAACAGGCATCCATTTTTAGATTACCGTATTTTTCTGTAAAATAAAGGGAAACTGTGAAGGTTTTTTGTAAAGTAAAAGTTTTTCTATAAATAACTGTCACACTAGCTGAGATTTTTTTCCGTAAATTAAATTTTTTTTTAAATTGTTAAATTTAATTTAAGCTATTTTGAAATAGCCCCTTTTCGACAAACTATTCCTCCAGAGCCGCGATGGCTCAGGGAATAGAGCGCTCGAATTCCAATGAGGTGAACCGGGTCGAATCCCGATGGATATTAATTCTGAATCTGGTTTGCACCGACCACAGTGCTGATGTGAAATATCCTCAGTGGTAGANTATAAGAAATCAAGGCAATAAAGCAATCGTACTAATTGAATATACCAATCACTTTGAGAAACAACAGTTAATAAAGGCTATTAATGCATTTTGTGTAAAACTAATATTTAATCTGGTCCTCTTTCCGACTTTAGAACCAGTTTCACTCGTTTTGGAGTAGATTTCATGAGGCGTTTACAATTTTTGACAGCTTATACATCCCTTACAATGCTTGAGTATAAATTAACCCCTCCCTTCTCACTCCCGGGAAAAGACGGGGCAAGGTTTCGCCCTTTATTTCTCGCTCCCGCGATATTTCCGGGCAGGAGTGTTCAGTAGTAACGCGCCCATAAGAATAAAACTAATTCATTTCTTTTGCCCGGAAAACATTTTATTTTCCATTTTACACACCAGATGGCAGTACCAGGATATTTTTAAGGTTCTTGTAGATAGTTTATTTTAAACTAAATGTCAGCACTAATCAGGGATACAGGGATAAAAAAAATAGGCACTTTTATGACCGTTTTCTTGAAATAGCCCCTTTTCGACAAACTATTCCTCCAGAGCCGCGATGGCTCAGGGGATAGAGCGCTCGAATTCCAATGAGGTGAACCGGGTCGAATCCCGGTCGATACTAATTCCGCATCTGGTTTGCACCGACCACAGTGCTGATGTGAAATATCCTCAGTGGTAGACGGATCATGGGTTAGAGTCCCCTTGCCGTCAGGCTAACCGTGGGAGGTTCTCGTGGTCTTCCCCTTCATGTAACGCAAATGCGGGTTAACTCCATCAAAAAGTCCTCCACGAAGACAAATTTCTCCCAATACTCGGTCCAGCAGTTCTCTTGTCGTCTGGATTGGGTTCAGAATTACAAGGCTACGGCGTTGAACATTAGTAGTCGTAAATCCATAAAATTGGGTCGGTTGCTCAACGACGGTTATAAAATAAGAAATAAAAACTCTTCCACCCTTTTTTACATTTATTGTAAGAAGCCAAAACTTTTTGAAAAATTCCCTCGTTGAATGGAAACACTGTGTTCATTTCACCATTCCTATTTCCGATGCTAACCTCTTCCATTTTATTTTTGGAACAAAAACGAGTGTTCCTATGGCGTCGTATGAGAAATACCCTCGAAACATTTGCTTTCACTAAAACTAGAAAATTTGCTCGGTACATTCACTGATTTATCTGAAACCAAATGTTAAAAAAAAATTTCCTTTCATAGTAATAGGATTAAAAAAAAAAGAAATAGAATTTTTTAAACAACTGGTGAAAGAAGCAAGAAATATCCAATTTGAGTTATTAAAAACAATATTTTCGCAATCATGGGGGCAGGTAATCCTTTGCTTTCAAATTTAGCTCTAATAATTTCACCCATTTCAAACTGAATATAAAATATCACACGAAACCTCTAAGACATTATTTGCAAAGGTCGCTCTACACACATAAGACCCTCTCTCATTACAAGTGAAAACAATAATAGGGAACTTCCTCAAATATTACAAAACAAGGCCTTCTTACCCTTTTCTTACTAAAAATTCCTTGAGAGATTTCGCAAGGGGTCCTATTAACACCGCCAAAAGACAATGTTCACTGACACATACACAAAAAAGGTTGTCCTAAGAATTTTCAGAAAGGCTTAAATCTCCTTCTACGCGTATATTTTAAAAGGCCCTCCTGCCTTACCCATTCTCCCATGTAAATAACTTGCAAATTATTCAAGAGAAGGGTCTGGAATTTTTCCGATGCAAGTTTATTACTTCCTTTGCAAGTGACTAAGAACAGAAATGGTAATGAGAGAGTTGAGACGTTTTCTTACAACAACAATCTTCCATGCCCATACTCCTAATAGTCTCTAGTCAGGTGTAGTAGCAGCACCTTGTCTCTGCTGCTTTTTAGAAAACTAATTTCTCCAGGGCCCAGGGGCGTTAATATTTCCGATAGAGCTGTTATTATCCTAGTTTGCTTGGCGCTTCTCTTTCTCCTTCGTGTTGCTTTTCCTTGCGAAAAGCTTTAATATCTATCACCTATTTTCTTTTTTTTTCACCCAAAAAAAGAAGCATGTTTAATAAGAAGATATAATAATGAGAAATAACTTTTTTTTCTTTCCTTTTTCTAGTCATTTTTGCTGCAAAATTGCGATCCCATTATAAAATGTACAGAAATAGGCTTGATCTGAGGAAGGAAAAAAAAACATGAAAGTAATTTACGAATTCGAGAGCTTTTTGTTCGCAATTCTCCTAAGTTGCATTGTCGAAATCCCATGGGTTCATTGGTTTCGAAAAGAAAAACGGCGTGCATGTAGGCATTTTTGAATTGCATTTTTTCGGAAAATTGAAGGCCCCAATTTCGAAGATTAAACAAATGCTTTATTTTGAATTTTTTTGGCCCCCTCTCATCGTTTTATTCCCTAGAGTCCTATGCTACATTAGCTTCGTTTTGATTTGAATTTTTCTTGAAAACGAAAATTGTGTGTGAAATATTAATTTTGTTTCCTAGATAAATATTTCAAATAATGGAATTACTTGAGGGAAAAATAGTTTAATAAAAGAATTTCTCGTAAATCTTCTATTGTTCGTTTTTGAAATTGAATGTAAAAAGCCAAACTCAACAAATGAATTTTTTTTTCCAACTATGTTAGAAACGCGCACTATACATATATTTCTTTGTTTCTTAGAAACAATGTTCAGTTTCTTTTTACAATTATTTCCCGTCATTATTTTGTTTAAGCTTTATGTTTTATCAAAGAATTCCCGTGAATAAACTTTTTTTAATGCTGACTAAAGACTAAGTTTAATATTAAACATATGACAAAAATCATATTTAATTTAAATTTTTATTTTAAAATTTTCTATTATATATTTAATTTCAGGATTTTAATTTTGGAATTAAAATTGCTGGATGTTTAGTTTATTTCTGATGCTTGATAAGTACAAAGAACTAGTTTGTATGAAAAGTTCGTGGTAATTTTGGCGAAAAATTGAAACAAAGAACATTAAAATGTTTTCGTACATTTATTAAATTGTTCGAATTAATTTATTTGTGAGTTTATTAAAGTGTATTAATATGGGAATGTGATGAAACGTCGTAATTGTGATTTAACAAATCTCGAGGAATTGTCCCTTAGAATTCTTTCAGGTGGAATATCGGTATTTAACGGAGGATGGAGATATTTTATAATTTCGATATTTCAAAGTAATACACTATGATTGAACTACTTTAATATCAACATTGAACGAATGATTGTAACAATTTATAACTTCAGTCTTTCAAAGTAAGAAATATAGAATATGAGTAAATTATTATAGAAAAAAGTTTAAGTGTAGATTTGTTTTTTTGAAAGAAAATGGGAAAATATTATGTGCATTGCATACTCATTTTAAGTGTTAGGAAGTAACCTCAAATTTAAATAGTACACATCTGTACTCGATTGTAAAAGTTTCTAAAACAATTTCTTAAGTCCGCTTTCGAATGTTTATCAATTCTGACGTTTTCTTTACGACATTGATATCAGTAAACCTTGTTCCCTTAGCAATTTTTTCAGATCCTTAGATGTCAACAGGAGAATTTGTTTAAAGATTTTGGTGAATGATTTCTTTACGCAATTCTGGAAAAAATTCTGGTAAAAAGTACCGGTTCTCAGGAAGCAAGCACTTTTTACCGTAAAATCTATTACCAGAATATGTTACAAAACAAAAAATCTTATATACGGTAATTTTTACAATACTGATTACTTTTTTTATTTTTTTTTAATTTTTAATTTTTTAAAATTTTATTTTATAAATGTCGTTGAACAGCTGACCAAATTTTTCGGTTTACTATTACTAACGTTCAACTTCGTAGCCTTGTAATTTTGAACCCAACCCAGAAGACAAGGAAACTCCTGGATCATGTATTGGGAGAAATTTGCCTTCGTGGTGGACTTTTTGATGGAACCATTCTCTTGATNCCACGGTTAGCTTAAAGGCAAGGGGACTCTAACCCATGATCCATCCACTGAGGATATTTCACGTCAGCACTGTGGTCGGTGCAAGTCGGATGCGCAATTCGTATCGACCAGCCATCACCGGGATCGAACCCCGGTTCACCTCATTGGAAGGCGGTTCACCCTGAGCCATCATGGCTCTACAATACTGATTACTGTAAAATCACTGCATCACTCTAAATAAATATTACTGTAAGAATTACAGTATAATATTTTACGGTAAAATGGATTTTACGGATCATGCTTTTACAATGCACTCATACTTTATGCCGTTCTAAATGTCTTACAGGGTAGTTTGCCGGGCAACGCTGTTTAGTTGTTGAATATTAAACCCCGGCGTCTGAATTGCAAAAAATTCCAACAGAGAATTGTTTAGAATTTTTTACAACCAAGTACAGATATGCATCAAGGAAGATGAGGGTTACTGTGAAACATTGAATGGGTATGTAGTAAACGTAATATTTTCAGGACTTATTAAATCTGTTCTGAAAACTAATCGCCGCAACATTTAGTTTTAGGCGATAACTAACGTAATTTATTTGGTTACGAAATCATAAACCTTTAAATGATTATCAAATAGTACCTAATTTACTTCAATTCAGCAATATTTAGACGAGTTTCGCAATATATAACGACATATCTAGTATTCAAATTACACATTTTTGCGTAAGTAATGATTCACTTTTGTAAGTTGTAAATTTGCTAATGCATACTTCCCTTATATTTCTCATATTTAAGACTTCAATTTCTTTTCTTTTTTCGCAATTTATTTTTTATGAGATGAAACAATTCGTGAAATCCATTTATTTTATGCCTTATTTCAAAAATAAGCAGATTTTTCTCAACTCTTGTTTATTACGGGCATACACCTAGCTTCTATAAAAACTAATTGACATGAATTTTGATTCACTAATTTTGAACAAATAGTGTTAAAAAAAATTTAAGTAAAATTTTATTTTAATCTTTGTTTTAGCAAAAATAGGTTGTTTATTTTTTTCCGATTTAAAATTTTGCTGGTGATTTTATTTCACCAAAAATTATTTTATTTCTCACATATGCTCAATTTCTAATTAAGTTATTATTTTTTTGTGAAATTTGGTACCTAATGTTTATTAATGTTTTAAAGTTTTAAATAATGCTCTGAAACTTTGTATTTCCATGCTTGGATTCGCCTAGCACTATTTTGAAAGACAAAATGTTTTACGCCACCTTTAATATTTCTGCGGAAAAACGAGTAATTAACGACTACAAAACAGTTATGAAAAGTCTTTTTATGCCTCTCTATATACCCTACTTCTAATTATTTTTTTATTCTAAAATAGCATTACATTAAAGTGATTATAAAAAAGTTTCAAAGAAAAAAATATCGCAAAAATAATTATTGAATAAAAATTTAATTCAGAAATGCTTCAGTATTCTAAAGTTACTACTTTTCATAAAATTTTCTAACTCATCATTATTTATGTTTTAAAATTTAAAAAAAATACTCTGATTTTCTATTCTTCCATGTTTGGATTCGTCTGGCACCATTTTCAAAAACAAAAATGTTTCTATGGAAATACGAGTAATAAACGACTGCAAAACAGTTATGGCAAGTCTTACAATAAAACTGCATTATCTTTTAAGTGATTATGAAAAAGAAAAAGAAACTCAAAGAAATAATCATGACAAAATTAATAAATAAGCAAAAATATAATTAAGAAAGGCTTAAGTATTCAACGTTTTGAATTAAGATCAATCTTAAATCTCGCTGGAATAAAACAAATATTTGGCGCAATAGCTAAAATAGTCATGTTTCCTCTCCCTTAGGTAAAAACCAAAAGATGGACAATTTTTTTCCCTTCCAAATATTAATTCACCTCATTCGAATTTAATCAGACGACAGGTTTGGGACCACACACCGTGATCAAAAAACCTGTGGGCCATTTTTAAGGGCCCCAAGTTACTGGACCTAATCATAGGGTTTATCACCTACCTTGCAATATGTCACCCCGATCTTATATTGCACCTCATTAAAAAGACCTCAGAAATCGGCTTCGCCTCAGCGGAGAGGAACTGATTAAAATTTTGTCCTGATTATTAATATTCTATTTTCTTTTACAAGACGTAACTGAGCAAAAGCATATCTCTAGAGGATTTTTTTCATCTGTAATTGCGAGTGCGTATTTGAATTGCATGGTTTACACTTTAGTTAAAAAAAGCTAATCAGAAAACGTTTTCAATCGAATATTAGAATTCTAGGACCAGAAGAAAAAATAGGAATTTCGCTTGGGTGTAATAAGCGTTTATATTTGTAATCAATCATATATTATTCTATGGTTAATATTTATGCATAGAATAATATATGATTACTAATACGGTTCACTTGCCGAATATCATAAAAACCTTTTTTTCGAAATTCATAACTTTATATCGATAAAACTGTGATCACAGTGTTCTATTTAAAATAGTTGTTGAACAATTATGATTTTTTAAAAAAAAATCCCTTTTGATTACAACAGTAGAGGTAATAAAATTTAGTTCCGAAATTGAAGATGGTTTAAATTAAAGTGATACCTGAAAATTGAGTATTTTGTTAACTTTCAATTAAATTAAAACTTTTTTCGAAGTGAATTGGCTAGAGCAATTTAGATTTTAAAGTGGTGTTGCGATCACTGATAACTGCAACTGCAGTCAACATTTAATTTAATTGTGCTTTGTCCAATTTAAAATAGTTGTTGAACAATTATGATTAAAAAAAAACTATCCCTTTTGATTACTACAGTAGAGGTAATAAAATTTAGTTCCATCCGAAATAAAATTGAAGATGGTTTAAATTAAAGTGATACCTGAAAATTTAGTATTTTGTTAGCTTTAAATTAAATTAAAATTTTTTCAAAGTAAATTGGCTGGAGCAATTTAGAATTTAAAGTGGTGCTGCATAACTGCACTGATAACTGCAACTGCAGTCAACATTTTATTTAATTGGGCTTTGTTCAATCGAAAAATATTTAGATTAAATCCCGGAATAATTTCTTTTTGGGATTAAAAATCGAAAATTGAGAATTTGTTTAGAAGCAAAATACGAAATAATTTTTATTTTTTTCAGAATGTAAAATAACATTTGAAAAATTAAACATTAAATGTAGCATTTTGGTCGCCAGGAATATATATAGAAACTGTAATTTTCATTGAAAAATACCCATATTTTCACCCAAATATTTATATAAATATTTTCGTAGTTTTGATGAAACCTCAATTTTACATTTTATGTAAATGTCTTTTTTATATTTTGCTACTGCTCTTTTAAATTTCATATTCCTAAACGTGAAAACTAAAATTTGTTACATTGATTTGATAAAAAATTTCTGCGTCCTTTTTAGTCACACGCTCTTAGATTGGCCCTTGGACTAACAAATAACAGTTTACAAAAATAAATAAATAAATAAATAAATGAAACAAATGTGAGTTTTGTTAAACCGTACAGTATTTACAATGAATTTCATTGTATAGAAGAGAATTAAAATGAAAATAAAA
Source organism: Parasteatoda tepidariorum (assembly GCF_043381705.1). Lineage (NCBI taxonomy): Eukaryota > Metazoa > Arthropoda > Arachnida > Araneae > Theridiidae > Parasteatoda > Parasteatoda tepidariorum. The sequence goes on along the minus strand of NC_092207.1, from coordinate 26,080,748 downwards.
CAACTAATTGTTTTATTTTAATTAAAATTAGAATAAAACAAAGACATGAAAAAACCATGAAATAACTGTTGGAGAATTTTCTTTTAAATGTTTATGAGGAGTGTAACTTAAAATTGCGAGCCTGCTGATTAAAGTAAGGATGCGAATAAATTTATTTTGAAGCTATCTAAAAGATTAATAAAGAATAATTAACATTCTTTCTTAAACACAGAATATAAAAATATGTGATCCAAAACTCAACTAAAAATTAGAGACTTATTACATAAAATTAACTTCATTAAAAAAAAATTTTGTTAATACCAACGTCACTTGCACGGTTAAAGATTTCGGATAAAATTCCGGTAAAAGTACCGGCACTTACGGTGCCGGTGCTTTTTACCGTAAAGTTCTTTTGCACTGGAATCCATTTTTTATATTACGGAATAAAAAAGATGATATATCGTCATTTTTACAGCAATAAATACAGTAAAATCACTGTATAATATTTTAAGGTTTAATACTTTACGGTAAAAATAGATGGATAATAATGCACCCAAATTGTTAATACTTTTAACAAAAAATTCTTTATACCACAATTTGTTCTGGAATTTCATATAGTGTAGAGAAACAAGTCTTAAGTTAACTCGGTGACCTAAATCACCCTGGTGACCTAAATCACCCAGTGTTCGCTAAAATAACTCAGTTATGTACTTTGTGTATCAGAAAAGTACATAACAAATATATATATTTTATTTTTGAAATATATATTTTGAGTAACATAAGAGGAATCTTCAAATCCTTGAAAACTATATCGTATTATTGTAAATAAAAATAATAATAAAAAAAAAACTAGAATTTTTTAGTTTTTAGGGTCACGAAAGGTATAAGCTTGCTATTTAGAAATCTCGGAGTTCATCTAAGTTTCTACATTTAATAAATTCCCTACATTTATTCAGTTTTTTGAAAAATTATTCAAACAAGTGATATTTTAACTTTATAATTTTATAACTGTCTCTGAACAGCCAATCAAATTGTGCCAATCAATTACGACCAATCAATTACGGCTACCTCCACTCGAAGCTACCGGCCATTGTTCACCTCCGTAGCCTTTTAATTTTGAACCCAATTCAGATGACAAGGGAACTCCTGTATAAAGTATTGGGGAGAATTCGCCCTCGTGGAGGGCTTTTAAGGAAACTAACCCTCATTTGCGTTACACGGAAAGAGAAAAACACGAAAACCTCCCATGGTTAGCCCGACAGTAAGGGAACTCTATCCCATGATCAGTAAACCACTGAAGATGCATTGTGGTTGGTGTGAGCCTGGTGCGGAATTCGTATCGGTCACCAGCAGCTGGGATTCAAACCTGGTTTACCTCATTGGAAGGCGCATGCTCTATCCCCTGAGCCACCACGGCTCAAACTGGTGATATTAACACGTTTTATTTTAATAAAAAATAGTTAGGTATTGAAAAAAGGAATTTTAAAAATGAGTAATATATTTCCCATTGTTTACGGGGGGGAAATTTTTTGGTGATATTACCATACTGTAAAGTAATGACATTTCTGGTAAAAAAAAAAAAAAAAAACCATAATTGTAAATAATTAAACCAAAATATGCGATATTTAAACCATTCATTTGGTAATTTTTCTGCTCTTATGGTAGTGGTTAACAAGAAATTCCGGTTTTCAAAATTACAGTCAGTTCTTATTAACGCACATTTAGTAAAAAAATAAAGTACTGAAAAGTAAATGTAACCAACCGAATTAATAATTTTTATGCCATGCTCAAGGTATCATGATAAAATTACCAAGTTTTTCCACATTTACCGAATCTAATCACATATTATAAAACCATATATTGTTAATTTTTCAAAAATCATGATCAAAGAGCTTTGATAAAGAATTACTGAGCTTTTAATTGTAAAAGCACGGTAAATTTTACCTTATTCTGTAAGTTTCAACCATACTTTTTTTCCCCGTCCATAATTAACATAAATTACTCGAAGCTCTAGGTTCATAGATGAAAACAAAAATATTGTTTCTTTAACATTTATTCCATCTAGTAGGTTTGAGATTTCATATCTATATGAAAGTATCTCAATTTTAACATATCATAAAAGAAAACGCGAGCATCATTACATAAAGTCAACTGTATAAACATCAGTTATATACAACTGAGCACATTCTAATTTTATACTTTAGTTACTTTATTTGTTACTTTAAAAAAAATGATGTTTCTGAAGAGTAATGGATTTTTTTTCGCCATAGTTTTCATCGTTTCTTTATTAATCGAAAACAGTAAGTTTGACCCAACTTTGCTTTGCCTTTAAAAACTGTTAATAATATTAATCTGTTATTTATATGTAGTCAATATCAACTTGCGTACTTAAAGTTTTTATATTATGATTGAAGTACAAGAATTTTATGAACTCAAATAACATATAATAAATATAGATTTAAAGGTTCTGTAAAATATAATCATTGAGGGAATTTGAAATGCTTGATAAATATGGAAGATTGAACCAACCAATTTAGTTTTGTTGAGAATGTCATAAGTTATTACATCTTACAATTTTTTAACTTAAAAAAAACAACTTAAAGTTAAATTTTACGATGAATTAAAGTTAAAGGTTTTATTTGAATTATAGTTAACAAACATTGAATTTAAAAATAAAAATGTTTGCTACCAATTTTTAATGGAAAACTGTAAGTTTTCTAACTATTGATAACTCAAAATTAATATCAAATTTATTTGAAATTCCATTTTGTTAATAATTAATGTTATAATTTAATGCAATAATTTTATTTTATACATTAGTGCATAAGTTATTCTACATTCCTCCACATCTTTTTCATAAAATTATCATCGATGCATAGATTGAAAAACAACGTATTTACATAATTAAACACATTGCATTTATATAATTCAGATTTCATGATTCATTTTACTGTAGGAAATGTATGTTTGCTGAAATGTTGATTATTCGATATTCTCAAATCTTCTATAAGCACTAACAATTCTAATTTGTTATATATCAAGACAATTATGTTATAAATTAATAAACTTATATTACAATTAATTAGTAAAATTAATGAAATTATTTTATGAATTAATAAAATTAATTCATTAATTAATACAATAAAATTATTACACAAATTAATACAATAATATTGATATTTTTTATAAATTAATACAATTTTGCTATAAATTACTGACTAAATCTTATAGTAGTCATTTATTTGCTTTGATTAAACACTAATTGAACATTTTCTGCCTTAAAGATGAATGTAACGTAGTTTTAAATTTAAACATAAAAATTCTACAAGAAATTATCAACCGATTTAATTAATTAAATTTCAAATAGCAGATGCAATAATAAACGTTAAATAATCTGTTTTATCGCTGTTTTCTAACGTTTTAATTAAAAAAAGATTAATGAAACTAGTTTAATATTAGTTTATCGTATTGCAGAATATTTTTTTTTACTATGCCATAATTGAATTGCATAGAATTGTATTGAAAGAATATCAGCTTATATGAGCTACTAGAGTACCATAAAATATATAAATAGATAATACGATTAAGTTATTAAAAATCGACATAATAGATAAATTAAAAAATGATAGTTATTTATTATAAAAAATTCCTTAAATGGAAATTATAATTTTTGTTATCTTGCGATTTTCATATGCAGTAAAAACTAATATTTCAATATTTTTAAATCCATTTCCATATTTCCTTATTTTTAAATTTATATTTTTCCACTAAACTAACTTTTGACATCATACAAATCATACTAAGAGTATGAGGTGCAAAAAGACCCTTCAATAAAGAAATAAAAGAAGAATTAATTATCTTAGATTTTGTGAAAATTCTTAAAAACTGATTTTGCTGTTCAGTAACTTCAAATAATTTACCAGAAATATTAATCAATCTCCTTACAAGCATTCATATAATGCTTATTTTTCAAACACTGTCTTTCTTAGTTAACTGAATAAATGTCCTATTCCATCATTGTTTGAATTTATTGCAAGGAATTATCGAAATTATCACTCTTTTCCTATTAATGGAATATCAATACCCATCGACCATATTGTTCGGACTTCGCACCCGGTGACTACCATTTGATTTCTAATTTTAGATGTAAAGGAAGTTAGCTCTTTGAAGTAATGCAATGTGAAGTTCAATGTTTTTTTTTAAAGACATGGCAGGGAGTTAGTATGGCATGGTCATACAAAAACTCTCACACCATCTTCAAAAATAAATGCCTCAATGTTGAATTTAGACGGAAGTTTAACCTGTAAAATGATGTAAATATTGCAGAAATTAAATGAACTTTGTACTTTTTAAGAAATACAGAGAACTTTACTTTTGAGATTTTCTTTTCACATTACATTTAACAAGAAAAATTAATTCAAATGTGTACGTATACAATTGTATCTCTTTTAAAGTATTATTAATCTATTTCTTAAATGTCTTACAGATGCTGCTGATGCAGGTAATTCTTTTTAACTTTTACAAACCAGAAGCTGTCATAAATTTTTATTATGATAATCATACTTTTATTTTGGCAACTTTTCAAAAGGTAATAGTTTTTCAAACCGTTTATTTTTTTATATCAATCATACTTATTAATTGTTTGTTTTCCAATGACAAATCAATCTTCTTTAACATTTTTCATGTGTCCTATGACGTGAAATACTAACGAATGTCAAAGGTTTTTTTATTGCATTTCCAATAAATTACAAATATTTCTTTTTTTTTTAAATGTAATGACACACTTCATGACTACGACAGATGTATACACAGACTTTATGAGACAATCTAACGGTCTCGGGAGCTTTTAATATGATTCTGTTAGATACGATTTAACTTCACGCCAGAGTCTAGAGTGCAAAAAATGAAAAAAAAAGGAAAAAAGAGGAACACCCTAATAGGTAATAACGTAATGATTTCATTTTCAAGTATTATGATAAAATCTTAATGATTCGAACAAATTGCCTTAAATATACACACACACACACACACACACACAAAAAGATTTATGAAAAATTGCGCAATCGACATTTGAAGTAACGAAATCAGAAACAAAAATGCACTTTCTCTGATTCTCAACATAAGGGAGATAAACAGACTCGGCTAAATACAATAGTTGACTCTTAATGGATGAGACAAATTTTTATGGCTATGGAACCCTAAATGATCAGCATTCTTCCAATGGAGCCCTAGCTCTAAAACTAAGAATAGAAAAATAATTGTGAGCGTATTTACAAATAAAAGACTGCCTTACTTTGTTGTTGTCTTGTCGAAGTAGTGCAAAGGAATAAAATGGCACCAAAGCCTTCTAAACCAGTTCTGGTAATATCAAAGACCTTTGCCTCAAAGACTTTAACCTCTAGGGGTACTGGATAAGAGATCGAGCGTTCACTGATTCAGGTCAAAATTACGATCTGTGGATGAATGAATGGATGTATGAATGGAATCGCCCTGTAAACGGGTGCGACGTATGGTGTGGCAGAAGTCGAATTCTTGGCCATAGATGGCGCCACTGAAAAACAAGAGACGCACACTCTGCCTTAAATTTGCTCGGTTTCACCAAGCAGGCTTTACCGTGTGGCAAGTGGCATTAGAACCAACCAACCAACCAACCTTTGGCGACCAACCAACCTTTGGCGACAACCAAACTTTGGTAGTTTATTTGGTTTAGGTCTACACTGCTTTACTTTGGAAATATTTAACAATAAGAATACCATTTTTTTCACAGTTTAATCACGAGCCATGGTGGCTCAGGGGATAGAGCCTTCGCCTTTCAATTAGGCGAGCCGGGTTCGACTCCCAGTCCATACGAATTCCGCATCCGGCTTGCACCGGCCACAGTGCTGACGTAAAATATCCTCAGTGGTAGACGGATCGTAGGTTAGAGTCCCTTGCCCTCAAGGTAATCATGGGAGGTCTTCGTGGTTTTCCTGTCCATGTAAAGCAAATGCGGATTAGTTCCATCAGAAAGTCCTCCATGAAGGCTAATTTTTCCTAATACTTGATCCCTTGTCTTCTGGATTGGGTTCAAAATTTCAAGGTTATGGAGTTGAACACTGGTGGCCGTAAACTGAGAATTCGGCCTGCTGCTCAACGATGGCTATAAAATAAAATATTTTTATCATTAATAATCTCAAGTTAGATTTTATATCTGATAAATGACTCTAAATCCAGTCTGAGTCTGTTATTTGTGTATTCACATATACTTAAAATGCATGTAATATGCCGAAATATGGTTTTCGTTGAAACTAAAAAGAACTGCTACAAACGTTGAAAATCACTAATAGGGGAAGATATTTCTGTATTTGTTATCTAGTTATTTTATTTCGGTATGAAAAGCATGATAGGAAATACTAATGCAATATTTTATAAATGTATGCTTTTTAGTTTATTCAATGGAACGATTCAATTCTTTGAAAAATTAGGAATTTTTTTGCTTGCAAAAAGATACTTAATTTTTTTTATTCGCATTTTATTGTGAATCATGTCGTAAAGGCAACCAAAATATTCTGTAAATAAAGGATTATTGATTGAATCTAAATATATTTACAGATTAAAAAAAACTCTAACTCTCGTAACCTGTTTACCCCTTTCACGGAACCCTAGGGTTCCGCTGAACACTAACAGGGATCCTCTGGTTAAGGCATCAGAAGAGTAGTCAATAGTCAAAAGTTTTGGCTTCTTGATGTCACTTTTTGTGTAGTTCACCATATCTATAGAACTATTTAAGGTAATAAAATGTTTGCGCGCAATTATAAAAGTTACTTATCTAAACATAAGTCTTAAAAAATAAATTGTTATAATTTTTCGTTATTTATAATTTATTTTATAAATTTTAACAAAATGTCAATTTTTTTTTTTTTTGATTTATAATTCATTTCTTACTACATAATTTTAAATGAGGAAATCTGAAATTTAAACAGAAGCTGTTCTTTTATTGTTCTGTTCTATGTGCAGTTACGGTTTTCAAATAAATGTTCATAAATAAGTCTTTAGTTTTATTACAAAATTAGTTATATGTAAAGAGCTAAGTGAGATTTATATTTGTAATCAAAGGTACTTAACGACAATTAACACCCAACCTATCAACATTAATCCTAATTAACCCAGACAACGCCTATTAGCACAGAAGTTCACAAATATTTAAGCATTTAAACTTGGCAGCATTCAAATTTAAATAAAGGCTTCTCTAGATATAAAAGTACTAAATTTAAGTACTAAAGTACTGAAACTAAGTGTTTATCCAAACATCGTTCTGAAAGACAGGCAAAATAATCCAAAGTCATTATGATACATAATACAGTGAAACCTCTCGAGAGCGACCACTCTCTGTTCCACAGTAAAATGGTTGTTAATGGCTGGTTCTAATGCCACTTGCCACACGGATAAGCCTGCTTGGTGAAACTGAGAAATTTAAGGCAGAGTGTGCGATTCTTGTTTTTCAGTGGCGCCATCTATGGCCAAGAATTCGACCTCTGCCACACCATACGTCACACCTGTTTATAAGGTGGACCCATTCATACATCCATTCATTTATCCACAGATCGTAATTTTGACCTGAATCAGAGAACGATCGATCTCTAATCCAGTACCCCCAGAGGTACTGATTTACTATGGGAACATGGAGGACTTTGAGACTCGGCAGAATTTTAACGTGCATCAGTCACCAACTACACGGGGTGTCTTCAGCCGGTGGGGTTCAAACCCACGAACTCTCGGATATGGGCCCAGCGCCCTACCGACCAGGCTATCCCGGCCTATGGTTGTTAAGGGAGGTTCTTAGGGATTACAGCCATTGACTTCAGAATGTTATCGAAGGTACGTGATTTTTCGCAAACGATTTTATTTTCATCAGTGTCATTTTTTGGTTCTACCTGTTATGGCGTTACGAAAAACCGGATCAATGAAAAAAAATTAGCGTCAATAAGAATGATTCTCAGTTATATAATCATTGACTAAAAACAAATTTACCAATCATGAATGATAGAATTATTTTAAATAAATAAAAAAAGTATGTTTTTCTGTTTGCGTTTGTATATAATTTTATATCATGAAAATTTGCTTGTTTGAGATGCTTAGTTTTTTTTGGAATAAATTTTTTTCTAAATTAACTTTCAACTCTAAAAATAAATCATAGACAGCATCATCTTCAGTGCCATCTGACTGCAACTTAAGGTTGTAGATTTCTTTCAGAAATAGTCAAAAAGAGCTGTCTAAAACAAGAGCCTCATGCTAATATTTTGAATACATTTAATCTACATATTTGTTTAGTTAATACATTTTAATTATATATTTTTTCGTGTTTTATTATTTGACCTATTCCGCATTTGGTGCAGAAGTTTGCCCGGTAGCTGGGAGAGGTTTTGGTGATCTCTTTTAAAGGTTTTCGTTAATACGAAGTCTATTAAAAAAATTCGGTGTCTCCTGAAAGTAAATATAGGAGTAAATACAAAAGTAAATATAAGTAAATATCCCTCGTAAATGTAGGAGGTCTCTACTTAAGGGTGGTCTTTCCTGGATGTTTCACTGTTTAACCATTCTAATTTGGAGGTTTGTTTGCAAAATAAACAACCCGACACAAAGGTACTTCATTCTATTTTGGAACAATGTTACACCAAACAATGACTGTAGTATGATAGATATTGGATGATGTTTCAAAAATTAAGAATTTATGAATTATGTTCTTTATAACACTTGAATTGAAAAAATTTGAGCCAATATTTTTCTGCTAATTCAGTGTGTCATCTTTTTCAAAATTCTTCAGATAGGTCATGCTAACTATTAAAAGTATTTTATTTTCAGAGAAACTTCACAGGAAGAAGAAAGTTAAAGACGAAAAAAAAGGTAATTAATTTTCTTTTAAAATTTCTTTGCTTTATTTAATTTGAATGAGGAAAACATCTTCTAAAAAGGATATGCACGTTTCAAAAATTGTGGACTTTATAAATAATAGATTTTCCATGGGTTCTGTTTACTTTATAAAATAATCATCTAAAATAAATAACTGTCAGTGTTTGAAAAATTGCATTACAAAATTTCGAGTATTTTTCTTTTTCTTTTTCTTTCTTTTTTCCTTTAATTCTTTCGTTTATTAATTCTTTCCATTTTTATTGAGGAAATGAAGGTTATTCCTCGAAACTATTATGTCAAGAAGAATAAAAAAAATACACAACTTAAATTCCTTAATCTCGAAACAAATTAAACTATTTTGATGAAAAGAATTGTTGGGACATTAAAATGGATTAATAAATTAAATATTAAAGAAGAACTATCAATATTTTTGTAAAAAATAGCCAATTTTCTTAGTTGAAAGTCACTAAAAAATCGATGAATTAATTTTTGCATATTTTTATGAGCATTTTTTTATTTTATCTAAATTTTTCAAATGTTAAAAAACTAGATCGCGATCATTTCCTCTCTTAACTATTATCTTTCTGAGAAATGAAATTTTGCACAATTTTACTTATTAAAATAAAAGAGCTTAACTATTACCAATGCTGGAATTGGAAAGACAAAATTTTTTAAAGGAACTCATTTTTTACAGAGTATATGTCATAGTAGACTGATATTTATAAAGCCAAAAAAATGATTAGTTTAAATTACTTGCCCAGCTTTAATTAAAAAAGAGTAGACATTTATTTTAAATAAGGGGGCTCGCTACTAATTTTCATTATTATCTTTAATGCATTCATCAAAAAAGCTACTGATAAAATAATTGTCTAAACTATATAAATTTTTATTAAATGATTAAGCACACAATTATTCTTTATCCCTTGAAAAGTACTATGTACTATTTATTTGTTAAGCACATTTTATTTGCGAGAGGGTAAAATATGTATGTATGCATGTTAGAAAAAAGGGATACATATTTGTTTTTGTTAGAGTTTAACAATAAAAGAAGTTCTCATTTGTAATTATTTATGTTACGTACTATAAATGTGTCTTTATTCAAATAGCGAGTGAGTGAGCTCTATCAACCCCTCTTTTCTAAGTGCTTGAATATAATTATTTGCTCTTAGACTGGTTCCTTTGCTTACCAGATTTCAAAATATGTAAAACAGTGTTGTAAAGAAAAATAATCCCATTGAAAATTCAAACTTTTACAAAATTCGTGAAAGTAATTAAAATTAATTAAAAGTGACTTCATTTAAAGATTTTGTCCCATTAAATACTGGTAAATGTAATTTAAATATTTAGTTTGATTACTTAGTTTTTCAGCTACATCAAAAATTTCAAGCACTATGAACATTTTCGAAATTATTTTTTTTTATTAGGACTATTCTCATTGCGTCTGTTTACAGACGAGCCTAAGAATTGCATGAATCAGATTTAAAAGCTCACTTGCACTTTCGAATCTGATTAGTGCAATTGGCACTTCTGTTAAAGCGAGAGAAAAAATTTCCCAAAGCTAAGCAGAAGTTTTTCTTCACTTCGTAAAAAATAAACAAATAAATAAAAAAGAGAAAGAGTGAAAGGGAGAAAAATTTTATTGAAATTTTTAAATATGTAAATTTTTTTTTACTCAGCAAACCAAGTATTTCGGCGAACTGCGTTCCTCTCCAACTATAGCACTGAATGTTACAGTAATAAATATGGAATATTTTACGCTGCAAAGCATTATTTCATGTAGGAATTAGTCTCCTTAATTAGTATGAAACAAAACTTCAACCTTTTTCTTCCTTTGAAAATAGGAAGTAATTATCTACGAAATACTTATAATAGAAAACTGTTAATTTTTATAAAAGTGTAACTTATTTGAAAAATATTACATTATTTTAATGCAAAAATTAATAGAAAACTGCTCTACAAAAATTTTTCACACTGTGAAAAAAAAAATTTATGCAACCCTTGAAATATATACTGAAAAATTTTGCTCTGTTATATATTTCTAAAACACTTTTAATATTACTAGTATTATATATTAGGCGATTTTTCAAGCATTTTAAAGAAAAACACAATTTAAGATAACTCAAATCTTTGCAAAAGAATTCAGTATGATTAATTTTAAAACAAGAGTGGACCCATAAACGCACATTACAGTTTTTACATTCATACTTAGATTCTCGTGTTTTTTGGTTTGCACTGCAAAAGATGCACTTTCTATTTCAGTTTTTTCCCCCACCGATTTATTAACCGAAAGTCTTTTGACTTGCAAAACATAATAAGCGCCTTTAAAATACACGTTTAGTGGCATTAATTCAATATTGGCCAATGGACTTTTAGCCAGCTTCAGTTTGAAGCAGATTGGGCCGGTTAGAAAATGATATCACGTTGACACAGGCTAAATAAAGCACTTGTACGCACAGGACATTGCGTGAATGCTGGCTAAATACAACGCTCGTAACGAAAAAGTTAAATCTTTATATCGTAATACAGGTAATTCAATACAAATCGTTGATTAGTATTAAATTTTTCTATTGAATAGCATTTTAACATAAGCAGAAAATAAAAATAATATTAACCAAAGAATTCCTTACAGCCGGCACAAATATTCAATTTTTGTATGCACTGGATGTGAGAAAACGAAAAAATGCTTATGACTGGTTTTTCCTAAACCTTGTCCATTGCTTAATGACTGTATTCAGGCAACACGATTTTTTTTCATTAGATGTAGGCAAATTTTTTATGTAGCAAATCTCATGAACCATTGACATTATGAACCATTACTTTGAATATCTACATTATTTAAGTGTTGGATAGTTTAAAGATTACCTTTTTTTTTTCTTTACAGGCAACAGCTCAATGACAGGTAAACCATTGAGGAAAATCCTTAATGGAGGTATCTTTTATTGTAATAATACTAGCCTATTAAAATCTAATTTATTAGCTCTGGTGGAAATACAAACTGAAAAACTTAGAACAAAAACAATATTCGTTAGCATTTGTATTTATTGCAAAGATTTATATTTGTATATACAGTAAAACCCCGCTATAGTGAACACGGTTTATAGTGAACTCCCAGATATAGTGAACGAACTGTTCGGTCCCGTGCCTTTATTATACACGCATGATGTTATTTTTCGTGGATATAGTGAACCAAAAAAGTGAGAAAGTTGGATATTATGAACTTTTTTCTGTCCTCGACTGATTTTTCCTCTTCATTTTTTGGTAATAATTTTGAAATGTCTACTTCAAAATAAATACTTATACTGATTTTTAAAACCATCTATAGAGCGAAATGTAGAGATAAGCATCGTTTCTTGTTTGCTTCTTTTATCTCACTTTCTTATTCTTAAATAAGGCCAACCCAATAATTGTAGTATTATTGGGTATTATAATTGTAGTAAGGACATAATTTTCCCTGAATCAGCTTCGCATCAGCTGAAGATTACTAATTATTTTTTTTGTACACAGGACGAAGGATAATAAAAATAAAAATAAGTTAGCCCATTTTTTGTTACTACGTATTATTTTTCAGTCATTTTTGTATTTCATTTTATTGGTCATTTATTTAAAAAATGTATAATAAAAGGAAGGAGTTCAGAAACATTAATTAAACTTGTTTGCGGAACGGATATAGTGAATTCCCGGTTATAGTGAACCGAAATTTCAGACCCTTGAAAGTTCACTATAGCGGGGTTTGACTATATAATTCAATAAAGTTTTTCAAACATTATTTAGCGTTGAATAAAAAAATAACTATAAAAATATTAATAAAATAATTAACCTCACTGAAAATAGTCATGTGCACGAGTTCAACATCCCTCATAACTTAATCAGGTTGATTAAAATGGCAACTTCATCTACTAAAGCGAAAGTAAAGGTACAAAACAAAATGTCCAGGGAATTTGATATTGTGACTGGATCGAGACAGGCGGTGACATTCTATCGACCTTGTTGTTTAATATATGCCTTGAAAATGTGATGCGTAACACAGTATCAAATTTTTGGACCTGTAAAAGAGGGTGATATGTGGAGAAGGCGATACAATTTTGAAATTGCAAGGCTATTTAAAGAAAAAGATACAATCAATTATGTAAAAGCAGAGAGAATTCAATGGCTAGGACACCTTGAGAGAATGGAGGAAAGCAGATGCACTACGAAGATATTCAAGGGGCAGTGCCAGAGCCAAAGGAAAAGAGGAAGGCCGGCCAAGAGATGGTTAGACGAGGTGGAAAAAGACCTTAAGATTCTAAAAGTCCGAAACTGGAAACAAAGAGCTAAAGACAGGCGACTTTGGAGGAAAATTGTTAGTGAGGCCATGGTCCAACATGAACTGTAATGCCAGGGAGTTAGTTAGTTCGAAAATAATCATGCGGGTGACTGACTTAGCCTGTGTTTCTATTCCATAAAATAGTAATAAAAGTACTTCAATCGCCTTTTCTAAGTATCACTTAATTAACATTATGCATAGTTTATGCGTTATTTTAAACTTTTGAAAATTTTGTGTTTCCTAGAAGAAATGAAGATATTTAAATCAAAATGTCATTTTATTCTAAATGAGCTTTTAATTTATTCAATAGTAGGAGATATTGGTTTGGGTAAGTTAATAATGTTTTTTTTTATTTAAATAACTCCCAATATCTAACGAAAAGTCATTTCGAAAAAATAAAAAATTCTTCAAAAATGAAGCATTTAAAAATAACAATAATAGTACTTTAATAATCTTCTTTAGATAGCAATGAAAATAAGTAAATGATTTTTTAAACAAAAGTAACCAGGTTTTGTCCTCTGTTAAAATCTGTATTTATATGTTAGCAATAAAATTTAAAACTGCATTAAAACATTTTCTGAAATGTAGGTGTTTCTGCCAAATTAAATCGTTTTACTATTATATGTATGACAAATTAATGAAAGTGAATTCATCTGCTTTAAATCTAAGTGGATGATAATATTCTTACGCATGCTATTCAATCTTTTGTTATATCTTTTTTTCCTCAATTTTGTCAAACATATGTATCACAAACAAGATTCTAAAATTAAAGTATCTTTTGAAATTATAATACTTACGTCCATTTCCGTAAACACTTTTATTTGAAAAATTCTCAAAATTCTACTGTTTCCTGAATTTTTAATACGGTTTAATTCTAATGTTATCCTTAAGCTTAGCGACGGAAATATTTTTTAAAAAAGTAATCATGGCTGTTTTTATTGAAGTTTACTCTATTTGTCTTTAAATATTCGGAAAATAGGAAACGATTATGAGCAATAATTAAAAAATAAGAAAAGACAATTTTTTAAAAAAAATGCAGTAACCACGTTAGTTTAAAATTGTAATTTCGTAAAAAAAAACTATTTGGAAATCCTTAGAATATAAATAAACATATTTAGTTTTTAGTCATAATAAGCGAATATATTAATAAAGGAATAGAATTTTTTTAATAGCAAGATATTTTAAAATTATGTGTTAATTAAACATACAAGCAAGTATATTTTATTAAAGAGCATGGGATTGTTGACGTGTCGGATAATCACTCTAGGTGTAAAAGCATCTGCAATCAGAAAATTTAATCTGAAATATTTAAAGCATTTAAAAAGTTGAACAAATTGTATCAAACTAAATTTCATAAGTGAAGAAAAGAAAACTAAACTAGCATGTTGCATATACTAGATAATGGTATTTTACGATAGTGATGTAGCATTACTGATGTAATAGTAATGATGTGATGATCAAGTAAATGTGATGTAAATGATGTACTATTGTATTATTACTGATGAAATATTACACTGTTATTACAGGTATTTCTATTATTGAAAAGCTCCTATAACAGCTTTCCGAGTTGAGTAATCTGCACGATGAATATCAAATATGATAATATCGATATCATTATCTCCAACGATAAACATTATATACAATGGTATCGCTTTGGTTATCAAATAATTTAATTTTATTGCTCTACTTACATGCCTAGGCTCATGAGTTCATTATAATATAGTCTCTTTATCATAAGCCCTCGTCAAGTTTAAGAAAATATAGCACAAGTTAGAGAAAGATATCAGCAAGATATATTGAAGGTTACGGCGAGATTCAAACAAACCAACAATGATGAATACATGCATCTCTATCATTATCGACAATGATAAATAGATGCATCTCTTTCATTATCGATAATGATAAATAGATGAATCGTTATCCTTATCGACAAAGGTTTAATTTTATTGTTATACATAAGCTGAATTATGAACTCAATAATAAGTACGCATCATAAGCCCTCTTCAAGTTTAAGAAAATACAGCACTAGTTAGAGAAAGACAGCACCAAGATATATTGAAGGTTACGGCAAGATTCAAACAAACCAACAATGATGAATACATGCATCTCTATCATTATCGACAATGATAAATAGATGCATCTCTTTCATTATCGATAATGATAAATAGATGAATCGTTATCATTATCGACAAAGGTTTAATTTTACTGCTATACATAAGCTGAATTATGAACTCATTAATAAGTACGCATCATAAGCTCTCGTCATGTTGAACTAATAGCACAAATTAGAGAAATAATTCATAAGGATACATTGAAGGTTACGACGGGATTCAAACAAATCAACAATGATAAATATATGCATCTCTGTCAATATAGACAATGATAAATAGATGTATCGCTATCATTACGGTTTAACTTCATGAATAATTTCTCTAACTTGTGGTTTAAGAACCCGGCAATGGTTTAATTTTATTGTTATACATACATATACAGGATTGTGAACTCATTACTTAGTACGTATCATAAACCCTCGTCAAGTTGAACTAGTAGCACAAGTTAGAGTAATTATTCATTAAGATACTGTCAAGGTTATGAAGGGATTCAAATAAATTAACAATGATAAATATATGCATCTCTATCAATATCGGCAATGAGAAATTAATGTACCGCTATATTTATCGTTAATGATTTAATTTTATTGTTATATTTTCGTTTTGATAAAATTTTGAAAATTAATGCAATAATTCCGTAAATTAATTGATGATTTTACAATTCCGAAACGAATGTGGTAAGTGTTGTTTTAATACTTGTCGAAAATTTATCAAAACATAATTTTTTTTTTAATTTTACAGTTAAATTAAAACATTACAGATTTCATTAATTGGTGCCTTGCACATACTGCTTTTCTTTTTGAGTTCAATCCCATGTTCTTTAGTAAAAGTTTCGTTGTAACTATAAAATGTTATGAAAAACAATTCACGTTTTAATAGTCCTAATTTTAATATATTAATATATTTTTAATATTTCCTATTACATCAAAAGTTATGTATAACATACATCTTTTCGCAGGTGCAACTCATGCAGGTAACATACATTAGCTCTTTAAACTAAAATCTTAATTTTATGAATTTGAAACAAGAAGCCTAAATGAAAAAAGAAATAAGTTTAAAGAAAGAATCATTATTTCTTACTTGATAAAGTTGTTGATTCTAGCTCACTGTGCTTAAATATAAATTTTTAGTTAAATTACGGACTTCTTTATCTTTTGCCTACGGCTGGTGCAGCATGTGGACCACATGTGATGGTACAACATGGTACACCATAAGCAAAGGGTTAAAAAGCTTTGAACTTGAAGATTGAAAAATGTACCTTGTTTGGTGTTAACTCTTTTCTTTCATTTTTCCAGTAAGAGACTTAGTACATGGTAAGAAATCTCTTTCTTTCATCTATAGTGAACTATCTACATAACACAACCATCAAATGAATGAAATTAAGTTTCGAAATAATAATCCCTAGGACTAACTCACAACTAAATAGATAGTAACAAAATCGCAAAGATGCACTTGTCAATGGATAAACGGTATTGCTTCAAAGATTACGGGGAAAAAAGCCGAGTACTCAAAACAAGACGCTCATTATCAAAATTCAACGATATATGAAGAAAATAAAATCGATTTGAAAAAAAAGGGCTATGTTTTGAAAGAAAATGGTTGCGAAAGCGGTGTCCAAGTCGAACAACGGTGGCTGAAAGAGTCAAATCGGGACATGATACAGTTCTAAGTAGAACGAACGGGTGCTGAGGACTGTCGTCATTAACGAGGGAATCAACTTGCATATGAAAGAAGCAACATTCAAAAGCATCAAGATAAACTGATGCAATAGAAATGTAAAAATTTTGGCATTATCGAAGTTTAATTTATGTCCAACTTTCCAACTATGTGCGGAAATCGAAGATTTATCTAACTTTGGATGACGGACATATTAGTCGTGTACTCCTAAATTTAAATTTTACAGCTCGTCTGGTTTGTCTAATGTAATCAAGGTTCAATTGAGTGCAAGGTATGCGGTATATTCCACAGTGATTATCGTTTTTATTAAGATCTTCAATGGACTTTAATTTTGCTAACAGGCCTGAAAACGACTTTAATGCCAAAAAGGAACAGGCTATTATCATTTGTTTGAAGCAAACGCTAGAAAAATACTTTCGTTTGCTACAAGTGCAATTTTGTTGCATTATACGCATACTAAATACGCATATCTACACTTTTCTAAACAATCCGCATTCATCAAAAAAAAGAAGTAAATAATTCAGCCATTTCTTTCTCATATTCGTGTTTGGCTCATTGAATTAATTAGGATTGACTAAATCATTTTCAAAAGTAAAATCCCTTTTGAATTTTTGTTGTTGTTGACCGGTTAGTGTAATTCGCCTGAATCAAAATTAATAAATGTTTATAGACTCTGAACAACTAACTAAAGTGATGAAAGCATACTATTATGACGAATATCTAATTTTAACAGAAAAATGTTCGATTCACTATGATTTTGCTATAATTTTCTCAATTAACAATCTTTTATACTTTTAGTAAATTTTCTCATGTCGCCACATGTTTACTTGCGTTGGGGATGAATTTACGTTGAATCAACGTTATGTGGTACTTGTCTCTTTTCAGATTTAATTATAACTCGGAGCTGGGGTCTGTGCTCGTTACACTTGCCATACCTAGCAATTGCCAACCATCGCTGTTCTTTTCAGATTGCTTTGAAATTTGATCTTACTTCTCTCGCTTATTGGATACTTTTGTATTTCATTCTAGCTTTTGTATGCATGCTGATACACTTTTGCAATATGGAGTGCCAAAAATATGTAACACATACATCAAGTCAAACAATTAATTTATAAACATTTCATTAATTCTTTATCATTCATTCAAATTACGATTTTATGAATATGAAATTACAAATTTCAGTATTTAGGGATGCAGCATTTCTTTATTTTTACTCAAACTCATAAAATGAGTGATAAACCAAAGGAAATTGTAAGAAAATGAAGAAGAAAAAACATAGCTGTCCGATCATCTACGATTAAACGCATCTATCTTCCTCTGTAGCAGCTTTAACGATAAAATATAGCTCTAAATTATTATTGAAAACTAAACTCAGTGGCGCGACAGCCCCTAGAGGGCCAAGGCCTACTGCACCCATATCAGTTTTCTTGACCTTGGACTCTGGGGTGCAGGGGCAAGAAAACTCCGGTCAGGTGGTCAGCCGAACGCGGAACCCCCAGTGTTTAGTTCCCAAGCATGCTTGGTACTCATTTATCGACCCACTGGATGAAAGGCTGAAATTATTATTGAACATTGGTAAAATATTTTTTTAAAAAAAGTTCAGGAGTTCCATAAAATTTAAGCATCATTAAAACTAAACGTATTAAGTAACGGAAGTCAGTTTCTGTAAAGGAAAATCTCTAAATTTCTATTTAATTTGCGTAAATTGATAAGCATAATTAAGGCAAAGATATATTATCTGCCTGTTTTCTTAAAATAAACTTCCCTTATGGCTTATTGTTTGCTTTTTCATGCTTAGACTTCTCGCTCTGTCACTTGTTGTTTCAGGCTGGTATTCTTTTTTAAAACCTGCAGAAGTTCGCAAATATTGAAACTGTTAATTTTTTATTTCTACTCAACTCATAACCTAGTTCGCTTATGTTTTTCTGAGCCCGTGAGAGGAAAAATAGTTTTTTTTTATTCAGAAATGTGTCTTTTTTTTGTCGAATGCCTGTTTAGGCAGTGGGAGTGTGATTGTTCCTGTCTTTCAGTGGCGCCATCTATGGTCAGGAATTCGACTTCTGCCACGCCATTCACACAACCACAACCCGTTTATAGGGCGGGTCACATTCACACCCATTCACGCATAAGGGAGAAAGGACATAGAACAGAGAGAGAGAGAAAGAAACATCCATGCCTTGCCCGGGATTCGAACCCAAGACCTCTCTGATGCAAGGACAGTTCCCTGCCCCCTACACAGGACGGTCGGCAGAAATGTGTTTACCTACACGCAAAGCATTCCTGCTTGGACTGCTCACTTACTTAATTCAGCTCCTAATAACTGACAGTGTAGGCACTGGAATCGACAAATTAAAACAACTCACCGAAACTCGAGACGTCCACTTACAATAGATCCCATCCCATGTTGGTGTCCCTGGTAATGAAGTCGCAGATAATCTGGCTAAAAGGGGCACCACTGAAGTTGCAACATCTGACTACCCCATTACCTATCAAAAGATTTTCTCTCTGAAGAAAAGCTGCCACAATCAAATATGGTTAACCCTTCTTGTTCACCACTGGTTTGGCAGAAAAAGCCCTGGTGGTTCTCAAGAGTTTAAAGTTGATGAATCGGATCAAATGACTGCTTCGCGAATCATCAGTGCCCATTTAAAATGCTTAACTTTCAAATTAAGGTACAAAGTCTTCTCAACATGTAGCAAATGCAATTTGAAACCAACTTCCCCCGAGCACATCAATGATTGTCTGGAATTTTCCTCAGAGGGCATTCTCTTGCATCTTTTGATGAGTGATTTTGCCAGAGCTTTTGGAGTCATGGATTTGATAGAGCTGAGGCTATATTGTGAAGGAGTGGAAGCAACAACAACAGTTCTTTGTTGCCAACGCCAAAAAGAAATATTACCCATTTTCTTAAAAACAAATCTACATGTGTTGGGGGGGGCGACCATGCCAACCTTTATCTATCAAAAGGTACCTCGTGATTGAATCAAGTTAGCATGTCTTATATATCAGTGAATTGATGTTTAATAGTCGTTGCGGTAGTTACGCCACACATGCATACGCATTAGTGTTTTACATAATAATATATTGTATGAAATATTACGCAAAATAAAATTTGTAGTAAGCTTTTATTGGATAGATTATTTTTAAATGAATGAATGTAATGTTTTTTTTTTCAAGAGAACGAAAAAATAATTCGAATATCTTATTTCAGGTCTCCTAAATTTTGGTAAGATTCTCTCTCTTAATTCCCATTAGCTGAGCAATTTTCATTTTATTACTACTGTTGTAACTAATTGCGGTTGAAAACATATTCCATTACTTATTAATGCTAAACAAAAATAATAAAAGATGAGCGATAACTATCTGACCGAATTTGCTGCGAGCTCAAGGTTATAGATATAGGATAACTTGAAGGTAATCATACACCCTATTACATATGGTTTTCTCTAACTGACAAGGGTGTCGGTCAGTGATCAGTTTCTGTGGTGGACAAGTGACCAGTTTCCCCATTTAGGGTGCAGATTGTACCAAATTTTGTTTTCACATATATTGGTCTTCTATCGGATGATATTTTGGCCAGGTTTAGTTTTATTTGCTTTGCTATTTATTTTCATTGCCAAAAAGGGAAACATTTGTCCCTCCAATTGTTTCCCCCAGTGCAGTTTATAAGTAGGTGCATAAATTTTAGATTTGTGCAATTATCTCCAGATAATAACGAAAAACGTAAAAAGTTTTGTACACAGTCTTAAAACTATTAACTATACTATAAACTATTAAAAGTATTATTTAATCTTTCTTAAATCTCTTAGTTATTACATTTTAAAATTGGTCATATTATTTGAATTTTGCTTATCTATTAAACCCCCGTAGTTGCTTCGCATTCATTGTTTTTTTCCCTCTAAAGATTTGTAAAAAACATTTTGCGCATAAAACTATTATTATCATAATGTCAGATTATTTGAATTTTCCTTTGATAACCATTATAGGTTGCTCATCTCTTAAACCCCAGTAGTTGCTTCACATTCATTGTTTTTTTTCCCCTAAAGATTTGTAAAAAAACATTTTGCGAATAAAATTATTATCATAATGTTATACAAGCACATTTTGTCAACATGTTAATCGTAGCGAAATGTATGGAGATATAAAAAAATATTCAACTGTACTTGAGAGGAAGATTAAATTTAGGAATACAGATTGAGTGTCACAATATGGAGAAATACGAGAGATTTTTAAAAATTTTGATGCTATAAGATTTATATCTGGCAACAAATAAGCTCTCATTTTTTTTTTCATTATATATATATGCAATAGAGTCGTTACTTTTGAGCGAGCTTATAAAATGAAGATCTCGAAATAGATAAATTTTCTACAACAATAGATATTATATATTAGATAATAGATATTATATATTATATATTTAAAGCAAAAAAATTAAGTGAAGTTGTAATTATTTTCAAACAAATCGGAATTTCGAAAAGATTAGAACTTGTAGTTAAAAATGGCCCATTCAGCACTGCAAATTTCAACTCTGTAGCTGTATTCTTGCTGCCAGCAAAGCTGCACTCTTGGTATTTTTTATTAAAAGTTTAATGAGTTTTTTAAGCATTATAATTTTTGTGAAGCAAAACAAAATATACAGTAGCTAAAATATTTCATTATCTTATTATTCATACAGTGGCAACAATAACTGGTAAGTAATTGAGATTTTGTAAAGTTCTTTACGTCATTCGCAGTAATTAAAGCATCTATTATTGAAAAAATACAACATTTTTTCTTTCTTTTCCGTAGTAGTGCTTGGAAAAGGTAATTATAATTTAATACTATATATACAGGTTGCCGTTAAATTGCCTCTGTCGAAAATGTTGCCATCAAATTATGAAAAAAGACTTTCTATATAAATGCCATTTTAATAACAAATTTTTTTTATAGAAATTACTGTAATAATAAATTTTCGTTCCGATAAATAAATTTTCTTGCAAATAAATTCAATAAAAAAATATAATAAACGTAGTTTTTTTTTTTTTTTTGGATAAAATTTAAATAAAATGGTTAAATTGTTCAAAAGAATTGAAAATCTGAATGAACACATTTACTAAATAAATATTTTTATAATAAATAATAATTACAAATTATTTATATTTTATATTTAATATTATATTTTATATTTAATATTATATTTTATATTTAATATTATATTTTTAATTAATAATATTATATTCATAATTATAATTAATAATTATAATTGCATTTCATATTTATAATTATTAATATTTTGTATTTATATTTAAATTTTTTCCTCTTACCACGATTTACAACTGCCAGGTTCACAACGACAAGTATGCTACTCTGGTTTAAATTTTGATCATCGCACTGCCAACAAAATTAAAATAATTAAAACTTTTTTTTTTAAATTACTACTACTTTTTTAATGAAGAACTCCTTTAAAAAGCTGCTTTTATATTAAATAAGCCATTGTTTCATATTTTTTTTTAAAAAATTTTATAAATATGTGAATTTAATTAATTTGTATAGAAATATTGCATTTTAATACAAAAAAATTTAAATGAAAATTTTTCATTACTTTTTGTTCGTTTTTCGACTAATACGATTGAATTAAAATAAATTCCCTTTTTTTAGCAAATAAATTTTCTTTTTGCTTATCTATTTTAAATACAGTTACTAAGTAGATGCGTTTTTTTTCTTTAATAAAATAAGGAACTAACGCATTTACAATAATAGCATCTGCCTTGTATTAGGATTGGATCGACTCACACTTTAAACCATAAATTCGTTTACTTTCTATCACTTAGATTAAACATATAAAATACAAGCACTTTTCAAGTCTGCTTTAAGTTTAGAAGATTAATTGGTAAAGATTATATTTTTTCTAATTTTCAAACTTTTAAAATTGCACATATTTATTAGTTGAATAATTTTTATTTCCTAGATAACCCTCTGACAAGTGAGTAAATATTTGCTTTTCTATTTAAATCCATATTTTAAAAGGCAAAATTAGATTATTAAAATCATATTTAAAAATCTAATTAAAATTATCCAATATTTTTTAAAGTAAAGGACAGTATTTGACTTTGTTTCAGACCAAAGCACGTACTTTTTTGTTAACCTTTTGAAATTATGAAAATAAATAAGTAAATAACGCGAAAATTTAGCAATTCCGAAACAAATTTGACTTTTCGAAGGGGAGTAATTTTTCTTAAATCTTTAGTCATAGTACCTTCAATACGTGGTTGCAAGAAATTTTAATTTTACGGCTATTAGTTTTTCTTTTATATCAAAAAATTCAAACAAAATAAAAGAACATCAAAAGTATTTATTTCATTACTCAAAATCTAATTCCAAATTTAAACAAAGCGAAACAAATTACTCAATTGCAGCAAATCAATAAGATTTCACAGCTGCAAAAAAAAAAAAAAAAAAAAAAAAAAAAAAAAAAATTCAAAATCTAAGTACTGTAAGTAATTTTAAATATACTGAATAACTTGGCCCAAAAATATATTCAACTTTGACGCAAAATAGCTCTAAAATAATGATTGCATTAGTAATATTTTTGATTTCAGAATGTTCTTTAAATATTTCTCTATCAATGTGAAAAATTTCCTATTGTTTCTTATCCAATATTTTAGAGTTATGACAGTGAGAAGCATGTTCTGCTAAAATTTCCAAACAACGGTGATACAGCAGTGAAGCACTTTTTTTTTAAAAAATTGAGAAACATTAATTTTGTTGCTTACTGATATCAAGAAGGCTTAATTGTTGGATTAGAGTAACAAATAATTCATTCTGTCTAAATGAAGACATTTTATATTTTATTTTATTATAACCGTCGTTGAACAGCCGACCCAATTTAATAGGTTTACGACTGCTAATGGTCAACTCCGTAGCCTTGTAATTTTGAACCCAAACCAGAAGACTAGGGAACTCCTGGATCGAGTATTGGGAGAAATTTTGCCTTCGTGGAGGACTTTTTGACGGAGCTAACCCGCATTTGCGTTACATGGAGATGAAGACCACGAGAACCTCCCATGGTTATCCTGACGGCAAGGGGACTCTAACCCATGATCCGTCTACCACTGCGGCTATTTCACATCAGCACTGTGGTCGGTGCATGCCAGCAAGATGCGGAATTCGTATCGACTGGGATTCGAATCCGGTTCGCCTCATTGGAAGGCGAACGCTCTATACCCTGAGTCATCGCTACTCAAAAAAAAAAAAAAAAAAAAAAAAAAAAAAAAAAAAAAAAAAAGAAGAAAAAAAGAGGAAGATATTAAATGTTTTCTTGCTTTTTTTTAAAAATTGATGTGGACATTTTCAAGTTTGTATTCAGTACTTTTGTCCTTTTAACTATTTAACGGGACAAGTTTCTGATCACTTGTTGGATGAAAAGTAAATAGTCAAAATATTTTTACTCAATTTCATAGTAATGATATTTAACAATATAATGATAAATTATCAAAATTTTGTTATTGAAATTGTAAAAGTACGTTGGGGGGAGGTTTAATCTG
This sequence comes from Parasteatoda tepidariorum, assembly GCF_043381705.1. Classification (NCBI taxonomy): domain Eukaryota; kingdom Metazoa; phylum Arthropoda; class Arachnida; order Araneae; family Theridiidae; genus Parasteatoda; species Parasteatoda tepidariorum. The sequence continues at coordinate 26,056,266 of NC_092207.1, read as the reverse complement.
TTTGACTTCACATCTTAAATATATTATCTGCAAAATTAAATTTAAAAATTTCTTTCTACAGCTAAACTTCTTATGAGGGCTAGAAAAAGTTCTAAAACATGAACAATTGTACGAAGAAAAGGGATTTCCCCTCTTAATTTGCAAATTAAATTATTGCAAATTATCGTTTTTTTTTTCTGGAATTCTTTTGCAAATTTGTAACTTTTTCCTACGTTCTCCAGATTTCAGCCTTCCTTTTCCGCTTCCAAACAGACTCTAATAGAAAATTTTTATTTTGCTACAATTTTAGAAGATCAGGAAAATCTCAAACAGTGAATCTACCAAACATTCTCGCAGGAGCACGAAACCTCTGCTGAGGGAAGAATTTTTTTTTTTCAAATTTTAATTTCTACTTCTACTTCTTCTGATGGGTTAGAGAAGAAAACAGTTCTTTGCTAGATTTGCAAATCTAGCTAGCTTTTCAAATAAGAAGAGGAATTTCGAAGAGTGCAATTTTCCCCCTCCTAAATTATTTCTCCTTTAAGGCTACACGGTACCCTTTTTTAAAAAAAATTTTTAAGGCCTGTAATATTAAAAGTAATAATAGATTTTCATTTGTATTATATTATTAAACTGATTTTCAAAAAGAAAAGGGAAATCGACAAACCACAATTTAAAAAATTTAAATTTTTTTAAAAAATTCAAGATTTTTTTAAATTTTTATAACTTTTTTAATTTTCAAAATTTTTCAGTTATTTTAAATAATATAAATATCTTAGATTATTAGGAACAAAAGTTAGTATGGATTTGATGCTCTGATACTTAGTTGAATCTTAATTATTTTTATCGTTACTAAACACGTGGAAAACCCGAAAATTCTAAAAACTCCAACTTCAAATTTTTATTAAAAAAAATGTATACATCTCACACTGAAATCCATACTAACTTTTGGTCTGTATATACATAAAAGTTTCTACAAAAAATTTCAAGGCTTTATCTTTAAAGGGAAAAAAGCCTTAGGGAATCGAAAACAGTGGTATCAACAAAAAAGAAAGTCTGAGAAAATGACATTTAAAGTAAAGAGAACCATAAAACCAAAACTAAAAATGCTTGTACAGTCCTACTTTCTTAATATATTATAAACAAACTTATTGTTGGTCCAAAAACACTAATTTACTTGAATATTAATAGTATTATATTTTTTCACATTTAAAATTTATATGTAACCTGTATCGGCTAAAATACACGTAACATTGGTTTAGACAAACAAAGCAATAGGATTAAAGAAATAGCTAGCATAATTATATAAATATTCAGTCAATCAAGTATAACAAATATTCTGTTACGAATGTATTTATAAATTAAAAAATATTAGTCTTAAAAAAGACTTTTTATAAATAAAAATTTAGTAAAAACACAACTTTAGAACGCATCCATCAAACACCGAACATAAATAAACAACAATGCTTCTAGAAGTGAAAGTGAAATTTGATAACTTTTGGAGAAAGTGAAAATTAATAATCATCGAAATAAAGTAAGTCTTTTTTTGAAAAAAAAAGTTTTAAAATTAGATTTAAAAGAAAACGAAACTAACCACGCCCCCTCGCTTGTCAAATTGTGAGTCTGACACAACTCGGAAAAATCCTAATATCTCTAAAACTAATTAGATCTCAGATGCAAAATTTTTCAACTTGCTTCCCAACCACATTAGCCACCCAAAAATGCAAAAATATTTTTTTGCATATTTTTGCGAATTTTAGGGTACTGTGTAGCCTTAA
>NC_092207.1:26047656-26054011 GCF_043381705.1 Parasteatoda tepidariorum | reverse complement strand
GTTTTGCCATACAAATCTCTATGGTAACCATAGGCGTATGGTATCTTGCCATATAAATTTCTATGGTAGCCATAGGCTTATGGGGTTTTGCCATACAAATCTCTATGGTAACCATAGGCGTATGGTATCTTGCCATATAAATTTCTATGGTAGCCATAGGCTTATGGGGTTGTGCCATACAAATCTCTATGGTAGCCATAGGCTTATGGTGTTGTGCCATACAAATCTCTATGGTAACCATAGGCGTATGGTATCTTGCCATACAAATTTCTATGGTAGCCATAGGTTGCCATAGATTACCATAGGCTTCTCTATGGCAAATTTTCCTAAGGGCATTTTCGTAGCATAGTGTTTCGTACAAATAAAATAAAATCATGCTTTCGTGAATTCTACCTCAAAAATTGGAAACTATGTATTTAAATTTATTTATTTATAGAAATTCATGTAGGGAAATGATTTTATCCCTTTGATGTTTTTCAAAATTTGTTTTTTGAATCTACGTAAATTTTATGCAACCAGTAGATTATCGACAATGCCTTAAAGTTCTATTTACAAAAGTAAAGTTTATTAAAGTTCTATTTACAAAAGTAAAGTTTATTAAAGTTCTATTTACAGTTTAAATTATTCTGCTATAAATCCTGCTATATATTATGCTGTACTTTAATTAAATAATGTATTTTTATTTCTTCTTGTCAGATACTATTGATCGATGTAAGAAAAGATTTGTTTTTTATTTTATTCCTTAATAAATTTTAATTAAAAAAACATAAGAATTTATTGTGAATTTTTTATTAATATGTAGAGACCTACAAATCTCACAAAGATGCAGACTGCTATTTTGGAATTGTCAGTTTAATTGCCGAAAGTCCATACAATTTTTATTTTACCCCAAAATGCTCTTGTCAAATAAACTCGTATTTATTGCTTTTTTTCATTGTAATTTCGCGTTCTTCTTCAATACAGGAATCTATTTAACAAGTTTTCCGTAACTATCTTAAGTAACTTAGTTAAAAAAAAATTATATTTTTTTTATTATATATTTTTTTGTTTTAGTCGTTTTCTACTCCATCGCAACATATCCACATAATTTGAAAATATGCCACTTATTTGTTGCATAATTTAAAAATATTTTTATTACATAATTTATAGTGAATTTGTATTCAGAATTGTTTCTTTACAGCCAAAAAAATTGTATTAAAAGAAACGTAATTTATAACAATATACTCTTGCATCATAAGAATGATTTTTGTTTGGTAATATAATATCACAAATGTAGCGATTAATAACAATGTTTTTTTAGATATGTTATCTTTATCTCTATTGCAGGGATTCATTTTTCCAATACTCGTGAGAAAAAGTTTACCATGAAATTAAAAAATAAATAAATTTAAATAAATCAGATTTAAGTGTCAAAAATGTACTTGATATTGTAATTATGTTGAATTCCATAGGAAGTTTCCTCTAGATTTCCGTATACTAAAACAAATTCTCCAGCACGTGTAAATTACGCAAATTTTTTAAATAAAAACATAGTCTATATCTTAAACTGGAAAACAGGTGCTTAATTCTGAGAAATAAATTCTGAGAATTTATTTATTTATTTTTTTATTACTTTCTCTTTCCACAGTAAATGATATTGATGATGGTATGATACTTTGTTAAGTTTAGTTACTGTTCTTAATGTAATCATTATATCGTAATTACTTCTTTTATGCTATTTAAACAGAAATCATTATCAGGGTAACATGAAATATTTTACACATGTAAAATACAAAGTTTAAAGGATTATTAAAGTATTTCAATCAAAATTTAAAGTAAGCATGAAAACATGTAATGTATTTACAATTTTCAAAATTTTGAGTTAAACCCTTTAACTTAAACCCAAATTTTCTATCATAATCAGTAAATCACCAACTGATATTTTGTCTTTTTTTTTGGAAATTGATTTGAAAAAAAAACTCTTTTTGCTTGAAAAAACATTTCATCTAAAATAAGTTTGGGATATACTGATTAAAAAAAAGTTTAGTCAAAAATATCAGAATATTGTGAAATTTACCCTGCTTTTGGATATATGTGAACACCAAAAAGATGAATAATTTTTAACGAAGCAGTTTGGTAATGAATTTGGTAAAATTAACAATAATATGTGGTTTTCTAAACAAAACCATATTTTGTTATTATTTCTGAGAAATAAAATTTGAGAAATGTGGTAAGATTTGTTAGTTTAATCACGATCCCTTATAAAAACCATTTATTCAGTTAAATATACTTTTCAGTTTTCTATTTTTTTACTAAATGTGTGGTAATAAGAACTACAATTTTGAAAGCCAGAATTTCTAGTAAACCGTTACCATATGAACGGAAAAATGATCGAATGTTTTTGGTTTTTAATACCGGAATTATGTTGTTTTTTTTTTAATTTTTATTTTTTATTCTTTTTTTATACTAGAAAGGATACTATTATACAGTACGGTTATTTAAAAAAAATTTCCTCCTTGTATAAGGCTATAATAATACTTGGTTTTAATTCTTAATTTTAGTTTTTATAATTGTTTGTGATCCTGTCATAATTTTTTAGACGAAACATGCTTTTTTTTCTCAGGGATAAAATATTTTTCATATTACTGAAGATTGCGCATGATTGTGAATTGCATAATTGAAGTTTCGAATTGAGTATTTACATATCTACAAAAAACGTAACAAAAAATATTTGAGCAAAATTTATTCAAATTGAATTCTTACAGATTTTTCAAAATACTAGAAAGACTAGTCTGTATATAAACCATCTTTTAGTCCGACACAGGAGAAAAACCAATATATTGTAAAGTAATGTAAAAGCTTACACAATTAACTATTAAAGACGCATTACAGTTCCTAATCTTACAATTTAAACATACATTTTTAAAACTATATTAAAATAAAATTTTTTAGCTTATTGAGCAAGCATTATATGTTACGAAAATCTAAATATTGACGGGCAAATTAAGCCAGTCATATTTTATGTAAATTGAATGTATTATATTAATTTTAAATGTTAATTTACTTTCAGCTCTTTTCTAAAAAAGTAAGAGCAATATTTTTTTTAAATGTAATACTTTTTTAAAATAACTGTATCAAACTTTTACTACATTTCTTTTTTTAAAAAAGTTAAGCAGATTTATTTATTGATTAAGATATTTCAAAAATATTATCTTCATATTTCCATTTCTAGAGGAAACTTTAAAAATAAAGGAGGACCAAGGAAGAAATTTCTATAAATTCTCTGAGAAGAAAATTCATTTTTACTGCTTATAAAACGTCCTAATAAATTATTTATCGATTATATTTGTGTTAGTTTCTTTTTTGATTATCACTAAAAATAAATTGCAAGATATTTATTTTCATTGATGACTTTTATAAAAAATGAAAAAGAATGAAGTTTTAAATAATTAAAGCATTAAATAAAACAAGCTTTTGAAAAATTTTTGTACAAAAAAATTTCTTATTGTAATGTCAAATGATCCTGTAACTGAATAAATTTATAACCAATATCAAATTATCTTATCTTTATAGTCATAGGTTAGATGCATGTTCAAGAATTAAAATATTTCAGCTTGAGAGAAAGTTCTGAGGTGAGAAATTAAATAAAGGATCAGTGATTATGAAATATTACATTAAGCAACAACCGGAGAACAATAATTGAATTTTAACGAAAATAATATTCAAAGTAAGATAAGGTATTTCCATTTCTCGATGGAAATATAATAAACAAATAAGAAAAATGAAAAATAACTTATATTAATAAAGAAAAATTACTTATTAAAGAAGAGTATTTCCATTAATTAATGAAAAATATAAGCAAATACGAAAAAGGGAAAAAGTAACTTATCACATTATTATAAGGAATTACTTATTTAAAAAAAAATATTTGTTAAGGAAGAGTACTTTCATAAATCAATGAAAAATATAAACAAATACGAAAAAACAAGGAAGTAACTTATCACATTATTATAAAAAATTACTTATTTAAAGGAGAAATATTTTTAAAGGAAGAGTATTTTCATTATTAGACAAAAATATAAGCAAGCAAGGAAAAGCAAGAAATTATTTTATCACATTAAATAAATATTTATTTAAAGAGGAAATGCTTATTAAGGAAGAAAATTCTTCAATGAAAAATATAACCAAATTAGAAAAAGTGACGAAGTTACTTATCCCATTATTATTAAAATTTTGTTTTGTTCATTATACAGTTTGAATGATGCAAGTATAAAGCTAATGAAATTATGTATATCAAAAATAATTTATGAATCCTTCATTCCAATATTTTCTTCTTTTTATCAAATTAAAATTTTTCTACAAACTTAAAAAAATCATTAATAAAGAACTTGGTTTAATAAAACATTCTAGTAACATTGTCAATTTTTCTTTTTTCTTTTTTTTTTTCTTTTTAAATCAGAATTTATTTATTTATTTCTTTATTTTTTAAATCAGAATTTATCTCGAGCTACTTGGATCAGGGACACGTTTCCCTTGTTGGAAAAAGTCTAAGCTATTCAGCTAATTTGTGTTAGAAAGAAAATACCTTAGCCAAAGAAAAGAAAAAAATTAGCCCAAATGTCCTTCATGAGCATGCTTGAGTGACTTACTGAAAAAAAAAAAGAGTTAATTTCTCAGCTCTCCTAATTTGGCGATCATGGTCATTTATTTCGACACCAAATGTACGTGATTTGGTGCAATGGCGAACGGAAGAGAGAACTCTGGTGTACAGTATGTACAATGAACTTTTAAAGTTGGCCAGGTAGTACAATAAAATAGTCCCCCAAACGCAAATTTCTTCCTATACTTCATCTAGAAGCTCCTTTGTCTTCTGGATTGGGTTCAAAATTACAAGGGAGTAGAACATTGATTGTCCTAAATTCAAAATTTGATCTGCCGTTTAATGAATAAAATAAAAGTATTAATTTGATGCTTTGAAGAGGCTAGATCTTAATATTTGAGGTTTAGTAAATTGCTGCTGTTTCTAAAGATACTTGACCTTGCTAACTGAGTCAGAAAAAAAGGAAAGAATTATTCTAAGTATTAGGATTGGTTATGGCTGAGACAGGATTTTTTATTCATAATGTTATTTAAATTTAAGGGAACAAAAAGCTGAAAATGGATTCCAAAATAGCATGTAAGGACTAGACTTCTAAGACACAGTTCAAGAGATAATAGGAAAATAAAGCGAGGAGAGCAAAACCTGTGGAAATCTTTGAAGATTTTCCTGAGCAAAACTATTTTCTTTTCTTTTTTTTCTTCTTTTTTTTTGGTAAGGAGATTCTTAAAAGTGTGAATTGATTAAAAAGTAGTAGGTAATAATTATTTATTTAGTAAAAAATTATGTTATTATTTTAAATTAAATGAATAGAAAAACTTAACTTTTAAATTATTTTTTGGAAGTACATACATTTGCAGGCTTGTGTGCTCAATTAAGGCTTATAAGCCTTTGTCAAATAGAAGGACAGATAGCGCAATACAGATAAGGTAGGTAGGTACTCTATTTACGCCGCACTAGAGTTACACAATGGGCTATTGGCGACAGTCTGGGATACACTCCGGAGGGTGATCCGAATACATGCCATCGCAATTTCGATCCTCTTCAGAGGGGATGGCTCCCTTGCTAAGGTAGACCGACGACCTGTGCGTGAAGTCGAGCACTTTACGGTAGAGCAGTTAAACGAGGACCGAAACCGTGCATCCTCGGTCCCTACGCAGGCTGATCAAAGTGGTCACCCATCCACATACTGGGCGCTGCCAATGATGCTTGACTTCGGTGTTCCATTGGGAACCGTGTCCTTACGATCAGTCCAGTGCGGGACCAATACAGAGAAGGACAGCACGAAGATGCATCCTGGGTAGTAGTGGGATTCGAACTCACTACCTCCACTGTTTGCACAGAGTTTGGTGCCACTCGGCCAGGGAGGCCCTTTTAAATTATTATTATTTTATTATGGAATTTTAAGTAGTAGTTCTCTATTTACGTCTCAATTGGCATACAATAGGCTATTGGTGACGGTCTGCAAAACATCCCTGAGAATGATCCGAAGACCTGTATCCACTGCAGAGGGAATGGCATTCCGCTTTATTAGATGAACTGCTTTTGCGAAATCGAGACTTTTACGATGGAACAGTTTAACGGGGACCTATATCATGCTCCCTCGGTTCTTTCACGGGATCAAAGTGTTCACCCACCAGCTCACTGATCGCAGTCAGTGATGCTTGACTTCGGCGATCTGCTGGGTAGCATGTCTTACAATCAGTCCAAATCAAATGCAACTTAAAACAAAAATTTAATACTTCCATACGTGTCCCGCAGTGGACTGATCGTTAAGAC
>NC_092207.1:25929357-26047156 GCF_043381705.1 Parasteatoda tepidariorum | reverse complement strand
GTGGCAACAATAACTGGTAAGTAATTGAGCTTTTGTAAAGTTCTTTACATCACTCGCAGTAATTAAAGCATCTATTATTGAAAAAATACAATATTTTTTCTTTCTTTTCTGTAGTAGTGCTTGGAAAAGGTAATTATAATTTAATACTATATATACATGTTGCCGTTAAATTGCCTGTGTCAAAAATGTTGCCATCAAATTATGAAAAAAGATTTTCTATATAAATGCCATTGTAATAAAAATTTTTTTTATAGAAATTACTGTAATAATAAATTTTTGTTCCGATAAATTAATTTTTTTGCAAATAAATTCAATGAAAAAATATAATGAACATAATTTGTTTTTGGATAAAATTTAAATGAAATGGTTAAATTGTTCATAAGAATTAAAAATCTGAATGAAGACATTTACTAAATAAATATTTTTATAATTAATAATAATTACAAATTAGTTAAATTTTATATTTAATATTATATTTTTAATTAATAATATTATATTCATAATTATAATTAATAATTGTAATTGCATTTCACATTTATAATTATTAATATTTTGCATTTATATTTAAATTTTTTCCTCTTAACACGATTTAAAACTGCAAAGTTCACAACGACAAGTATGCTACTCTAGTTTAAATTTTGATCATCGCACTGCCAACAAAATTAAAATAATTAAAACTTTTTCTTAAAATTACTATTACTTTTTTGATGAAGAACTCCTTTAAAAAGCTGATTTTATATTGAATAAGCCATTGTTTCATATTTTTTTTAAAAAAATTAATTAATATGTGTCGGAACTTAGAATCAGAAATATTATATTTCAATACAAGAAAATTTAAATTAAAAAATTTCATTACTTTTTGCTCGTTTTTCGACTAATACGATTGAATTAAAATACCCTTTTTTTCAACAAATAAATTTTCTTTTTGATTATCTATTTTAAATCCAGTTGCTACGTAGATACATTTCTTTTCTTCAATAAAATAAGGATGTAACGCATTTAAAATAATAAGATTTGCCTTGTATTAGGATTAGATCGACTCACACTTTAAATCATAAATTCCTTTACTTTCTATCACTTAGATTAAGCATATAAAATGCAAGTACATATTTATTCGCTGAATAATTTTTATTTTATAGATAATCCTCTGACAAGTGAGTAAATATTCGCTATTCTACTTAAATCCATATTTCAAAAGGCAAAATTAGATTATTAAAGTCATATTTAAAAATCTAATTAAAATTATCCAATATTTTAATGGGAAAGGACAATATTTGACTTTGTTTCTGACCAAAACACGTACTTTTTGGTTAACCTATCGGAATTATGTAAATAAATAAATAAATAACACGAAAATTTTATAATTCCGAAGCGAATTTAACTTTCCGAAAGGGTGTAATTTTTCTTAAATCTTTAGTCATAGTACCTTTAATACGTGGCTGCAAAAAATTATAATTTTACGGCTATTAGTTTTTCTTTTATATCAAGAAATTCAAACAAAATAAAAGAACATCAAAATTACTCCATTGCTGCAAATCAATAAGATTTCACAGCTGCCAAAAAAAAAAAAATAATTGTAAAAAAATTTAAAATCTATGTACCGTAAGTAATCTTAAATATACTGAATTACTTGGCTCAAAAATATCTTTAACTTCGACGTAAAATAACTCTAAAATAATGATTGCATTAGTAAAATTTTCGATTTCCTTAAATATTTCTCTATCAATATGAAAAATTTCCTATTATTTCTTATCCAATATTTTAGAGTTATGACAGTGAGAAGCATGTTCTGCAAAAATTTCCAAACAACGGTGAAACAGCAGTGAAGCACTTTTTTTTTAAAAATTGAGAAACATTATTTTAGTTGCTTACTGATATCAGGAAGGCTTAGGTGCTCGATTAGAATAACCAATAATTCATTCTGTCTAAATGAAGACATTTTATATTTTATTTTATTATAACCGTCGTTGAACAGCCGACCTAATTTTTATGGATTTACGACTACTAATGTTCAACTCCATAGCCTTATAATTTTGAACCCCATCCAGAGGACAAGGGAACTCCTGGATCAAGTATTGGGAGAAATTTTGCCGCCGTGGAGGACTTTTTGTTGGAACTAACCCGCATTTGCGTTACATGGAGAGGAAGACCACGAGAACCTCCCACGGTTAGCCTGACGGCAAGGGGACTCTATCCCAGGATCCCTCTACCTCTGAGGATATTTTACGTCAGCACTATGATCGGCGCAAACCGGATGCAGAATTCGTATCGACTGGGATTCGACTGCGTTCGCCTCATTGGAAGGCGAACGCTCCATCCCCTAAGCCATCACGGCTCAAAAAAAAAAAAAGAAAAAAAAAATGAAGAAATGGAAGGTTTTCACTCTTTTTTTTTAAAATTGATGTGGACATTTTCAAGTTTGGTTTGTATTCAGTATTTTTGCCTTTTTAACTATTTAAAGGGCCAAGTTTCTGATCACTTGTTGGATGAAAAGTTAATAGTCAGAATATTTCTACTCAATTTCTTAGTAACGATATTTAACAATATGAAGATAAATTATCAAAAATTTGTTATTGAAATTGTACTTGGGGGAGGGGAAGAGGTTGAATCTGATTCACTTCAAATCTTAAATATATTATCTGCAAAATCAAATTTAAAAATTTCTTTCTACAGCTAAACTTCTTATGAGGGCTAGAAAAAGTTCTGAAACATGAACAATTGTACGAAGAAAAGGGATTTCCCCCCTTAATTTGCAAAATAAATTATTACAAATTATCGTTTTTTTTTCTGGAATTCTTTCTCAAATTTGTAATTTTTTCCTACGTGCTCCAGATTTCAGCTTTCCTTTTCCTCTTTCAAACACCCTCTAAAAGAAAACTTTTATCTTGCTACAATTTTAGAAGATCAGAAGAATCTCAGACAGTGAATCTACCTAACATTCTCGCAAGAGCACGGAACCTCTGCTAAGGGAAGATTTTTTTCTTCTAATTTTAATTTTTCTACTTCTTCTGATGGATTAGAGGGGGAAAAAAGTTCTTATACAGCTAGATTTGCAAATAAGAAAATTAATTTCGAAGAGTGCAATTTTCCCCCTCCTTAATTATTTCTCCTTTAAAATTAATAGTTTGCTTAGAATTTTTTTTTCTACCTAAAATCTATAAACACACAAGACTTATCAGCAAATAGGCTTCCATGAGCCGTGGTGGCTCAGAGACTTCAGCGTTTATGGTCACCCAGGTACGAATTCTAGTGATGGTTGTTCGATAAGAAATTCTGCTCCTAGCTCTTACCCACCATAATGCTGATGTTAAATACCCTCAGTGGTAGACGAATTCTAGTCCTGTTGCCAGCAAGATAATAGTAATAGGTTGTCGAGATTTTCCTCCTCATGTACGGTAAATGCGAGTTGGTCTCATTAAAAAGTCCTGCACAGAGGTTTATTCGATGCAATACTTGATTCAAAAGTCTCCTTGTCTTTTGTGTTAAGTTTAGAATCACAAGGGTACAGAGTTGAATACTAGTATTTTCAAATCCAAAAAAGTGGTCGGCTGTTCAATTTCGTAGTATTCACCCGTTTCGTAGCGTAGTATTTTGTATAAATAAAATAAAATCATGCTTTCGTGAACACTGCCTCAAAAATTTAAAAATATTTAATTTAATTTATGTATAGAAATTCATGTAGTGAAACGATTTTATTTCTTTGATGCTTCTCAAAATTTGTTTCTTAAATCTAAGTAAATTTTATCTAACCAATAGATTGTCGACAATGCCTTAAAGTTCTATTTACATCTTGCATCTTTCAGCTAATGAGTTAAAATTATTCTTGCTATAAATCCTGCTATATATTATGCTATACTTTAATTTAGATAATGCATTTTTATTTCCTCTTGTCAGATACTGTTGACCGATGTAAGAAAAATTTTGTTTTTTGTTTTGTTCATTAATAAATTTTAATTTAAAAAAGCATGATTTAAATTTATTTTGAATTTTTTATTAATATGTAGAGACCTACAAATTACACAAAGATGCGAACTGCTATTTTAGAATTGTCCGTTTAATTGCCGAAAGTCCAAACAATTTTTATTTTTCCCCAAAATGCCCTTGTCACATATACTCGCATTTATTGCTTTTTTCATTGTAATTTCGAGCTCTTCTTCAATACAGGAATCTATTTAATAAGTCTTCCGTAACTATCTTAAGTAACTTAGTTAAAATAAAAATTATATATTTTTTATTATTTTTCTTTTGTTTTAGTCGTTTTCTATTCCATCGCAACATATCCACATAATTTTAAAATATGCCACTTATTTGTTGCATAATTTAAAAATATTTTAATTACATAATTTATAGGGAATTTGTATTCAGAGCTAATTCTTTACATGCAAAAAAATTTTATTAAGAGAAACATAATTTATAACAAAATTCTTGCATCATAAGTATGATTTTTGTTTGGTAATCTATTGTCACAAATGTAACTTTTTATAACAAGGTTTTTTTAATCTTTATCTGATTGCAGAGATTATTTTTCCAATACTCGTTGGAAACATTTCACCATAAAATTAAAAAATAAATAAATTTAAATAAATCAGATTTAAGTGTCAAAAATGTACCTTATATTGTAATTATGTTAAATTCAATAGGAAGCTTCTTCTAGATTTCTGTAAGGAAGAGTGAGGTCAATTGTAACAGGGTACGATTGTAACAGAGCAAAAATTTCGAGTGTCGGGTTTTAGATTGGGTTCCTAGGTGGCGCACAAGGTGTATTTAATAAATCTACATGCACATGGGGACAATTGTAACAAGTGCACGACTGTCAAAAATTGTTAATAACTAATATAATAACATTTATAATAAAGTTTTTTTTCTAGTAAAGGACTACTTTACTCGCCTGTCAATTAATGCTAATAATATATTGGATTTTTTGTTAGTTAAAACAGTTAAGTAAAAAATGTTGCAAGTGACCCCACTCTCTCCTAAGCTAAAACAAATTCACCAGAACATGTAAATTACACAATTTTTTTAAATAAAAACATAGTCTATATCATAAAATGGGAAGCAGGTGCTTAGTTCTGAAAAAAATGATTTCACTCAAATTTTCAGATAAAAACTTTTTTTGGGCAGTTGAGATTTAATTATAAAAAACTCTCTACTCTACAACTCATTCTCGACTCTGCAACTTTTTCTAACAAGCAAGTTTTCGAACAAAAATCAGTTGATAGTTTATTTAAAAAAGCTCTTAAAATTGTTTTATAAATTATTTTTTAACTTATTTTTATAGTTAATTTTCTTATAATTAATTTTTATTAAGAAATGCTTTAAGTATTTTAACTATATATTTTAAAAACAGTTCTACTCTCTCTCCTATGCCTGTTAAGGCAGAAGGGTGCGATTGTTCTTGTTTTCCAGTGGCGCCATCTATGGCCAAGAATTCGACTTCTGCCACACCATACGTCACGCCCGTTTATAGGGCGGACCCATTCATACATCCATTCATTAACCCACAGATCGTAATTTTGACCTGAATCAGAGAACGATCAATCTCCAATTCAGTACCCCCAGTGGTATTGATTTGTTATAGGAACATGGAGGACTTTACGACTCGACAGATTTGACGTGCATCAGTCACCTTTTTACTACACGACAACATTTCTACTCATACCCGACAGTGACCCGTAAGAGCTATACTCGACAAAAACAAATCATACTTTTCTGTTCAAATTTTATATTTTGTATATTACTAAATAATTTATGAACAAATCAATCTTCAGAAAGCAACAATCATCTATAATTACCATCAGGTATTAAAAATATATGTTGCATATAATAGTATGATCAAAAATGTTTATGATCATTATTATTTCTTGATTTCTCGCACACTTTAAACTTATTTCAATTTTATATTCAATATCTTTTTATTATGATTTTTAATTTATTTTTTATTATTTTCTCTTTTTACAGTGAATGATATTGATGATGGTATGATCCTTTGTTAACTTTAACTTACGTTCATAATGTAATTATAATTATTTCTTTTTCTATGGTATTTAAATTGAAAAATCATTATCAGGGTGAGATGAAATATTTTAGATACGTAAAGTACTAACTTTTAGCGATCATTAAAATATCTCAACCTAACTTTCAAATAAACATGAAAACATGTAATACATTTACAATTTTCAAATTTATCCCTTTTGAGTTAAATCGTTTAACTTAAACCAAATTTTCTATCATAATCAGCAAATCACCAACTGATATTTGTTCTTTTTTTTTTGGAAAGTGTAATTAAAAAAACACATTTTTGCTTAAAAAAAGGTTGAAAAGAAGTTTGAGATATACTGAGAAAAAAAACTGTTTAGTCAAAACTATCGGAATATTGTAAAATTCACCATGCTTCCGGATATATGGGAACACCAAAAAGCTGAATAATTTTTAACGAAGCAGTTTGGTAATGATTTTGGTAAAATTTGAGAAATGTGGTAAAATTTGGTAATTTAGGCAAGATCCCTTATACAAAACACTTATTCAGTTAAATATACTTTTCAGTTTTCTATTTTTTTACTAAATGTGTGGTAATAAGAACTATAATTCCAGAATTTCCAGTAAACCGTTACCATATGAATGGAAAAATTATCGAATGAGCGGTTCCAATGTTTTTAGTTTTTAATACCGGAATTATGTTGCTTTCTTTTTAATTTTTATTTTTTATTCTTTTTTTATGCTAGAAATTATACTATTATACAGTATTGTAATTTTTAATAAAAATTTTCCTCCTTCTATGAGGCTATAATAATACTTGATTTTAATTATTAATTTTAGTTTTTATAATTGCTTTTCCAGCCATCCTGTAATTATTTTTTAGACCAAACAGGTTTTTTCATTGGAATAAAATATTTTTAATATCATTTTTTACTGAAAATTGTGCATGATTGAAGTTTCGAATTGGGTATTTACATATCTACAAAAAGCATTAAAAAAATATTTGAGCAAAATTTATTCAAATTAAATTCTTACAGATTTTTCAAACGGCTAGAAAGACTAGTCTGTATATAAACCATCTTTTAGTCCGACACAAGAGAAATATCAACATATTGTAGAGTAATATAAGAGCTTACACAATTAACTATTAAAGACGCATTGCAGCACAGTCTTACAATTTAAACATAAATTTTTTAAAACTATATTAAAATAAAAAATGCTAGTGTGTTGATAAAGCATTATATGTTACGAAAATCTAAATTTTGAAAAGCAAATTAAGCCTGTCATATTTTACGTAGATTGAATGCATTATATTAATTTTAAATGCTAATTTACTTTCAGCTCTTTTCTAGAAAAGTAAGAGCAATATTTTTTATAAATGTAATACGCTTTTAAAGCAACTGTATCAAACTTTTACTACATTTCTTTTTTTTAAAGTTAAGCAGATTTATTTATTTATTAAGATATTGCAAAAATATAATCTTCATATATCCTTTTCTAGAGGAAACTTTAAAAATAAAGGATGGCTGAGGAAGAAATTTCTATAAATTCTCTGAGAAGAAAAATCATTTTTACTGCTTATAAACGTCCTAATAAAATATTTATCTATTATATTTGTGTTAGTTTTTATTTTCATTATCACTAAAAATAAGTTGTAAAACATTTTTTTTTCATTGATGACTTTTATAAAAAATGAAAAAGAATGCAAGTTTTAAATAATTAAAGCATTCAATAAAACAAGCTTTTGAAAATGTTTTGAACAAAAAATTTCTTACTGCAATGTCAAACGATCCTGTAACTGAATAAATTTAAAACCAAAATCAAATTATCTTATATTTATAGTCAAAGGTTAGATGCATGTTCATGATTTAAAATATTTCAGCTTGAGAGAAAGTTTTAAGATGAGAAATTAAATAAAGGATCAGTGATTATGAAATATTACATTAAGCAGCAACCGGAGAACAATAATTGAATTTTAACTTAAATGATATTCAAAGTAAAATGAGGTATTTCCCTTTCTCGATGGAAATATAATAAACAAATAAGAAGAATGAAAAATAACTTATATTAATTAAGAAAAAATACTTATTAAAGAAGAGTATTTCTATTAATCAATGAAAAATGCAAACAAATACGAAAAAAGAAAAAAGTAACTTATCACATTGTTATAAGGAATTACTTATTTAAAAAAAAAATATTTGTTAAGGAAGAGTATTTTCATAAATCAATGAAAAATATAAACAAATACGAAAAAACAAAGAAGTAACTTATCACATTATTATAAAAAATTACTTATTTAAAGGAGAAATATTTTTAAAGGAAGAGTATTTTCATTATCAGACAAAAATATGAGCAAGCAAGGAAAAGCAAGAAATTATTTTATCACATTAAATAAATAGTTATTTAAAGAAGAAATGTTTATTAAGGAAGAACATTCTTCAATGAAAAATGTAACCAAATGAGAAAAAGTGACGAAATTACTTATCACATTATTATTAAAATTTTGTTTTGTTCATTATACAGTCTGAATGATGCAAGTATAAAGCTAATGAAATTATATAAATCAAAAATAATTTATGCAACTTTCATTCCAATATTTTCTTCTTTTTATCAAATTAAAATTTTTCTATTAACTTAAAAAATTTATTAATAAGGAATTAGGTTTAATAAAGCATTCTAGTAACATTGCCATTTTTTTTTAATCATAATTTATTTCGAGCTACTTGGATCAGGGTCACGTTTCACTAGTTGGAAAAAGTCTAAGCTATTTAGCTAATTTGTGTTAGAAAGAAAACACCTTAGCCAAAGAAGAAAAAAATTAGACCAAATGTCCTTCATTAGCATGCTTGAGTGACTTACTGAAAAAAAGAGTTAATTTCTCAGCTCTCCCAATTTGGTGATCATGGTCGTTTATTTCGACACCAAATGCACGTGATTTGGTGCAATGGCGAACGGAAGAGAGAACTCTCGAGTACAGTATGAACTTTTAAAGTTTGCCAGTAATCCCTTGTGAGATAAATTAGGACGGATAGAGCATCCGCCTCTCAATGAGGTGAACCGGGTTCGAATCCCAGCGATGACTGGTTGATACGAATTCTGCACCCAGCTCGCGCTGACCACAATGATGACTCAAAATATCTTCAGTGGTAGACGGATCATAGGTTAGAGTCTTTTTGACATCAGGTTAACTATGGGAGGTTTTTATGGTTTTTCTTTCCATGTAACCCAAACCTCGGGTTAGTACAATTAAAAAGTCCCCCAAAAGCAAATTTCCCCCTATACTTGATCTAGAAGCTCCTTTGTCTTCTGGATTGGGTTCAAAATTACAAGGCTACGGAGTAGAACATTAATTGTCCTAAATCCTAAATTTGGTCTTCTGTTCAACGACATTTATGGAATAAAATAAAATAATTCATTTGATGCTTTGAAAAGTTTAGATCTTAATATTTGAGGTTTAGTAAACAATGGAGTTATAGTTGTTGTTTCTACTGATACATGGCTTTGCGAACTAAGTCAGGAAAAAAATGAATTGTTCTAAGTACTATGATTGGTTATGGTTGAGGCAGGATTTCTTATTCACAATGGTCCGCACTGAACTGATCGTTAAGACACGGTTCCCAGCAGATCACTGAAGTCAAGCATCACTGGCTGGCTGCGGTCAGTGTGCGGGTGGGTGACCACTTGGATCAGTTTGCGTAGGAACTGAGGGTGTATGGTATTGGTCCTCATTAAACTGTTCCACCGTAAAGTGCTCAATTTCGCGTGCAGGTCGTCGAGCTACCGAAGTGGGGGTGTCATCTCCTTTGCAGAGGATCAAAATTGGGATGCATGCCTTCGGATCATCCTAAGGGATGTTTCCCAGACCGTCGCCAATAGCCCATTGTGCAGCTCTAGTGTGACGTAAATGAATTACAACTACAACAACTTATTCATAGTGTTATTATTTAAATTTAAAGGAACGAACAGCCGAAAATGGATTCCAAAATAGTATGTAAGAACTAGACATCTAAGACAAAGTTTCAGAGATAATAGGAAAAGAAAGCGAGCACTTTACGGTAGAGCAGTTTAACGAGGACCGAAACCGTGCATCCTCGGTCCCTACGCAGACTGATCAAAGTGGTCACCCATCCACTTACTGGGCGCAGACAATGATGCTTGATTTCGGTGTTCTATTGGGAACCGTGTCCTTACGATCACTTCAGTGTGGGACCAATACAGAGAAGGACAGCACAAAAATACATCCAGGGTAATAGCGGGATTCGAACTCACTACCTCCACGCTTCGCACAGAGTTTGGTTCCGCTCGGCCAGGAAGGTCCTTTTAAATTATTATTATTTTATTATGGAATTTTAAGTAGTAGTTCTCCATTTACGTCTCTATAGGCTTGTCTCAATAGGCACACAATAGGCTATTGGTGACTGTCTGAAAAACATCCCTGAGAATGATCCGAAGACCTGTATCCACTGCAGAGGGAATGGAACCCCGCTTTATTATCCAGATGAACTGCTTTTGCGAAATCGAGACTTTTACGGTGGAACAATTTAACGGGGACCTATATCATGCTCCCTCGGTTCTTTCACGGGATCAAAGTGTTCACCCACCAGCTCACTGATCGCAGTCAGTGATGCTTGACTTCGGCGATCTGCTGGGTAGCATGTCTTACAATCAGTCCAAATCAAATGCAACTTAAAAATTTAATACTTCCATACGTGTCCCGCAGTGGACTGATCGTTAAGACGCGGTTCCCAGCAGATCACCGAAGTCAAGCATCACTGAATGCTGTCAATGAGCGGGTGGGTGACCACTTGGATCAGTCTGCGTAGGGACCGAAGGTGTGCGGTATGGGTCCTCGTTAAACTGTTCTATCGTAAAGTGCTTGACTTCTCGTGCAGATCGTTGGACTACCGAAGCAGGAATGCCATTCCCTGTGCAGAGGATCAAAATTGTGATGACATGTCTTCGGATCATCCTCAGGGATGTTTCCCAGACCGTCGCCAATAGCCCATTGTGCAGCTCTAGTGCGACGTAAATGAACAACAACAACACTCAATTTGTTACTAGTCTGGATAGTGGTGGTAGTGGGTTCGAATCATGCCTTAACCCTGCATGTATAGTTGTGTTGTCCTTTAATAAATTGTTCTGTCCCGCAGTGGACTGATCGTTAAGACGCGCTAAGCGCTTGTGCGACGTAAATGAACTGCAACAACAACAACTAAATTGTTCAATGTTTTTTTAATTTAAACTAACTAGGGATTATAAGCCGTTTTTCGTATTAAGAACACAAGCCTTCATAATTATATGTGTTACAATATAGAAATAGAGAACTCTTACCTAACATTTTAAGTTCTGATTCTAATTTATAATGGGAATATCTTGCAAAGAGGGATTATAGGCTCATCTAACCTGCTTCCCGGGCCATTCACACTTCATGCGTAAAGATCCCAAATGCTAGTTTCAGAGATGCGAGCAAAAGACTGATTGGTGAGTTTTGCGCAGAAAAATGTACTAAACCAATCAATTCTCGTTCGTTCACAACTCGAATGTGCTCATTTTTCGCATGCAGTGTGAATTGCTCTTAAGGCTAATCTCAGAATTGTGATTCTTCGTATAAGAGAATGAGGTTCGAGAACGATTTAGTTGCATAAGTTCAGAGGATTTAGAAAAATATTTGCCAAATCGCTGTATATATACTAGAATCAGATCTGTTTCCGGTTTTAAGTTTACTATTATACAAGGCTCAGATTTATCTATATATATTCATTATATATTTTTAAATTTATTGTTACGCAAGCATACGCAGTCTTGTGTGCACATTACAATGTACGGCTGGTTAGGATTCAGTAGTTTTAGACTGTCTCTTTAGTGGTTAGGGGCCTCCCTGGCCGAGCGGTATCGCCGGTCCAAACGCTCTGTTAAGCGTGGAGGTAGCGGGTTCGAATCCCGCCGTAACCCTGGATGTATTCTTTGTGATGTCTTTCTCTGAATTGTTCTATCTNCGAGTGCAGCGCCACTAATTTGCATATTGCAATTTTACTCAGCTACTCTTAGTGGACAACATATGCAAATTTTGCACGGTTTGGCTTACTTTTGAAAGAGTTATCGCTATTTTTGTGATTTTTCCTTAATTTATGATAACCAGTGTATATATACTAGAATCAGATCTGTTTCCGGTTCCATATTTTCTACTATACAAGGCTCAGATTTATCAATACATATTCATACATATATATTTTAATTTATTGTAACGCAAACATACGCAGGCTTGTGTGCTCATTACAATGTACGGCTGGTTAGGATTCAGTAGTTTTAGACTGTCTCTTTAGAGGTTATCGCTTTGTTGTGTGTGGTCTTTAGAGTGCTCACGTTTTATAGCTCTTAGTTCGTTGCATGTCAACTCCAGAAGGCTCAGATTATACAATTGCTGGATAGTACATCAACTGTAGACGTCAAATGCAGATTATATGATTGTTGGTATATTCCATTACAGGTATTTAGAGTTATTTTAAACTCCTCTTTCTTATTTTGTTTTAACTCTTTTAATTTATACCAGTTTTAATCAACCTTTTACGAACAGTAACAAATCGGATAAAAAATATAGCATTAAAAAAATGTTCTGTACAAAAATAAACCATTATATAATGTAAACACATATTTTACGTATAGTTATAGAAAAAAAATCGAAACGCATTAGTCCATTGATATTTGTATTTTATGAAAACAAGTCTAAATGCGTAGCTGCATTCAATGAATCTATTTTTTTTGGAACTGTTATGACAACATTCTGCCACAAAATTCAATTCTCTTAATTGAAATTGTACGGTTGTGTAAAAAGAATAATGGTTTTTCCTCGAATCTGTTCACAGTTTTTCAAACATAAAACTCACCTTAAATTTTTATATTGGACATAAAAATTTGAGAGCCTCCATTATAACGCTATATTTATTTAGTAGAATATGCGGCTAACTGTTAAAAAATAATTTCTTTCCTCTTTTAACATCTTTCAAAAGAAATGACTATCTGCAAGATCAAGGTGACTTTAATCACAGTATTTGTTATTTCTGTATTGATTGATCAAAGTAAGTTATTATAATTATCTGTATATTATTTAAATATCATTATTATCTGTATATTATTTAAATATCATTATTATCTGTATATTATTTAAATATTATTAAATCGATCGCAGTTTAGATAAACAATGTAGATTTAAAAAAATTGAATGAGTTCAGAAATAAATAAAAGTTTTTTTCATAGAAACTTTAACTTTATAGGCAATAAGAGAATATAGTTTTAAAAAATAAATATCTATTGAAGAACTAATTATTTTAATTATACAGTATGTTTTGCTTACAATATATGAGCTCTGTTCCAATTCTTTAAGTTATGAGTAACAAACTATAACACATGTCCTATTATTAACGTTTAATGATTATCGTGCTAACTTTAAGTTTTGCAATGATATTAATTTGTTTCATAATTATTCATATTTTAAGTCTTTACATGGTAAATGCATAACACTTAAATAGAAATGTTTCCTAATTTAAAATCTAAGTAAGGAATCAGAAATGTTTTTATTTGCGTCACAATGCGTATTATATATAGTTATCTCTTAAAAATTTTTGAACTTGGTTTTTCTTATTGAAAGATTTTCTTATTGAAAGATTTTCACCTCTTCAGAACCGTGATCAGTTCACGGCCCAAAATATCATACATGAATCGAACCATTCTGATTCTAATGATCACTTTGCAGCACAAACTTTTTGAAGCCATTTTAATAAGTTTTCATTGTTAATAAATGTAACTAGTCAATCCAATGGTTTTGAAACTTGTGAGGAGTAATGAAGCAGAAGGATTCGATCCAAACAAAATCCAATATTATACTTGTACTATTAACAATAGAGCGTGTTCTTTCAGTTTAACTTTCAATTTCAAATTAACAAGCAAATTCGAATGACTCCACAAACAGTCCCGCAGTAGACTGATCTTTAAGACACAGTTCTCAGCATATAACCGAAGTCAAGCATCACCGGCTGCGATCAGTGTGTGGGTGGGTGACCACTTAGATTAGTCTGCGTTGGGACCGAGGGTGTGCGGTATTGGTCCTTGTTAAACTGTTCTATCGTAAAGTGCTCGACTTCGCTCGCAGGTCGTCGGGTTACCGAAGCGGGGGTGCCACCCCCTCTGCAGAGGATCAAAATTGTGATGGCATATCTTCGGATCATCCTAAGGGATGTTTCCAAGACCGTCGCCAATAACCCATTGTGCAGCTCTAGTGCAACGTAAATGAACTACAACAACAACGACTCCACAAGCATGCTATGATGCTACTCAAGAAGCAAACAGACAGTGATATTATACGCAAATATAGCCGAACACTGGTTTATATTCAAAACATGGCAAATCTTATGATGTGTTGTGATAATTTTCTGAACTTTATTTATGGCTCATGACCTTTTAAAATTTATAAATTGCGGAAAACTTTGATGAATGGTAAAATTACGTGTAAATGTAAACGTAACTCACAGTAATAAAAGTTCCAAGAATATGATTGTTCAAACAGAAGAACATTAAATAAGAGTAGCAATAAATCGGAAGTTTTTTATATTTCTTCCGATTTCAGGAAGCTTGTTATTGTTTACATTCAGTCACTCGTCCACAGAGTGTTATTTTATTCTCAAAAATTGGAATTTTTTTTACGATGAACAATCATTGGGCTGTATTTTTTCTAACAACTATAATGTCACTAATTCGCGTAATTTGTTTTGCGAAACTCGAAGTGGTCAGAAATTTGAAAAAATTGTCCTTACTCGTGTGTCATCTTAGTACACTCTAAAAATTCTCCAGCATTTTTACTTCCAATTATAAAACAATTACCCCGTCTAGCAACTTAATGCATAGTTTTGCGCGCTCACTTAGCTAGCCAACTTACAAGGTTCAGCACCTATCTATAGGTTTTCTTTCATAATTCTTTTATTTTAAGTTTTATTCTCTAGCCGATTGAGTTAATATATTTCTCATGAATCTGTATCGCCAGAAGAGAGTTTTGTAAATCTTGAGTATGCCTTTTTTCTCCATGAAAAACTATTAAAATAGATTCTATGTCTGGTTTTGCCATTTACATAAAGTATGCTTAAAAAAATTAACATAACCTACATTCTCTGCTCTATTTTAAAAAGCAAAATCAAGCTTAAGTGAACATACTATAGTTTCATTCTATAAACAAGAAACTTCATCAGTGTCTAAACGTTAAATCCTTGACGTTAAATCCTAAACGTTAAATCCTTGACGTTTAGACACTGATGAAGGTTCTTGTTTATAGAACGAAGACTATAGGGTATGTCCATTTATGTACTTTCATTTGTGCTCTATTTACGTTTTTTGTCTTATTATATATATATTTGAATGATGCTTGTGCCCGAAACTTTTTTTACTTTTTCCTCTTGAGGCAAAAAAGAGAACACTTTGCTAACTCATTTTAATATCACAAATATACTGAGTTTTCAGTTCAATCTCATACCTTATAATCACGATGCTAAAATTTTTATCATCTATGGTTTTCATGTTAACGTATTTAAAATTAAAACGAAAATGACTCTTATTTTTACATATTTATATTTTGTAGGTTATGCTGCTCCTGGTAATATTTCTTTTTATTTTTTATTTTCTATTATGTCTGAATTGACGTAATATTGAAGTAAAACTCGCTTTAAATGTTGACAGCCTGTTAATGGTGAAATAAATAACATTAATCTTACCGAAGTCTAATTTTTCTATAAATAATAGCGTCAATAATCGCATAAAATGAATAAAAAATAATATTTTTAGCATTATTTTTTATTTATTTTCCATATTTATTTTTATTATATTTAGTTTTTAGTATATTTATTTTTTACTTATTATTCCAAGAAATAAAAGTAAATAAAAAGAAAAACTTAATTATCTATCTCTACCTCTTATCACACCATAGTCCGTGTTTGGCAATAACATGGTAGTAGTTTCAGAAAAATAGCAGAAAGCCATTATTAATGTAACCAAATGTGAAATACTATGGAAATCGAGGGAGATTTGTTATAAACCGATCAAGTAGCAATGCAAACAATTTTATATTTAAATCCTGAGATTAAATTTAAGTTTAAAACTAAAGATACTTAATGCCTGTCTGAAGTGTATAAAGAGCCTATGTATCTAACTAGGTTAGCTTTAATGACATAACATATACACAATGGTTGTATGTAGTACATGATTTTAGTTTTCAAATTCATTAGCAAAGTATGCTAGTTTTAAAAAAATATTACTAGCAAAAGCAGGGTTCATACAAGGATTTTAAAAGCAGTAGCGCAATACATTTATATGGTGAGAATAATTTAAAATAATTATTGCTGTGTGACTTATTGCAATAAAGCGATTGCCGAATGGTAAATATTAAATATTTATATTCGCATAACAATTTAAATTCTCAAATGCGCTATTCCGAATACGGTTGTAATATTGTATTTAAAATCGAGATTTTAAAAACGATATGTAAATTGCTAGACCGGAAGTAAGACAACTGTAACAACTTGAGCCGTGATGGCTGAGGGGATAGAGCATTCGCCTTCCAATGAGGTGAACCGGGTTTGAATCCCGGTGGCGGCTGGTCGATGCGAATTCCGCATCCGGCTTGCACCGACCACAGTGCTGACATGAAATATCCTCAGTGGTCGATGGATAATGGGTTTGAGTCCCCTTGCCGTCAGGATAACCGTGGTAGATTCTCATGGTCTTCCTCTCCATGTAAAGCAAATGCGGGTTAGTTCCAACAAAAAGTCCTCCACAAGGGCGAATTTCTCTTGATCCAGGAGTTCCCTTGTCTTCTGAATTGAGTTCAAAATTACAAGGCTATGGAGTTGAACATTAGTAGTCGTAAACCCAAAAATTGGGTCGGCTGTTCAACAATGGCTATAAAATAAAATAAAAAGAAACTGTTGCAACTTCAGAAAAAGCGATTGGAAAAGGACGTTAATTTACGACTGCTTAGACACGAATTGAGACCGCCAAAAAGTGATTAATCAAATTTGAAAATCATGAATCTGAATAACATCGTATTAAATACATTTACGTGAACAGCTCTGTGGGAAACTAAAAATAAATGCCGAGAAAATGGTCAGAAAATTATGTGGATTGACAATGGAATAGTCGCGATAAAAGCAGCTAAAAAGTGTTTTTTCAAGTTCGAAATTCAGGTGTCGATATTAAATTGCCATAAAAATGTCGGAATTTGAATGACCATATAAAAATACCGTAAAAGCGAAAAACAGCTGAAATAACTACCGTGAAAACAACGCGGATTAACGACGGTATCGTCGTTAACCAACAGCGTCAAGAAGTGATAACTCTGATTCGAAATTCGCGTGACGTATTAAAAATATTGGAATTTAAAAAATTACGGATAAAACGATCAAAAATCCAGATCCGTAAAAGTTTTCAATAAATTTTTGCTACTGCGTTTTTCTGTTACTACTAGCAATTTGCTAGTCTATGAAATCGCGCCATGGTTGAATGTGTCCTAATTGTTTTGATTAATAAAATACTTATAGTTGTGATGTTTTTGTAGAAAAAAAAGTCATTCGCATTATATCGATTAAAAAGGTATGATTTATGTTATAAAAGAAATTAACAGACCCTGCAACTCACCGCAGCTTTCGAGGCACTGCTGAAACTAAATAGATCACTGCTAAAACTTTGAAGATGCTATCGCTTTCTCAGAAATACCGTTAGTTTTGTAGTTTGCTTTTCCATAATCTAGTCACAATATTTCCAGAAAGACTACCGCAATTTTTTAAATAAAATACTATATAAAAGATTAAAAATCAGTTTCCACTTACGCAAAAATTAACGTTATAAAAGATAATTGGGATTTTTAAAATAAGTATTTCAATTATGATTATATCTTAATGTAATATTTTGAATTAATGTTTTTTTCCTTTATTTAATTCTATATTCATTATAAGAAAGAATTCGTTAAAGGTTTAAAACAATCAATTCAAATGCTCTCATTCATATTTTTAATAAAATTTTATTAACTTAGTTCAGTAAAAATTTAAAGATTTCTCTGTAGGCACATTTCAGATAAATGTAAATCATAGCTTGGATTGTCCTTGTTTTGTATGTGTAATCATTTTCTATAGAATAATAAAATTACCTGCTATCTTATACAGGGTCCGTAGCCAAATTATTCATCAAAAAATAAGCACTTTTCAAGCACTCAAAAAATATTTTTAAGCACGTTAAAAAAATATCATAATTAGGCAGGGTTGGAAAGTTTTTGACAATTGACGGTTTTAGCTTGTTTTAACAGTCATGTCAAAAAAGAAAACAGTCATGTCAAAAAAGAAAACCTTTTGGCATTGTTTTTGACAATTGTCAAAAATCATGAAATTTTGAATCATGTAAAACGAATGGCGTTTTCATACGCTACGGACTAACAGTAAGCCGAAATAGATTGGGGTTAAATTAATTGTGAAAACGTTGAATAGAACAATGTGAACTGCGTCTTTTTGCATTATTCAAAGCGAAAATCAACATGGTAAAGGAAAAATCTCATTTTGAAAAAGGGAAAATTAAACACTTTTTAAAAACACCCAATGAAAAAAGCACCTTTAAGGGTTTTTAAAAAACGAAAATCGAAAATAAGCACCTTCAAGCACTTTTTAAAAACGCTACTCACCCCGTTATATAATATAAAATAATATAGTTTTTAAGATCTCAAAATATTTGTAAATAAAATAAAAATGTCTACTTTAATTCATATTTAAAATATTTTAAGACATAAATATATAGTGTCCTAAATTCGAGGAAAAAACACTTTTGCAGCAAATTCATGGGAGATGCAATAAGTTTTCACCCAGAGTTATTTTTCGAGATATGGCTTTGCAGGTATCAAACTTATAAATCAAAGAAATACAATTAAGAATCACATCTTACTTTTTAAATTAATGAAAATCGCATTACGATACTCTTGAAATGTTCACACACGACTTTATTTGAGGCGATACAAAATACAGTAGATAAAATGCAATAGGTAGTTCCTTAGTATATGGTGTAGTGAAATAGCAGAAATGTTCCTTTTCACTACTTTTGGCGTAAAATAGTGGCTCCGAGTTTTGGTGTTCAGTAATACTACATATAATACACATAAGAGACAATGCAGTTATCTTTTACGATACACTTTAAAGAAAGCACAATAAGTTTAGGATGCATAAGCACTAATTCTTAAAATAAAATAAGTTTGCGACTCAAACATACGAATATTACAGTGAGAAATTATCAACACGAACTCACGCTATTTCGTTATCTATTGTAAAAAAGCTACTGAAAATATTCAAACTACGCCAAACTGCGCCGAAATTTTTGCTTTGAGAAGCGAAAATAATTCACGAATAGTGTGAATGCGCGTAAGTTTGGCGTAAGCCTTCCACACTGGTGTAAGAAAATATGAGAATTTGCAGACTAGATTGATCATCTCTAGAATTATTGAACCGATTTTAATGAAATTTGACATGTACATACATTGCTACAATACAAAATAATGACAATTCAACAATTGTAATACACACGCATGATCATGCGTAACACTAGTTGGTGTATGAAGGTATGAAACAGCGGTTGCAGAATAAACAAAAACAAATGGGTTAATAGTTTGTATGGTCCCCTCTTACAGATACACAGGCCTTGCATCGTGATTTCATACCTGTGATACCATCATTTCATACAGATACCATCATTCCTGTACAGATACCATCATTTCCTGGGGCATTCGCCTGAATTGTTCTATGACAATTTCATACCTTCCGACTCCAACGAGTGTTATGCACGATCTTACGTGTGTATTACAATTGTTGATAGTTATTTGTTTTGTATTGTATCAATGTATGTACGTATCAAATGTCATTAAAATCGGTCCAGTAGTTCTAGAGATAATCGGCCAAGTCTGCTAAATTCTCATAATTTCTTACACCAGATTACATTATTTGTGTCTCGTTTTAACACCTTTTAAAGTGTGCATGATAATTATTATAAGTTATAACTTTTAACTGGTAAAAAAATGTTCTATTTGATAAGGTTAAATACGAAAGCAGAAATTAAATGAATTTATTTTATTGTACTTTTAAAAATTTATCAATTAACATGAGCAAACTTTCATTATCTTACTCATTTTTTTCCATTATTAGCGGCGAACCTTGGCGGTAATTATGCTTTGACTAGTATATTAATTTATTAAAAAAAACTGAACAATTAAATAATGTTTTAAGGTGTAAAATTCTATATATTAATAAGAATTTTCTGTGATTGTGAGTCAAATAACCTTTGTTCTACAGATCGGATTTTCACGTATTAAGTGCCAATTTTAATGGTTCAAATGCTTGAGCTCAAATGTGTGAGTTAATTAGTAATTAAAATACGAAATTAGGCACAACAACGTACTTCCTCAAAATAGACATACCATTCTTTTCGATGGACTTGGATTCTTTATTTTTAATACAAGGTGTTAACCTCATTCTGGAAGATATGGTCCCAATAAATTAGTCAAGAGTTACAGCTCCTCAAGAGAATTGATTGCAAGAAATAGTCTTTTATATTTTTAAAAATTTTATTTAGTTATGGTCAAAAGAAAAATTAAGAAAGAGGCGTCCAAATTTTGACGTTTTAAACTATATAATTTTAATCGTCCAAATGCAGAACTTGGACGCAATTGGTTGAGTAATATAAAACGTCTTAATTGAAGTTACGTTATTTGACTGATTTGAATTTTAACCCTTATCATTTCGATCAGCACTTAGTTCATGAAAATCTGTTCAGTTTAACGGAAATCATGCAAGGTTGTTTCTTTGACTCAGTGGTATAAAATGAAAATATACTGATGAAATGTTTTTTTTAATTTTTTATTTACAGATTTGTGGCACAATGGTATGTAAGCCTTAATGACACTGTAGTTTATATCAGAGATACATTTCTTACAAGTAAATTAGTAACTAAAACTGTTTTTCAATGTAAAATTAATTTTTTTAAGATTATGCTTTCAAGAACTTCTCACCAAAAAAATAATTTTCCCCCGAAATTTATTAGTTATTGTTTTAGTTTCCTTGGACACTAATTTCTTTCAAATAAAAAAAAAATTTCAAAAATTTCAAAAATTCATAATTTTTTTGTATCACATTAAAAAATATCGCTTTCTTAAAATTTTTTAAAATTGAAATATTTTTTAGATTTAATTACAAATATTTAATTTTAGTATTACTTATTTTATCACTTATTTGTTAACACGAAGAACTTTAATCAAGGCTTATTGCAAAAGATACAACAATATTTTAGCTATTTTTCAAAAGCACCACAGGAATTTTAGCATTTTTATCATTTGCTATACACCGTTTTGTTAGTTTTTGTATGGCAGTATCTTAAAATCTGCCGCCTGGGAATCGAGTCAACATTCCATAGCAGCCTGTACGTTTTCTTCTATAGAAAAGTGGCGCTCAGACAGTAATTTCTTAAGATACAAGAATAAGTGATTATGGTGCAATTTCAGGTATTGTTACACAATGAATTCCACAAAAAAAAAAGAAGAAAAATAGTTCTCTGCGAGGTTCTCTGAAAATTGCCCTATAGTTCCGATCTAACTCCCAGTGACTTCCTGTTCTTGCACTAGAAAAAATTCCCATTCTGTCAAAGCTTTAACTCACGGAAACATGTCGGCAGCTCTCACGGATCCAGTACCAGACAGCAGACATCTATGATATGGGATTACAAAAACTATATCACTATCTCATGAGTGTTAAAATTCCGGTGGGTTTTTTTTTTGAGATATATAAATATTTATGTATTTTTTGCAGTAAATATTCTAGGGTATTTGTGCTTTATTTCTTTAATTTATATCACATTTTCTGGGAATACCCTGTTTACACTAGCAGGTAAGCCAGCTTGAGATGCGATCTTTCTTAAAGTGGTGGCAACACTTGAAAAGAACGTTCTTAAGTTTTTAGGCTACTCATTTTCCCAAGATGGCTGACGCAGAGAAGATGGCTATGCATGAAAAACGAATAAATGAAAAAAAGTAATATAACCGATAGCGAAATTCAGACTTTAATTTATGTTTGGAGGAATCAAAAAATCGATTTACTAGGCCAGAAGAGAAATAAAAAAGTTTATGAGCAAATGGAACATGATTTGTCTAAAATTAATGACAAAAAAAAAGCAAAGTGATGTTTTTGTACTCAAAACAAACAACAATGCCCAGTTTTAATATATCCCCATATCCAAAAAAAGCTTTAGTTAAGCTGTCTCAAATATCTGTAAATGGAAACTGATTTAAGCTCTCGCTGCTTAAAGTTAAGCTTTCTTTGCCTTAAGCTAGCTAAAACTTACTAGTGTAAGCAAGATATAACTCTCGTGTATTAAGGGTGTTTTGATGGATATATATTTCATAATAAATAAAATATTGTCAAAGCCAGAAACGCTAATCTTCGTAACTTATAACTCGGCTCAGTAGTCAGGAACTCTGTTGCCTCAATTCTTGTACCAAATTCGCCTTTGTGGAAAAGTGTTTCAGTTAAATTTGACCACATATTAATAGCAGGAAGTAAAAACCATGAAAATATCTTACAAATAGCTAAACTATAAACGATCCATGAATATTCTACTAACTGCCGACCAGGTGGCCGAGTGGTTAGCGTGCCTGACTGCGGAGCCTATGGTTGCGGGTTCGAATCCCACACAGGGCAGGGATGTTTCTTTCTCTCCGTGTCCTATGTCTTTTCTTCTTTCTTCTGTGTGATTGTGTGACTGTAACCCGCTCTATAAACTGGTTTGTGGTTGTATGACGTGGGCGACGCTACTCCACCGCCGTAGCTTTCGGATAGGTGCCCACTGGGTAACGATAAGAGAGTAGTAATTCTGGCATTTCTGAGTCTAATGGGAAATAGACCCAAGTGCCCGCCATTAACCAAAAAAAAATTCTTCTACTAATTTGTATATTTTACGTCAGTATTGTACTCTATGCAGTATCAGTGAGCAATATACGAATTCGCAGTTACATAATAGCATTCACATTATCGCAGTTCAGAGCTAAGTTGTTGGATGCACAGTGAGCAAAATAAAAAAAGGACCACCCTGAATAACTTTTGATCTAATGATCGGATCGTCATGTTCTAGGACTCAATCTTAATGGTTCGAGGGGGTGATCTGAAATATGTTAATTGATTATGTTATTTTTAGTTTTCGAAATGAGACACAAAAACATAACTTTCTCTGAATAAACATACCTTTATATCGTCGGATTGGGATATATATAGGGGAAGCCGCAATAGATTGGTCAGGAGATCGGAGAATGTTAATTTTACTTTTTGTATATTTCACCATATCTCGAGAATTCATTAAGCGAATTGAAAAATATTTGTCCACAATCATGAAATTCGTTAATCTAATGATAATTTCATACAAAATATAACTTTTAGCAAATATGTATTATTTTTTATTATTTTATTTAATAATAGTCGAATAAAATTTTAATGTATGGGCATTTTTAAAGTACTATAAGAAATGGAATTTTAAATGGCAAAATACAAAGCTTTATTGAAATTGATAAAATAGTTAATGAGAAATCAAATTTAGAAAAAAATTGCAAGTTCAATATTCAATTTCTCAGGAATTATTGGTGATCAAATTTTACATTTTTTCATTTAAAGTTGAATTTTTTAAAATGATGTGAACATTTTTATACCTTACAGTTCAAAATTTTCTTAACTGTTATTAAACAAAATAATAATAAAAAATAATAAATATTTACTGAAAGTAATATTTTGCATAAAATTATCTTTGGATAAAAGAATTTTATATTTTTATTCAAAAGTTTTAAATTCACTTTAAGAGTTCTTGAGATATGGCAAAATACGCAAAAAATAAAATTAACATTAATGAGTCCAAACTTTGGACCACTTTCTGACGTTATGCGTTATATTAGGACCGTCTCTCCTAGATTGCAACTACCCCGTATAATTTTGGAGTCAGAAGTCCGAATTTGTCAAAAAAAGGTATGTTTATTCAGAGAAAGTGTATTTTTGTCTGATTTCGTAACTTAAAATATCGTCTGCACTAATTAATTAGGCATGTTTTAGGTCACCCCCTCAAATCCTTTAGATTGAGTCCTAGAACGTGAAGATCCGATCATTAGATCAAAAGTCATTTTGGGTGGTCCGTTTTTTATTATTTTCATTGGTATTTCTAAATTTATCTGAAACCGTATTCTTAACTTGTTTATAGCTATACTTTTAAAACGAGTTTTTATAAAACTAAATTTTAAAATCAACTGTAATTGGATGCCTGCAAGTGAAGTTACGGTAAGTATCGAACTTGATTGGTTACTAAATCGTGACTTTTGTTTATGCCACGTTTCTACAGCCAATCAGGTTCGAGACCCATGCTTGGTATCGCTTGCAGGTAAAGTTTTGAATCATTCTTGATTAAGCGCTTTGGAAAATTTATTTAACGTGATAATAAAATCAAGCCTAACTTTAACACGCCGTCTGGTTTAAACGCGATCTTCTTCAGCGATCTTCTTATGTTCTGAAAAGCAACACGAATGGAGGAATCGTACTAAATCATTTAGATAGATAGAAAAATCTCTTACTATTATTGATAATGCTAAAGATTTTATTTAATTTTAGAAATAAGTACTAATTGAAATTAAAATAATAAGCTGCGCTCTAAAAAGAAAAACAATGGAGAAAAGATACTTATTATATGAGGAAAATCGTGAATAATTGCCTTACCATTATTAAGGCCAATATGCTTAAATTTAATATAAGTTAAAATTGAAGTAAAAATTAAGCTATGAATTAAATACCAAAATTAATGGAGAAAAGTTATACATTTTGTGGAACCGAAAAAAACCACAATTTTATCAATGACGCCATTGAGGCTTTATTTTGGTAATTGATACTAAGTGAAAAAAATAAGCTATGTACTAAAAAGTAAAATTAATGGAGAGATTGAACTAATTTGCATCGGAGATGTAGCAAAAAATTGCCATCTTACGATTAACGCCATTGATGCTTAATTTATTTTAATATTACGTGCTAATTAGATGAGTTGAGTTTAAATAATGATACTGCTAAATGATACTGAATAATAGTTAATCCATATTTTTCTGGGATAAACTACTAAAATGTGTTTTGCTCAATCTAATAACGTAAAGCCACTGGAAAAAGCAGCAATTAATAATAATTTTTAAAAAAAAGGAATGGAATTATTTCAGCATTAATTTTTGTGCTGGTATATGTCTCTCAATTTTGTACGTAATTTTGCAGTGTTGATAAATAATGATTTATTGATTCTTTTTTTTTTTTCACCCCGTACGAGAATGGGCTAGTGCTCTATAAATCATGTATCTTTCTCAATCCTGATTTGACGAATTGATAATTGGGTTAATCGTTCCATCGACGGGGCTAAAATTCTAACTGTCCGTGTATTCTTGGAAGGTTCAGTTTATTCTTCGTTTCGTCATGACACCCCACATTTATTTTGACTAGTTTAATAGCATTGATAGCTGATATCGTTATACTTTGAAAATTAACTTTCTGAATGACTAAAAGATATTAGCTTCTTTTAAAATATTAAGTTATTAAAAAATTTAACATTTTTAAAATTTATGTATATTTTTAGTCGGAGATTTGGCCAGGAGTGAGTATAAATAGTTCTTTAATTTAAATTACGCGAAAGAACTTAATTTTTTTTTGAAACTGTGTCTTCTTTCAATTAAACAAAAATATACTATCTGTGCATGTAAATGAGCATATTAATAACTAATTAAAATTATAGTAAGTTAATTATAATAAACAGTTTTTTGTAATTCTGTAGTAATTATGCTTACTGTTCGTTTAAAATAAGAGGCAAGTTGTAAATTATTCTTTAGTTAGAAAAGAAAAGTAACCCCTTCCCTATGTTCTATGGCATTGTCATTTCTAAGCATGTACCTGATGTTCCTTAATATATATTTTTATCAACTTTAATATAAACTTGAACTCATAACAAAAAATTAAGTCATGAAAAATTATCTACAAAAAAGGCGCAATATAATATTTAGGAGGAAAAAAAGGTGATATCGACAATGTACAAAGTTATTTAAGGCAAAAATAGGACAGCAAATAAATAAAAAAAAAATAATAAAAAAACTCAGTTCATTATTCGGATGGAATCAGGACTTTTTGTTTTTCGGTAAGAAGTGCCAAACACAGTTCTTTTCGGCAAATACATTCTTTTATTTATTTATTTTTAAGTTTATAATAATCTCCTTTGCTCTAATTGACCTTCGTAATGATTCGTCAAATTTTTTTGACAACGTTTTTTTTTCCTTTCCTTTTGCTATTAAAATGAAATCCGCAAAGGTTTTTCTGAATCTATAAATCACGAATGGTAATGAGGGTCGCTGTTTTTATAAAAGCTGAAATCTTTGGATGCCTTAAAAAATATTATTTCAAATTCATCAATTAATCATATTGGATATTGTTTAAAACTTACTTCAAAATCACTTTTTTAATCACATTTAAGCAGTAAGCTGAAATAAACTTTATAGTGCATGATATTCCTAAATCTTGATCAAGTTTTTCTTATTTCTCCTCATAGAGAAGAGCAAGACAAAAAAATTTTAACACAAGGTGTTCTGTAATCTCCACCCTTAAAGTATATTTTTAGAATCCTTTTTATAAATAACGGCAAAAAATTTAACTCATTGGGAGTATCATAATAAGGTTCAAGTAGGAAAAATACGTAGAAATGCTATCAAAATCTGAGAAACTAGTTCAGAAAGCGGATGTAGAAAGCATCGAAACATGTTTGTTTGATCGAAATAACAAGAGTTACATACAGGAGGAAAATATTGTAGAGTCAATTCATGAAATTTTGTGCAGTTGAAATTTTTTTTAAATATTTTCTAAAATTTTTGGAGAGAGATATAAAATTTGACGAAAAAACAGCGATGCGCAGAATATGATTGGTGTGATATATTTATTAAATTTCCTCTAAATAATAAAGTTTTATTGAATTTATGAAGTTTTACTGAGTTTTATCACTTTTATTAAACATTAAAACTTCGATAATCAAATTAAAATATGAGTAAAATCACCCTCTGCTACTTTATTTTCAATAATTTTTTTCTAGCGATCACTGAAACAGGTAAATGCAATCTGTTCTTTAAACTTTCATACACTGAATACTGCAAATTCTTGAAAGAATTGAATGGAAAAATTTGTACAATGATATTAGTTGATTCAAAACTTCGCTTCAAAAATATATAAATAGAAAAAAAGTCAACATGTTTCAAGCACTTAAAAAAAGGCGCCCATTTTCAAAACTTTCCAGACCCGAATGAAAAGAAACAAAAGTGATTTAAAATATAAAACAAAGTTTCCAACAAAAAATGGAAAAATAAAGGTGAGAAGTAAAACTGCGACCGAAAAGGAAAAATCGGGGTAAAATGCATTTCCACGTGCTATGGAGGGATGGTGAGGAACTAATGTCTTTAACAAGGGAATCGGCATTTATATGAATAAAACAAGATTCCAGGCCATCAAGATAAGATGATGAGACTAGGTTGGAAATAATCTCGGCATTGTCGAAATTGAATTTTTGCCCGATATTGCAACATTGTGCTACAATTGGTGATTTCTCGTATTATTGATAACGGGTACATCTATCGTGTTTCTTAATTCCAAATTTTAAAGAGAGTCTAGTTTGTACGATATTTGACTATTCATAAATTTTTGAATCACAATAACTTTTTAATCAAGTAAAATCTTACCATTTCAGTTTCTTGGGATTATTTATTCAAGTGTTTAATGATAGTTCAAAACGCGTGCTCTATGTTATTTCTAAAATATTCGTTCACTGAACATTTTTATAACAATTGGTACCCGTTTCCTTGTTTTAGTAATGTGTAATTACGTCAAAATTAATTGTTGAGACTAAATCGAGGTTTATCACTAAAAAGAAAAACTCCTCAGCAGTGTCTAGGGATGATAATGTTGCCTGTACCAGTTCAGGTGGATCCTCGTGTTGCCGAGACTGCCAGGAATAGAGATGCCTTAACTTATCTGAAATATAAGGATGAGATGTCACAGCCTTATGTCAAATAGTTCAGATATTGTTGGTTCCAAGATTCTTTTTGCGGATGGCAAACACGCGTCCATACAGGTCTGGTTGAGAAATGCCATTATGTTTATTTTTTATAACCGTCGTTAAACAACCGACTCAATCTTATTGACTTAACTACTACTAATGTTCAACTCCGTAGCCTTGTAATTTTGAACTTAATAAAGAAGACAAGGGAACCCATGGCTCAAGTATTGGGAAAAATTTGCCTTCGCGGAGGACTTTTTGAAAGAACTAACCCGCATTTGCGTTACATGGAGAGGAAAACCACGAAAACCTCCCACAGTTAGCCTAACGGCAAGGGGACTATAACCCATGATCCATCTACCACTGAGGATATTTTACGTCAGCACTGTGGTCAGTGCAAGCCGGATGCGGAATTCGTATCAATCAGACATCGCTGGGATTCGAACCTGGTTCACCTCATTTGACGGCGAACGCTCTATCCCTGATCCATCACGGCTCGAGGAAATACCATTAGGCCGAAGATGTTCAAAGAATATAGTGGCCAGACAGATTCCTAGATCTGAAAGAAAGGGTCTAAGAAGCACTGCTCTTGGCAGAAGAATTACAGCTTGTCACAACCTCTCAAAACTAAAAACTTCTCTTATGAAGAAATTATTTTATTGTCTAAAGACCATAGGTCCCGAAATATTTGTCAACCTCGTAAACAGCTTGATGTAACCTGCATTGCTGTTGTCGATCATACACGAATCATTCATGTATTTTCTTGCTGTGATTACCATTGATTACCATCGAAAATGGTAGTCGCTAATTCTATTTTAGCTTTTTGGTTCCCCTACCCTCGCCTAACTCTAAATTTCGCACATCAAAAAATTTTTTTACGAATTTTCAAAATTCATTTCAAAAAAAATTATTCAAGCTTTATCAGATTGTTTATAACAGGAATTATCTTAATTTAATAAACAGATATGTTTGTATATTGCGTAAAATGCTTTTAAATATTTAAAAAAAAAGATAAAATTTTACTTATTTTTGTGCACTTTACAGTGAGGGACACTGCTCACGGTAAGAACTTTCTGATTTTACAAATACTATTTCTCGTGACCTAATCTTTATTGTTAAAGACTAATAATTATTTTTAAATTGGTTGAGAAAAAGACTATGACATTTTAGCTAAGAGAAGAAGACTATGAAAATTAAAATAAGTTATTAAATTATTCTTTGATTGTCGATTAAAAACCTTACTAAATTTGCAGATATTAGAATATTTACCTGCGATTAAGTTAACTGTCTTATGTTCGAATATAAAACATATCAATTTGGTAATTAGGACAGTATCATCTAGTTGAATGATAAGGGGAAAAAACTTATACAATTTGGTAATGACAGTCAAAATTTAACTGCGAATAATAATTGATTTCATTTCAAAATTCTCTAATTTTGTTAAGTCCCAAATGGCAAAGATTAAAGTTGATACAAAGATTAAAGTTGAACAAATCTTGATAATGGTCCTAACAATTTCTACTTTTTTTTAAACAAAAAATTATTAAAAGGAGGCATATTTTTTATGTTTTAGCCTGTGCACAGAACAGTTCTTAAAAGTTTCTAAAATGAATTATTAACAAAACATTTTAACATTTAATGACAGAGTGGCTTAACTATCATTTATGAGCGTAGAGTTACGCTACTGCTAGAAAAATCGTAAAACGTATTGCACTAGAATGGACTGTATACAAGACAATAAAATATTTATTCAAAGTAAGAATTATTGTTTTATTTTAACCTAAAATGTTTTTACAAGTATGATAATTTCGACAGAATTTTTTTCTCTGCGTGAGAAGGACGGATCTAAAAATAACAATCTTAAGAAACATCCTTTCGTCCTCTAACACTTCCTTTGATGTTTTGAGTCCTGACTTTACTTCCTGAGGAATAGCGTTTTTTTTTCTTTCGCCGTTTAAATACTAATTAGTTACCTCTAACGAGTGCATGGATTTGCTTCACTTTTGACAAAGAATGTAAAAAATAGATGTTAGGGGTAATGTTTATGGAACACCCTTTATATATTGTAGATCTCGAACGCAGTCTAGTGTTTATTCAGTGAAGAATTATAACTTCATTTTGAATGGTGTTTTCTTTTAATTTTTTTCAATGCATTTTCATAATAAAAATTTAATTTTTCAGGTACTGTAGGTCTTGGTAAGCATGAATCACATGTATTTTCCTCAATACAACCCCAATTATGAACATTTAATTTAACTTAAGCTGATAAATTAATTTGTTTCAGATAAAAAAAGTTTATTTGGTGGATAAATTGAATTTTATAAAATTTAACAAGAAGTTAATTTAACATTTCTAAAATCATTGAAAGTCTGAACATGCTGACTTAATTACGAAATACCAATTATTCGTTTAAATATTGAAATCTACTAATAAATTTTAAATCAAGTAATAAATTCCGAAAAATAATTTAAAAAGTCCATGCCAAATTAATGAATAGTACAGTTACTCTCTAAATAGATGACATACTTTTGAATTTTAATTCGTAGTATGAAATAATTTTTCTGAAATAAATTGCTTTTCCTTTTTATTACTTCTTTTGCGTACGTAAATTCGCAGAAGGCTTTATTTTTGTGAATTCTATGCAAGTTGTCAACATGCAATTTTCTTATTAAGAATTTCAAATTATCCATGGATCTCATGTATTTACTGAGTGTTTAAATCTTCGATTTTAATGAATGCTTCATACCAGACCCGTAGCCAGGGGGAGGGGACCGTCGGGACAAATTCCCCCCCCCCTTTCGAAATTCTGGGATTCAAACTTTTTAGTCTTTCTTTGAGCCTCTCAGTAAAAAGAAAAACAAAAACTGTCGAATCAAACCTTTTATAAACTAACTTTATTAAGCATATTTCGGGATATTCCGGTTCGTCCTAAAAAAGTAATCAAAAAATTTCTTCAAATCCCCGTCGCATGTCTTTGTAAACTTTGTTTACAAATTGATTATAATTATTATGTAATATTAATTGAAAAATAATTATTATGTAATATTTTTTAATTACTAGTTTAACTTTTGCAAACAACAGAATAAACAATATTTGTTACAATGTTTTCCACCTACTTTGCATGTCTGAAACCGTCCTTGCTTCTTACCATATCCCCCCCCCCTCCGAAGAAAAATCCTGGCTACGGCCTTGCTTCATACTGTTTGGCCATTTCGAGACGAGCCTCACTAAAAGTAACCTGACTAATAAATATTTTGTAAATGATTGTGAGACAGTGCACACAGAAGCTTGCGGTATCATACAAAAGTAATTGATAATTGATACTCTGTCGGTATCAATTATCAATGAAATGTTTTCAATCCATCGAAGAATAAGATTTAATAATAAGATAATGAGTGAGTATATTTGTTTATAGTAAACCACTCTATTTTATTTATTTTGTTATTAACCACTTGCGCTGGCAATAAATTTACAGACGC
The DNA here is from genome assembly GCF_043381705.1 of Parasteatoda tepidariorum. Lineage (NCBI taxonomy): Eukaryota > Metazoa > Arthropoda > Arachnida > Araneae > Theridiidae > Parasteatoda > Parasteatoda tepidariorum. The sequence goes on along the minus strand of NC_092207.1, from coordinate 26,015,558 downwards.
GCTTACCCAAACATTCAAGTCATTGCGAGATGTGTTCAATAACAAATAGCAATAATAGCCTAACGAAATGGCAACAATCTTTTAAAGCTGTGGTGGTTCAGGGGATAGAGCGTTCACTTCCCCATGATGTGACCCAGGTTCAAATCCCAGCGATGGCTGGTCGATATGAATTCTGCACTCCGCTCGAACCGTTCTGACGTGGGCTAGAGCCCCCTTGCTCTCCGATGAACCATGAAAGATTTTCGTAGTTTCTTTCTCCACGTAACGCAAATGCGGATTACTTCCATCAAAAAGTCCTCCGTAGTGGCTAGTTTTTTTTTTTTTTTTTTTTTTTTTTTTTTTTTTTTTTTTTTTTTTTNTTTTTTTTTTTTTTTTACTTTTTTTATAACCATCGTTAAACAGCCGACTCAATTTTTGGGGTTTACGACTACTAATGTTCATCTCCGTATCCTTGTAATTTTGAACCCAATCCAGAAGACAAGGGAACTCCTGAATCCAGTATTGGGAGAAATTTGCTTTCGTGGAGGACTTTTTGAAGGAGCTAACCCGCATTTTCTTACATGGAGAGGAAGATCACGAGAACCTCCCACGGTTAGCCTGACGGCAAGGGGACTCTAATCCATGATCCATCTACCACTGAGAATATTACACGTCAGCACTGTGTTCGGTGAAAGCCGGATGCGGAATTCGTATTGACTGGGATTCGAACCCGGTTCACCTCATTGGAAGGCGAACGCTCTATCCTCTGAGCCATCGCGGCTCGTGGTGGCTAGTTTGTCCCAATGCTTTGTGTTCTGGGTTGAGTTCAAAATTACTAGGTGCGGAGTTGAACATTGGTAGTTGTAACTCAAAATTGGGTCGGCTGCTCAACTCCGATTTTAAAATATTTTCTATTTCTGTGATACTAATTTCGAGCGTCTTTTTCCTGTGATATTCCTGTGTTGATTCCCTGTCGACGTGTACAGCAAGTCATTGGCTATTTCATGACAAGCATGGCGTTGCGCGTTTTTCCAGCGCTAGTGGTTAGTAAATCATTTAAAATCTGCATGTTATAATTTGACGAAAAATATTTTCTCTGTAGCGTCAAGAATTACTAACGGTAAGATAAGAATTATTTTATTCCTTAAGAACAGTACGATAGTCTCTTTAAAGGTCTATTTTATTGCCTTTTATGTCATATTATCACAGTTAATATGGGATTGTTATCTGTTTACTCACGTGTAACTTATATGAATGTATTACATAAATTAAGTTCCTTCCTGTACTTAAACCGCAAAACTGCTAAAAACTTTAGTAAATAGATTTTATGATGTTGATGTCAATGATAGTGCTATTAATTGTTTTTTTAGTTCTATTTTTAAGGTTTGGTTGAAAAATAGTGAATAGTGAAATATATTTCGAATAAGGGTTTTTGTATAGCACATTTAAGATTTTTAAATAAAACAATAATAATAAAACACTAACAATAAGAAAACTACTCTTTGACATTTGTGGCGCTAATTGACTTTTTCAGTTGTTATCCGGCTTTATCTTCGATAACAATTCGAATGAGAACAATCCGTTCTGGATTATTGTTCAGACCAGTCAAAAGTAAACAAATATTTTTTATAGACTTCGTTATAGTTTTTAAAGAAAAAAACTCTTTTTGTGCCAAACTGTTAAGGCTAATGATTAGAAGAAAAGATTAACAGATTAGTACGTTTTGAACATGCTTCCAGCATTATGAATGAAAATTCGAGAAAATATTTATCAAATGCTAAATTTTAATATGATATCAAAATTTCGTATTTTTTATTATATTCCATCCTTTATTTTGTAGCTGTCTTGTTAAAAAGTAAGCGTTTTGGTTGTTTTAAATAAATATCAACTTTACGTATTTTCAGTGTTCGATGATTATTAAATTATATATTAACGAAATTTAAGTTAGTAGATAAATAAAAAATATGCTTAGTGTATGAAACATTAATTGAATCGTGATTTTTATTTCTAACTAATAGATATTTGTTAATGTTTTAAAGTATTAGCGTACTGTGATTATGATGCAAAACTAGATCAATTTTATGGAAAATTGTTCTAGTTTATTGCTCCAGAAAATATTCAGTTTAAAAATAAGGCAAGATAGGTAGAACTCCGACCCACCCCAGGGGGGTATACGGAGATAAAAAATATTATTTTTACATTAAAAAATTAAGCTAAAAACTAAAAATGCAATAAATTTTACCAAATGACAGTGGTGGTGAAAGTGAATTAACAAACAATTTTGACAATTAAAAACATGTTTTAAAAGCAATGAAAGCTAAGAGCGCCGGTGGAAATGTCGAGAATTAAATTATTATAATGTCGTGACGTATGGTGCGGCAGAAGTCGAATTCTTGGCCATAGATGGCGCCACTGGAAGACAAGAACAATCACACCCCCTCTGCCTAAACAGGCATACGTCAACAATAACAAATGATTATAATAAGAAGGAAACAAGAAATTTAAATAAACGCTCAAAACTAAAATCAATGAGAGCTAAAAGTCCTAAGTGTAAATGTCTAAAAGTAAAAGTCTGAATACAAGTCGATGAAGTCTAAAATCTTAAGTAGATAAAATTTCAAAATGTAAGGATAAAAGTTGATCCGTATAAAATAATGATGACATGTAATGATGTTGGTTCATGACTGGGGTCAATTGATCTGGGGCTAAAATGTCTTCGAGAGTTTGTTTTATAATTTGAATCACAATTTTCCTGGAGGTCAATATAGCAAAGAATTGGTGTTCCTCTTCGTAGTTATTCATGTGGGTTCCATGAAGTGCCTGGACAGTGCTTAATTAGATGCTTAATGTCCTGTCTCACTCCACAGTAATTGCATGAAGCTGATTTCCTAAAATAATTAAAAATAAGGCAAGCTGAAATTGCCAATCACCAATTCAGTTTAAATTCTAATTTCTCGTTATTTATTTAAAAATCGGTTTTTGTCAGTAAACAAAAACATTAAAATGTGTTATCATATGAACAAATTTTTTAATTTATGGCAATGTTAATAACTTGTATTTTTAAACTCAAACAATTATCATAATATTTACAAACACGTAATCAATCCTATTTTCCTTTTTTAAATAATTAAATTAAAAACCCGAATGAACTGTTTATGCGCTAAATTTTATTCAAGTTACTCTAATTCTCTAGAAATCATGGTTATTTTATTTTTAAAAAAATTTAATTAATTCGTTTTAATTATTCTACTACTAACACTAACAATTCTTTCAGAATAATTGAAACAATGTGGTATCTGAATATTGTGCAAATTTATTGCTACCTAAATTAAGTGTTAAACTGAACTTCGTTTTCATTTAAGTACTAGAACCATACTTTTGTGCAATAAAGTCTAAAAAGGATAAAATTGCGTAAGAATATGGCTTTTATCTTAAGGTTACAGCAAAATCTAGAAATGTTATTCTTCAACATGGACTAAAATTTCTAACAGTATACGTTAATGTCCTAATTCCTTTTAGGCATCTATCAAGAATTGAGAGAAACTTCTATGGCATATTTATTTTTAAATATATAAAATCTAAATAAAATAAATTATAAAATCTATTTTGCGCTTTTAATTATTCTTCAATATATCGAAGAGAAAATTGAGCTAATAATTTGAGTTGCTAATTCGTAGTTGCTAAAATTGTATAAAATTATAGTGAAGAATGTTTTAAAATTTTCGACATTGTTTTGCGTTTGAAAATGCCTATTTTGATTCACTCATATGTTTTTTTATTGTAATTCTTAGCAAATGGATTAATTGATGGTATGTTATTCTCTTTNGATGGTATGCTATTCTTTTTCTTTTTTTTTTACTTAAATCCTTTAAAAAATTAATCAATGATTTTATCCTCGATCAAATTTTTAATAATTCCTGTTACACATATGTTCTTGTTTTAAAAATAAAAATTTTAAAATGTGAAACAGTTAAAAAAATTCAAACAAGAACTATATTTTGGGTTTAATGGTTTGGAGGAGAGTGTTTCTTCGCGGCGGCAGGATTCGAACAAAGGAGTTCTAAGACCGTAGTAGTATGCTCTAACTACTGATGCTTCATATAGTGGCAGCTGCACACTCCCCCTTTAGTACACTTTAAATCTAGCTCGTTGTAGAGTCTTCTGCGTTTCATGAGACATAGAGGCCACATAGCTGTGAGCGAAGTCGCCATTTAAGAGCAGTTTACACCTTGACAAAGTGGATCCAAACGATTTGTTTGTCGATTCAAGGTGAGCCGCGAAATAAGAAAACCTATTGTAGTGCTGCCATCTGTCGAGATGTAAAATAGCTGCGTTGCGTGTTCGATTGTCCATAGTCACCATTTGGAGGAGAGTATGTGAGAGAAAGAGATACACGCCCATGAGTCTGCTATATTCACGTGGTTATTACAGTGAGTCTTAACATTTCATACTGTGTTTCGTCCATCTACATTTGCCTATAGTATCAAAACGGCTGTCTATAAAAAAATTTTAGTCGTGATTTTTTTGTTATTATTATTTACTCGATTATTACGTGATTGTTTCTATGTTTTTTGAATGTCTATACTTCATATACTTTCAAAATATAATTTTTTTTAAATAACTGTTTTATAGTCTTATTATGAGGTTTGTAGAAACTTGCTATTTTTTATACTAATTATTCAGTGTCAATTTAATATAACTTGCTATTATGATTACAATTTTTAAAACAGTTTGTATTTTTGTATCATGAAAATACATTTATATATGTAAATGCATATTTCATTGAAACGGACATTTACTTTTTATTAAGTCTGTCGGGGGAACAGAGATTATTTTCAACTATTTATCACAATTTAATACAGTTGATAGACATTCCTATCTAAAGTACTAAAATCTGTACTTACATATGCCCTCGGAATCGAGGACCCATGACCTCAAAAAATTAATATGAATTAGGTGCATTTAAAAGAAAAATCCTTTTAAAGTTGGAGCCCGAATTAATGGACTATGGTAAAGGAGATGCAATTGTGAACTTTACCACCTTTGTAAAAACATTATATTACTAAATATGACAGAATTCAAATGATGAAATGAGCTGGTCATCTTATGCGGTCACCTGATAAATGTATGAGTAGGCCATCTGGGAATCGACCAAGGGGAAGCCCAAACTCAGATTGTTCAATTCTATAGATAAGGACTTCCTCAGACTGCACTGTAAAAACTGGAGAAAAGGTCAGGACCCACCCTGGGCTGTCATGCCAATTTTGTTGAGGGTAGCAGATCTTATTTATTTTAAATAAAATATGTTGGAAAATCTCTTCAATTTATTCATAGTTAATTAGTAATTATTATAAACAGTACTGTTCAAACAAAACTGAAAATTGCAGTTACACCTCATAATTTACTCCTTCATACATATTTCTCATACTTTAATAATGAGGGAGAACCGAACATTCAAAGAAATCAAGCGCCATCTTAACACTGCAATAAGCAAACACAATTGCTCTTTTTTGCCCCTCTGTCACATCCGTACAATTACCGATATTTACACGTAATTTCCGCTTAAAACAGAAATATCTCACTGATGGCTACTTGGCTTTGATCACGTTGAGGTAGTGCTTACGCAATTGAGCACGATACTTGACCACTGCGTCATCTAATGAAACCTATATTTTGTACTAGACAGAGATAATTTAAATTTAAGTTACGTGTTTCTACGTTATTATGTTCGTTACATGTCAAGTTGTAGCAAATTTTTTTCTTCATTCAGTATTTTGGAAATTCTTTAATTTCCTCCGAGTTTAGTTCCATAAGAATTAAAACTCGTAGTTCCCTTGTCAGTTACTCACAATGAGCATACTCAATATTATTAACAAACAAATATTTATCTCCAGTTTAAATAAACAAAAATAATTATAAGTATTTAAAAATAAAATATAAATTGTTATAAAAATCCACAATGTTCAGCTTATTCGAATTTAAGAGAAACGTAAAAGAATATCTCACAAGTTCACCCTTTGTTTTTGAAACGTTTTTACCATTAAATTTACGTTTATAATCACAAAAAATTAACCTAAAAATAATATGCAACAAAGCGTCAATTGTCCGTTAATAAAATGTTTTTAAAAAACTGTCAAAAAATGGGTAAAATGTGCACGTTAAAATAACGTATTTTTAACGAAACATTTAAAGGGAAAATTTATAACGTTAAAATACCGTCATTTTAACTTATACGTTTTAACGAATGAAGAACTGGTGATAATCATTACGTGAAATTGACGTAATTTCAACGATAAGTCCAAAACCTTATAACGAACGAACGCATTTTTAACGTTTATTTGCCCTTTCATGCTGCATGGGTAACGATTCATCGGTTGTTGCTCACTAGGGTGACTAATTTTTTGTTCGGTGATCTTATCAATAACTGGTTGGTAATAATTGGTGGTGTAATACTAATAACTCAAGGAAGGTCACAGTCGGCAAAATACTTTACTCCGAAATGTTCAAGGATTACTATTATGCATTTTTTCAATTTGAACTAGGCGACGCTATTGTTTTCAGTTACTTACGAAACATTAGAACCCCCTATTGACTTAAATAGGATTTGTCAGATAGGATTAATATGTTATTGGATTAATGGGATAGGATTAAATAGGAATGTTTGGAGTAGCGATAAGAGGGTTGTTTAAATCCGCACAACTCCCTTTTCCTCTCCTCACACGGCTAATTTTGAGTTTTCTTACCCATTGTTTTTCTTATGGAAAGAAGCCTATTAAATAGATCTTTTTCTTCAATCTTTGTGTTTTGACTACATTTGAGTTATTTTTACAGTATTTTATGTGGGTAAAAAACTCAAAATAATACATTCTGTTTAAAAAAAAATTTTAAGACTTCTGAACTGTTTTTTTATGAACATGTGTTTAGTCTCATTCAATTTCACCTAAAAAAATCCATTGAAAACAATACTTCATTTTTCTAGATCAGGGGTTTCCAACTTAGACGAGGCCGGGGGGCCACAATTAAAAACATCAGTCAAATGGCGGGCCGTAACTTTGTCAAAATTTTATTTAGGACTCTTTTATGTTTGAAGGAACACCTAAATATTACTGTCGGATTTTTTATCAAGTTGTTCAAAACAAAAGTATTGAATTACAAGTAATAATAAATATTTTCTTGAATAAATATTTTCTTCGATGCAAAACCTGAGAAATAAATATTTTTGCAGTTGGTATGTTAAATTTCACAGAAACGAAGAAATAAGTTGTTGTTTTTAATGAAAGAAAAGTATTTTAAACCCATATAAATTTTTTACGAATATTGTCCTCAAAAAAAAAAATGAAATTTTAGTTCGTGAGCCACAAAAAAAAACTTCGCGGGCAGCCAGTTGGTAACCACTGGTCTAGATAGTGATGTTTAAGTCACCTCTTAAACTAATTTGTGCCCATCCCCATTAGTCATAGGTCACAGATCTTCCTCATCACTTTTTTTTATTTCACAATGCACTAACAATTCTTAATCACAAGAATTGTGATAGTTATAAAACTTACTAACGGAAATAACTGATATAGTTGAAAAAAGTTTTAGATGGGATACGTTTGAAAGGTGATTTTTGGCCTTTTAACCCAAAGCAGCATTCAATGCAGATTTTTGGAGCTGAGATTTCGTGAAAGTGGACTAGTGCAAACCGAGCCACTGAAGAGAAGCTGAAGAAACAAATGATGCAGTTTTCATTTTTTGGAGAAATATCTATTATACAACGAAATTACAAAGATGGCCGTGAAGCCATCATGAACCTTGAAACACCTTGGCTTTTTTTAAAAAAAAAATGGCGCCAAATGAATTGACTTACAGGAAAAAAGAAACAAATTATAAAAATTGAAAGTTAATTAAATTTATTTGAGAAAAAAGTAATAATATTTATTTATTTTAAGGAAAAGAGATATAGAACTGGAAGGGGGAAATTATTTTTTTGATTCTTGGTTAAGGTTATCCAAACAATTTATAATTTTTTCTTAGCTTTATATAACTAATATAGATAATTCCTTTTTTCTTTTTTTAGCTTGGAAACTGAAATGAATCACTGTACAATAGTTATTGCGATAAATTAAAAAAAATACAGAAGTTTGGATTATGTTTTGGACTGATTTATTATTATTTTCAATGTTGTGTTAGAAAAATTAATTAAAATTAAGTAAATAACAGTGGGCAACAAATTTTTTTGTCGCATTTTTACAAATACTTGATCTTGCTTAATTCGGGTGTGGGGACTTCAAATCTGGAATTAGTTTCACTCCTAAAGCTACAGATTTTTTAAATGTAATCTTTATTCTTTTCTTTTCTTTTTTCTTTTTTTGTCGAAATGTACAACTTTAAAAACGTTATATGAAATGAGGAGGGGGGGGTCATGTAAATGTTGCGACTTCTTTCTAGGGGAGTTAGGGTACATCATCAGCAGGGCTAAAGAGAATAGAAGGGCTAGTTCACTCCGCTCTTAGAGCTGAAGCTACGATCGCTCTTAACCTAAAAGATAAAAAGAAACATTCATTTTTATTAAATGGATGTCCAATATATATTTTTTTTATTAATAAAAGTAGAGAGAACGAAACAAACGTTAAAGTTTATATCGGCGGTAAATTGATAATGACTTTAATACGAGATATGTGTTTTTTCTTATTTCGAGTTAATTGTCTCGAATATTCTGAATTACATCAGAAAAAAATTGAAAGTCAATTATTCCCCCTTGTAATTGTGTTCATTTATATTCAGGCAAATTAATTAATTTTTTTCCTACAACATTTAAAAAAAGACAAACAATGAAGGAAATGCAAAAAAAAAATGNCATGAGAAATATATTATGAGATGGGAGATCACATTTTTAGTTGAATTTATGAAAATACTTGATCTTGCTTAATTCGGGTGTGGGGACTTCAAATCTGGAATTAGTTTCAGTCCTAAAGCTACAGATTTTTTAAGTGTAATCTTTATTCTTTTTTCTTTTTTTTTTGCTCGAAATGTACAACTTTAAAAACGTTATGTTGCGACTGCTTTCTAGGGGAGTTAGGGTACATCATCAGGATTTAAAATTGTATAGAAACTTATGCCCTGAAATGAAGTCATATGTAGCTAGGATCGCTTCTCTATTATGACATGGAGAGGCTATACTAGCTGCCTTTGGCATTTCCGGGAACGAGTTCCTGTGAATTTTTAATCCTGACGATTATCTTAGAAGTTTCTCGCAACATTTATGCGACCTCCTGTTACATATAACTTTTTTTAAACTTGCAAAACTATATTGCAAAAATGTCATTGCAAGAACTATAGCCTGTAGAGAGAAACTGATTGATTTAAAGTCAGCGACTTGAAAATTTGCAAAATCCGATGAAGAATCTTATGCAACAGAAGAAAAAAAACAAAATTGTTCCCCAATGTATTCCTGGCAATGTCATTGCAAAAACAATCATAAATGTTCCCTGTTGCAAACATTAAATTATAGTAACATTAAATCATTATTCGAATTAAAATTTCAGTTCAACATAGTTAAAAAAAATAATCCCCTTGCCGTCAGGCTAATCGTGAGTTTTTCGTGGTTGTCCTATTCATGTAACGCAAATGCGGGTTAGTTTCATCAAAAAATCTCCCACGAAGGCAAATTTCTCCCAATACTTGATCCAGGAATTCCCTTGTCTTCTGGATTGGGTTCAAAATTACAAGGCTACGTAGTTGAACATTAGTAGCCATAAATGCGCACCATGCGTTAAAAATTATTCACGTGACTTTTATTGCACGTGCTCACTGTTATGCTTGTACATTTTTACGTTCTTTTGATTATACATTTGCTGTGTTTTAAAAATAAAAGAAATCCTGGAATTTGATACTTTAAGTACTGTTGTGTCAGCTGTAATTTTATTCTGAGTTACAAACATCTTATACTTAGCCATGTGAAATTGTTTCCTTTTATTAACTTTGCACCCCTACCGAAGATGCGACATCAATATCTCTTCTGATTGATACTGTTTATTTTCTTTGTTGTGTTTGTTTGTATTTAGTTTATTTCTAAGTAAAGCTGTTTTCTTTATTTCATATTTAATATCCTACCTACTTGTTAAAGCTCTAATTTAAAAATTTTGAATATGTTTGCTAATGTGATTGAACTGCTGCACGCACTTCGAACTTTCGGAGTGTCCCCGGATGCCCACTTGCGGGGGCGGGACTGTGTTAAGCTATTTATTAGTAGTTGTAAACCCAAAAATTGGGTCTGCTGTTCCAGGACGGTTATAAAATAAAATAAAATAAAATCCTTTGAGGAAAATACACTGAGAGGCGAGTGCACATTATCAAAAATCGCCTAGTAATAATTATTACAATTTTTTTTTAAATGTTGATATAATTTAGCTAGAATTAGCGAGAATTCGATATCTGAGAATTTCAACAAATATTTAGCTTATTCAGAAAATTTCTTGAGCCACAAATTACATAGAAAAGTTTACCAGTAATAAGCACTGAATATTTTCCAACCATATTTGACACGTCTTCTGTGCTTAGTATGGTACTCACCCGATCTCCAAATACTTCTCTCAAATCTCCATTTCAAAAGGGAATTATTCAAAAGGGAATTGGGTGTATATCCTAAGTGTTTGCGGGGATAGTGCTAGAAAACAGAGGGGGAGGGGAAGAAGGAATAATAAATCGGAAAATAAAACAAAGGCATCCGCCTTACATTCCCGAGAAAGAACACCATCTTCCAGCAACATACTTTATTCATAAAACCTCTCAAACACACCCGATCTCCGTTGACCAGCCCTTCTATACTTTCCCCAAAGGAGTTCCATATTCCCCCTCTCCGCCTATTCACTCTTCAAACTCACTTTTTTTTGTTTTCTCAAAGAGTTTTGATTTTCGTTTATGAAAATATACTTCGAAAAATCGTGGAACTATGGAGAAATAGTTCAGAAACAACGGGGAAAAGTATTGGATAAGCAAAAGAAGAATCTACCTTGATTTTTTTTTATTTTAGATTATAGCCGTCGTTTAACAGCCGACCCAATTGTTTGGGTTTACAACTACTAATGTTCAACTCCGTAGCCTTCTAATTTTGATCCAAATCACGAAGACAAGGGAACTCCTGGATCAAGTATTGGGAGAAATTTGCCTTCGTTTAGGACTTTTTGATGAAACTAATTCGCATTTGCACTACATGAAAAGGACAACCACGAAAAACTCACGATTAGCTTGACGGCATGGGGATTATTATTCTTTTTAACTATGTTGAACTAAAATTTTAATTCGAGTATTGATTTAACGTTACTATAATTTAATGTCTGCAACAGTACCGACAAAGAACAATTATGATTGCTTTTGCGATGACATTGCCATGTAACCTTTTAATTTTGAACCAAATCCAGAAGACAAGAAAACTCCTGGAGCAGTACCCTAAGAGGTATTGATTTGTTATGGGAACATGGAGGACTTTGCGACTAGACAGATTTAACGTGCATCAGTCACCATTTACTACACGGGGAGTCATTGTCCGGCGGAGATCGAACCTACGACATCTTAGACATGGGCCTAGAGCTCTACCAACCTGGATATTTCTGCCCAATCTGCTTTGATTGTAAGAATCAGTATTTACTAAGGCAGGGATAACCTAGTTGGAAGGGCACTGGGTCCATGTCCAAGAGTTCGTGTGTTCGATCCCCACCTGCCGAAGATTCCCCATGCAGTAAATGGTGACTGATGCACGTTAAATCTGTCGAGTCGAAAAGTCCTCTATGTTCCCATAGCAAATCAGTACCTCTGGGGATACTGATCAAGGTGTTTTCTTGTCTTCTGGATTTGTTCAAAATTACAAGGCTACGGAGTTGAACATCAGTAGTCGTAAACCCAATAAATTGGGTCGGCTGTTGAACGACGGATATAAAATAAAATATAAAAAATAAAATCAGCATTTACTATGCTTTCGTATTCCTTTCGCTCAATAATTGATACAGGAGCTCCCTTGGATAGGGTTGAAAATTACAGGGCTACGGAGTTGAACATTGGTAGTCGTAAATTCAAAATTGGGTTCGCTGTTCAACGATGCTCATGAAAAAAATAAATAAAAAATTGTGAACGAACGGCTATTATTTATATTGAAAATAATGAATGAAGATAAGTATTATTTATTTTTAATCCTTCCTGAATATTCATATAAAAAGTAGATTACAGCAATAGGAAAGTACCAACTCCACAGAGGAAAAGTGTAGAACTTAAAATAAAGAACTCTTTCGTGTGCGTTCATCTTCATTTAAATACGTGTTTCATACCTCTAAGAAACCACAGTAGTCATTTTTTTATGTTGTTTTTTGATTTCTCTTTTATTTAAATGAATCAAAACTAGTTTATAGCATAATTTGAATTTCTATAGCTTTTTCTTAAAGTAGAGTAGATATCATAACTTGTAACAATCAAAATACTTTATCACCATCGTTGAACAGCCGACCTAGCTTTGAGTATGCGACTACAATTGTTCAGCTCCGTGGCCTTGTAATTTTAAATCCAACCCAGAAGACAAGGGAAATCCTGAATCAAGGTTCGGAAGAAATTTGCTATTGTGAAGGACTTTTTCATGAAACTAACCCGCATTTTCGTTATATAGAATGAAGTACAATGAAAACCTCCCACGTTTAGCCTGTAGGCAAGGGGACTCTAACCCATGATCTGTCTACCACTGAGGATATTCTTCGTTAACACTATGGTCTGTGTCAGCCGGGTGCGGAATTCGTATCGACCAGTTATCGCTGGCATTCAAGCATGGGTTCCTCAATTAGACGGACGAATCTATCCCCTGAGCCTCCATGACTCCCGTCTAAATATTTTAAAACCATCGCTGAACAACCGACCCTAGTTTTTGAGTTTACGACCACTAATGTTCAATTCCGTAGCCTTGCAGTTTTAAACTTGTAATTTTATCCAGAAGACAAGGGAACTCCTGGATAAAGCATTGGGAGAAATTTGCATTCGTGGAGAACTTTTTTTGGTGTTACTAACCAGCCTTTGCGTTATATGGAGAACAAAAATACAAAAGACCTCCCACGGTTAGCCTGGCGGTAAGGATACTCTAACAAATAATCCGTCTACCACTGAGGATATTTTACGTCAGCAGTGTTATCAATGCAATCCGGGTGTGGAATTTGTATTTATATTGACCAGCCATTGCTGAGATTCGAACCCGGTTCACCTCATTGGAATATGAATGCTCTACCCCCTGAGCCACCACGGGTCAATATTTTATTGTCATAACATTTCAAAGAATTCATTTTCCTGTTGTGAAATGAAGTTAATTATTATGAAGTTCAAAGCTGAAGCTAATCTGAAATATGTGTATTTTTATTCACCTGTATAATATTTATAATCTTAAAAGTATCATTAAAGTTCAGGTTTCGTCTAAGACAGATAATTAGAATAAATGAATTTATAAGGAATCTGTCAAACCTCACTATAAAAAATTTATCTTTACAGATCGAGAAATAAAAGCATCCCATTATTATAATTAACCTTTTTTTCGTAAATGAAATTATAGAAAAGATGAAGATGAGCTGAGATGAGAAGAAGATGAAGATGAGATTTGTGATCATTTGAATGCAAAACCTGATATCTTTGAAAATAATTATATCCACAAATATTACAAATTAAAATTTTTATTCAGTTATAGCATATACTATATCTTCAAACTGTAAACTTTTTGTATAAGTGATTACCGATGTATAAGTGATTACCGATGTGAAGTGATAACCAAGGACCTACAATTTTTAAGGATAATAAACTGGAGAACCTTGGCTAAGGGAGGAATGTCTTAGCATAGGCTTGTTAAGAAGGCCAAGGCCCATCCTGGGCTGTCATGCCAATGAAAAGAAGAAGATTACCGTTGTAGCGAGTGATATTTAAGGATACAATATTCTTTGTTAAAATCTGGTAGACGCTAAATAAAGGACAAATATTTAAAGCTAATTTGCTTTCAATCTTTTTAAAGACAAATAGTATCAGATATCAAATAACTTGGAAAAAAATACCTAAGGAATATTTGGCTTAAAAATAAATAAAAAACCTCCTTTGTAAGAGTGATACATCTATTACAATGCCACAAAACCTCACTAACTGTGATCTAGCTTCACTTTTTTCACAAGAAAAGCCTCTGAATACTTAAAAACAACGCAACTTGATCGTCCTTTCACTCAACCTCGAGAGCCCATCGACGATAGAGAAAATGCAGGAAGGAAAAAAAAGAACTTTGTCGTGACACGTAATGATTTATCATCTCCAGTGATGGATTCTCAACAGCATGTTGTGCCACTCTCTGTGACTGCTGCCTCTCGATATGCCTTTACCCTATTCCCAAGTATACAAAACAGCAGCATCAAAATACAAACAAGAACGATATATCGAAGGATGGCAGCATAAAAAATTCACGCACCGAATTTTTTTTTTTTTATAATGTCTTCTCCGCTCTTCGCTCTTTCCACTTGTTTTTATTAGTAAGCAACCGGGCAAATATATCCGCTAACTGGAACCGGGTGGAATATGAAAAGAGGATAAGAAGTGGGACGGGGGTTGAAAAAAATAGATGCACCTAAAAAAAAATAACACCGAAAAACGCGTCTGCGAAGAAGCTGATACTGCTTTTTTGAAAGATCTGCATATACGTTTGGAGCGTTCAGGGATCTGGTCTCTTGGGCTTCCGTCTGAAGCTCTTCACGATGGCCCGTCCATCCGATGTCCTCCCGAGGGGTCTCCAAGGCCTGGGCCTTTTCCTGCATGCAAAACCTACTTGGCAGTGATCGATTCCTTTTGTGATCCTATGGGAGATGTAGCTGAAGAGCAATTTTTGCGCAAAACTGTTTATAAATGAAAGAATATGGAACTGGAATTTTCTCTTTTTTTTGAAGGGAAAAGAGTGGATATGGTAAAAAAATGAAATAAAAAGAATAATAAAAAAATGGCCCTGAACAGCTTGGAAAGGACACGTTATCGTCCTCAGGCCAGTGATGCTTCGTGAAAAAAGAGCAGCTTGGCGAGAATTTTAAGACTTAGTAGAAGAGGATGTTTGAAAAGTGAAATATGTTTTCACTTTTAGTTCTTGATCTCAGTGCGTATTGTAAATATTTTTATGTATTGTATTTCCAGCATTTTCTTTTTTGAACTCTTATATGTTTATGTAATTAAGCAATTGCTCAATTTTGTGAATAAAACTACTGATAACGTGATATCAAAAATGAGAAATTGTGTCCGTAGGTTTTACGTACCGGTACATTTCTAATCACGCTCTGGAGTAGGCTAACATTTTTACTCATTTTCCTAGTTTAAAAATACCGAAGTCTTCAGCGTATTTTTTTATTATTGTATTTTGTTAATTTAAAGGACATTTATTTTATATTTACATACATATACGAGTTTCTGAACTCAATACAATGAAACTGCTTGAGCTGTGGTGGCTCAGGGGATAGAGCGTTCGCCTTAACATCCCAGCAATGGCTAGTCGATACGAATTCAATTCCGCACCCGGCTCGCACCGATCACAGTGCTGACGTTAAATATCCTCAGTGGTAGACGGATCATGGGTTAGAGTCCCCTTGAATCTGATTAACCATGAAAGGTCTTCGTGATTTTCCTCTCCATGTAACACAAATGCGGGTTAGTTCCATCAAAAAGTCCTCCACAAAGACAAATTTTTCCCAATACTTGATCCAGGAGTTCCCTTGTTTTCTGGATTTGGTTCGAAATTACAGGGCTACGGAGTTGAACATAATTAGTCGCAAACCCAAAATTGGGTCGGCTGTTCAACGACTGTTCTAAAATAAAATGAAAGGGTTTATAAGCTCATAACAATACATGGCGTAGAAGAAACAGAAACCCCAAATTGGAGGAGTGCACAGATCCATGGATACGGTGGTATTCGAATCAACTGTCTTCAAAGCATTTGGTGGGTGTAATGTTAGAGATTAAAAAAGGTGGCGTTTTTATAAAGTGCATAAGAAAGGTAGCTTTAAGCAAAATGGTTTTAGCTTCGCGCTACGACGGAAAGCTTAACTATAAGTTAAGCTTTCTATTAAAAAAAGTTCTATTATTTCTGAATTAAACTATTTTTTAGGAGTATCATTTTCTATTGTTATTTTTAATTGAATTTATGAAGTTCAAAGTAATCCTTCAAAGTATCCTTTCCTTTTTTTTCTTTTCAAGTTCTATAAAGTGCTTAGATATTAATTCTATAGGAATGTCGAGTTATAACGGGAAAAAGAAGACTAACGAAGAATACATGCCGAATAAAATGTTAATTTTTCTGTTATAAAAAAAAATAGTCATCTTGCTAAAAAGTTGTTTTTTGTGGACAAATCGTTATGTCTTCACATTTAAAGAACTTAATCTGCACATCAACAATAGGCGTAGTTTTGTGTCTCTTGACTGGGTAAAGATAAACGAAACATAACTCAACAAAATATTGGTACTATATCAAAAAAGAATTCGTCTTATTTGTGCTCACAGAACTTCAAAAAATACCTTTTATTCTCTAATTTTAATTAATTATGATGTTTTTTCATCATTTTGATTCATGCATCGTATTTATCATTGTTTTTGCTTCTATAAAAGTTGTTTCCATTTTAAGAATAGAAATTCGTGACTTGTTATAATAAAATATCATAAAAATTTAAAAAACTGTAATTTTCCAGCGATATATAATCGATAAAAAAATTTATTTTTTTGCGGCACCTAAACCACATAATTTTTCGATTATCAGTGATGATGACGTGTATTACGAAATTAATGTCCTACATGGTTTTTGCTTTGGATCTGACCAATACTTTGGTGTATTATGTTTTAAAGCGATCGAAATTTCGATTGCTATACATTTGCTAGCATAATTTACAAAATTGGTGAATTTTCATCATGCACAAAGCTCCACTTGAAGTTTGAGCACTCTATCTAATAGGAAAATGGTCAAAATAATGATTTACTGTAAATTTTATTTGATTACATAAATTATGCCTGTTTATGTCAAGAAACTATTAATACTATCATAACCATCCGGCACAGTTTTCTTTTAAGCACTTTAACTAGTTGGAAAGTTGTCGAAATTTAGATTTTTTTTTTCCAATGCCCACCCGGATCACGACCTAGGTCATACAGGCACCTGAAGGGCAGATTTGCTGGCCACTCTTTCAGGGGAACCATATTAGGTGGGCCAACGCTGCTCTGACAGTAAGGGAAGATAGTACAGAGAAGAAAAGAACATCCATGCCTTGCCCGGGATTCGAATCCAGAACCTTTCTGATGCAAAGGCAGTTCCCTAACCCGTACACAGGATTTAGATTGCCAATAAATTCTTTTAGATAATAATATGGCTATATAATCAGTATGTAATGACCAGGAAATGATTGAAACTTGTGATATCCTCCAGAACAAAGCCTCATTCTTAATGTAAGCACTCTAGATAATCGGACAGTAGTTGACATTTCGATTGATTATAAATTTTCTCTTCTGATATACTATGATAAACACTGCTAGTTTCAAAATTGCCAGGATAAACTAGTTATTTGGTTTGTCATCAGGCTCGGAGCTCTAGTTGTTGTTTACGTACTCTCGTTTTTTCCTTAAAAAAAATGGTTGACATTTTTACCAATGATCAATCTTCGCGATATTTTGTTCGCTTAGAATTTATCGCTTCTGAATTATGAATCGCTAAATAATCACTTATTTCTAGTTATGAATCGCTTGGAATACATCCCTTCGTGATAAATTCTAAATGTAGTGAACAGGAAAGGATTTAAAGTTGCATTGTCATCAAGTGCCTTTATATGCGATCACTCTAGTAAATCAGAAAGTGGTCGGAAATCTGACAAGCGTCAAATTTCTTCGCAATAAATTCCGCTTGTAAATAGCAGTCTGGAAATTATCGCAAATAGCATCATCTGTTAACGTAGAGCTTCAATTGAAATTTGAGAACCCTAGCTTGATTAAATCTGCTCAGAAATTTTTAGTTGATGACAAATTCTCTCTTTGACGTTTACATCTCTACAAATTCTGCTGGTAAGGACCGGAAAATGATTGAATTTTTCATTGACATCGGATACACAGCTTTAGCACGGTTTTGAGTGATAGAGCCAGTTTGGAGATAAATCTAAAGTTTGACTGCAAGATTCCATCAACATAAACACGCATTCATCGAAATTCCATTGCTTAGATAGCAAGATTTGATTTAATAAAAAATTTAGAAATATAAAAAGAGTATTTTTACTAAGATAAAAATATTTATTTAAGTGATAAAAATTGTATTAATAATAATGTTAATTATTTGATGAAATCCCACATATTTTCCTTATCCGGTCACTGTTAAGGAGTTGTTATATTGGCCATAATACTTTTCAAATATTATTTCAAATATATTTTGACTGCAAGATTCCATCAACATAAACAGGCATTCATCGAAGTTCCATTGCAAAGATAGCAAGATTCGATTTAATAAAAAATTTAGAAATATAAAAAGGGTATTTCTACTAAGATAAAAATATTTATTTAAGTGATAAAAATTGTGTTTATAACAATGTTAATTACTAGGCAAAATCCCACATATTTCTTAACCGTTCACTGTTAAGGAGTTGTTACATTGGCCATAATGCATTTCAAATATTCTGGAAATCTGTCCGATAGAATATCCAACAATATAATTAGTTTTGAGAAAAATAAAATAAAAGACAAGCAATGTGTCTTAATTCCATTAGAATAAACAGAAAAGCCTTACTAAGCAGATAAAAACATAGAATTACTAAACCCTTTCTTCCGTCCTCACTAAGTATTCATTCATTTCCCATAATTCCTCTCAGAAACTATCATAAACTATCATCCAAGACGATAACCGGACGACAAATCAGTTCTAAGCAAAGAACGCTTAGAAAGACAGACATCACTGACAGACAGACGTATGCACACAATATTAAATCTCAATTCCCCGGGGTGGACGGTCCAGACTACAAACCGTAGCAATTCCTCCAGGAAAAGAAGTGGACCAAGTCATTCTCCGTTTGGGAATCTACGATTCTCCAGAGAAAGAAAGCAAAAAAGCTGCAATTGCCGCTAAGGAACGAAAAATAAGGGAAGATATACTAGAAGAGCTAAACCAAGGGTCAAGAATTGGCTTAACCATTCCACCCGGAATGATCTTTGGTATTGTCTGTTGTATTTTTTTTTCTTCTAGTGCTTGGTCCTTTGAGACTTCTTGGCCTTGCGTTTTTGGAAGAAAGAGTATTTTGGGATTATAGTTGAAGATACGAGATGTAATGCTTTGCGAATTACTTTTACCGTAACGATGTTAAGCTATAGAACTATCGCGTTCTTTAGGTTTTTATGATTTATTTGTGTTTACTTGAAACTAGTCATGCATTTTTAATTTTGGTAATTATGGTTTTTATTTTTTTAAGAGAGTTTTTCTCCATACTAGGTAGAAAATATTGAAACACGGCATCCATTTGATTCTAAATATCACTTAAGTGCTCTTGAATCAGAACTACAAGGTGTTTTTCCACTTTTTATTATTGGGCATAAAATTTAAAAGAAAGTTTCAGGTGTTTAATAATTGTAATTTTAATCACTTTATTGATTTAATTACACTTGCGTGTGCCTGAATATTGCACACTATGGTGCAAATCCGGAAAAAGCCTACATTAAAGAAGAAGGAAAAGAAAAATTGTGACATTGGTCTTGTTTTTATATAATCGTTATAAGTATATCCTTACCTAATTATAACTTTTAGTAAAAAACAGAAACTTTGGTATAAAGTAGAGTAAGCGAGAGAGTACTTGCCAATTGAATAGTTTTCGATGCAATTTTTATTTGCTTATTTGCTTTTCTATTTTTATATAAAATCACTATGACTGAAAAAAATTCCAACATGCATTAAAGTTGTTATAAGAACAAAAAAAGAGAAGGGGAGTTTGACGTAGCTATATATATAACGGGATATATACAGTGTACAAAATAAAAATAAAACGTGAACACCCTGAATAACTTCTAACTTCAAATCTCGTTTATTTTTTAAAACGAATCGGACACTTTTTGCATACTTTCATGAAATTTGTTTATTCAAAGATATTCCCCAGCAAAATATAATTTTAAATAATTATTTCTTATTTTTTATTATTTTGCCTTTAAACAGTCGAAAAAAGTTTAATTGTAAGGTGTACAAATTTTTACATAATTTTGAATGGCAAAGCATAAAATTTAAACAAAATGATAATACCTTTTCTGTTAAAATGAAATTTTCATTTTACGACATACGTATTTTACGTATGTCGTAACATACAAATGTCGTATTTTACGTTTTTTACGTATTTACGTAAACGTATTTACGTATTTCAAAATCGAAAGTTAAAAATCTCTGATTTTTAAAATGACGAAAGCTTTGTTGACGACAACTTAGTTACTAGTTATTTATTTATTTATACTAAAGGATTCCGCCCCCTGCTCGCTATCGCTCGCCTACTCCCAATAAATCTCTAAGGTGAAAAAAATTGAAAGTTTATATCATTATGCAACTTAACTCATTATGCATTTTACGTAAAACTTATTTTGCATAAAATGAAATAATTGCTAAAAATTTTTTGGTTTAAATTTTGCATTATATCTTTAATATATTTTAAGTAACTGTTTCTAAATTTTTTCAGCATGTTCTTTTCAATTCTCTAACAAGGGGCGGTATAAAGTGAACATAGTGTGGGGTACAGTTATATTAATCGAAATAATAAGCCAAAACTAATCAATATTTGATCGAAAATATTTTCGTATTAATTTAGAACAGCTTAACTATCTAATTGAAGCTAATTAAGTTTCAATTAACTTATCAGAAATTTAATAAGATTGAATAAAAAAGTGTACAAAACGTTATAAGCGAGACAATTCTGAATTCAAATTCATCAAACTATTAAATAAAATTTATCAGTTCAACAAGTTACCTAAACTGTTTCTTAGAGCCCACAAGGCCCCGGGTCTTTATTTTTATTAACTACTTAACATAAATTACAGAATGACCAAAAAGCACTCCAATTATGAACTGTAATATATCGAAAATAACTGTTCATAAATCGTTTAAACTTTGCGAATGAACAATTCCAACAACCAAATTTGTTTTGCGCATAATGTATTTACTGTAATTGGAATAAAACTATTTGTTCACCCATTTTATTGTAACTCCATTTTTATTTGGCGAGTTTTTCTGGCCACTCTGTATAGTACTATACATTGTAATACTACAAAAGAATGTTTTACGAAAAAAAAATAGTTATACCATGCAGAAAAATAAGAATTTCAACAATTAATTATTACTTTCATATCCTTTTATCGTCAGCAACCGATAATTAATATTTCTTAGTGTATGAAAATCCATAATTTTATTCATTAATCATGCATTCATTTATTTTGCAAAAGTTATTACAGTATCTTTTAATAGATGCGCATGTGCAAAAGGAATCTATCACTAATACAGTTTACGAAAGAAGATTTAGAGCGCCACAAATCACCGTTCCGCTTCCATTTAAGGCGCAATTAATCCCACAACCCTTTTACCTCATTGGTATTCCTGTCGAAATTTCATGCTCTAATTTTAACCACACCTTCGTTAGCAAAGTCTTCCAAGAACCAAAAACTTATTATGTATATAAAAAAAAAGAAATAAATAGACGCCAATTCCATAATATCATCCACTAAAGGCGTTACAATTAAGAACTACTATGAGAAACGTTGCGAGTTAATGACAAAACCTCCCATCTTGTTGCAACCCATCCCCATAATGTGTTAATACATGGGAGAAATTGAGACATAATAGAGTATAAATGGGTGAAGGAAAAAAAAATGGTTTAAATGCGGAAATATTGGGCTGCGTACTGACCCATCCTGTTTCTTAAAAGCGTTTACACCTCTAAAATAAGTGGCAATACACATTTCTTATTATTTTTTTTAATAATGATCTATGTTTTAAATATTCCCCAAGTAGACTTATTACTGCTACGCCTGTATCAGTTTTTTTTGCCGCAACCTCTGGGTGGTATACCATAAAACCATATTGAAAATACGCTTCCGGTATATTTTTGATATGAGTTTTTTCTCTCTTTCTTTTCTCTCAATTTGCGCTTTAATTTATTTTTTTCTAGTCAAATTGTAAATTTAAACAAGTACTGCATTGCACTTAAAACCTACCGTATTTTAAATAGTTAAATTATACCTTATATTTTAAAAATAAATAAGCCAACATCATATTTAAATGGGTAAAAGAAAAAAACAACGTCAACAAAGCACAAAGGTAAATATATAAATTATTGCACTTAAAACCTGCTGTATTTTAAATAGTAAAACTATACCTTATATTTAAAAATAAATAAGCCAACATTATATTTATATGGGTTAAAGCAAAAAACAACGTAAATAAAGCACAAAGGTAAATATATAAATTACTGCACTTAAAACCTGCTGTATTTTAAATAGTAAAACTATACCTTATATTTAAAAATAAATAAGCCATCATTATATTTAAATGGGTTAAAGCAAAAAACAATGTGAATAAAGCACAAAAGAAAACATGTAAACGTGCATAAACGTCAAAACATTATAATTGTGCTTTATTAACGTTGTTTTTTGCTTTAGTCAACATTAATACAAAATATTACCCTTTCCTTTGTTTGATATTATATTTAAACATTGCACAACGGAACCCTTTCACTTAAAATATTAATTAACCACATTTTTCTTACTTTTTTTCAATATTTTGTATTAATTTAGGTGGAAATAAGTGAAAAAATATCATATTCACCATTTTAATAATTTATGATTAGGAAATACAGCATTTAACACCGTTGATTTTTTTTTTTACATACAACTTCCAATCAATAATTTTTTAAATTCGAATTTACTTAGAGTTATTTAGATCTAGGAGAAACAGTTATGTTATTCATCATTGAAATTTCTTTAATTTACAAGATCAATTATTAATAAATTTTATAGTGTGAATAAAAAGATAACTATTTTATTTAGATTTTCAAATATAATTCCGATAATCTAACAGATTTTTTAAGTGACTGTTAAACTATTAATTTTTATAATTAAAAAAATACCGAAATATATTTTTGCTTTTAATTAATAATTGTAATAGTATAATAATAGTATCAGAAAAAAATATATGAAAGGGATATCGGTGACCTATCCACATCAAAGGGGTTAAGATTCTTACCTTGTCTTATATATTAAATTAAATTTTTGATGCGTAATTTTTTTGTTTCTTTTCTTGACATTTAGCATCACTCGAGAACGGTATACTTTCGAGAAAGGGAGGAAAATAAATTCGATTATTTTTACAACTTCTATGGGTTTTTTCTTAAAAATTCAGACCATCAAAACTTAACGATCAGTCATTACAGATAAGTTATTAATACTGTACATTTGTCTGTGCTTAAATTTTCCATAATGTGTTTTTAATGTTGTTCAAATNATTATAATTTAACGTTAATGTTGACTAAAGTAAAAAACAACGTGAATAAAGCACAAAGGAAAATATATAAACGTGCATAAACGTCAAAACATTATAATTTAACTTTATAATTAACATTATAATTTAACATTATAATTTAACGTTAATGTTGACTAAAGTAAAAAACAACGTGAATAAAGCACAAAGGAAAATATATAAACGTGCATAAACGTCAAAACATTATAATTTAACTTTATAATTAACATTATAATTTAACATTATAATTTAACGTTAATGTTGACTAAAGTAAAAAACAACGTGAATAAAGCACAAAGGAAAATATATAAACGTGCATAAACGTCAAAACATTATAATTTAACTTTATAATTAACATTATAATTTAACATTATAATTTAACGTTAATGTTGACTAAAGTAAAAAACAACGTGAATAAAGCACAAAGGAAAATATATAAACGTGCATAAACGTCAAAACATTATAATTTAACTTTATAATTAACATTATAATTTAACATTATAATTTAACGTTAATGTTTACTAAAGTAAAAAACAACGTGAATAAAGCACAAAGGAAAATATATAAACGTGCATGAACGTCAAAACATTATAATTGTGCTTTATTAGTCTTGTTTTTTGCTTTAGGATTTGTTGTTTTTTGTTGGATATTATATTTAAATATTGCACAACTGAACTCTTTTACTTAAAATATTAATCAACCATATTTTTCATACTTTTTTTCAATATTTTGTATTAATTTAGGTCGAAATACGTGAAAAATATTATATTTATCATTTAAATATTTTATGATTAGGAAATACAGCATGAAACACCGGTGACTTTCTCTACATGAAACTTCCAATCAATAATTTTTTAAATTCGAATTTATTTAGAGTTATTTAAATCTAGCAGAAACAGTTAGGTTATTCATTATTGAAATTTCTTTAATTTATAAGATCAATTATTGATAAATATTATAATATGAATAAAAAGATAACTATTTTACTTAGATTTTCAAATATAATTCCGATAAACTAGCAGATTCTTTTAAGTAACTATTAAACTAATTTTCCTAATTAAAAATACCGAAATATATTTTTGCCTGTAATTAATATCAGAAAAAATATATAAAAGGGAGACCGGTGACCCAACCACAAAGGGGTTAAGATTCTTAACTTGTCTTATATATTAAGTTAAATATTTGATGTGTAATTTTTTTGTTTCTTTTCCTGACATTCAGCATCATTCGAGAACGATATACCTTCCAGAAAAGGAGGAAGATAAATTCGATTATTTTTCACAACTTCGATGGGCTTTTTCTTAAAATAGCAAAGCATCAAAACTTCACAATCAGTCATTACAGATAAATTATTAATACTGTACATTTGTGTGTTTTTAAATTTTCCATAATATGCTTTTAATGTTTAAATAAACGGAGACTGATTTTTATGATCCTGAGAAATTCCCTTACGCGAATTACTCAAAAAAAAAAAAAAAAAAAAAAANAAAAAAAAAAAAACAAAAAAAAAAAAAAAAAAAAAAAAGGATGTTTATCAAACATCTAAAAATAGACTAATATAATACTTAACTTTTTGTCACAGTGAACTAATTAAAAAAATTTAATTGGCATGATTTTGTCAAAAAAAAAATTAACAAAAATTCTGTTTTAAAAAACGCTATCGAAGGATATTGCCTAGTAAATAATTAATGTATAGTAATATATAATTAATGAATAGGATGATTAAAAATATTTGGAATTTGATTCCCTCCGTCTTGGTCGATATGGGGGAAAAAGTCACCTTGAAGAATAGTACTAATGAAAATATTACAATAAAAAATTGCGTGTTTCTTTTTCTTTTCTTTTCTTTTTTTTTTTTTTTTTTTTTTTTTTTTTTTTTTTTTTTTTNTTTTTTTTTTTTTTTTTTTTTTTTTTTTTTTTTTTTTTTTTTTTTTTTTGAAAAGAAAATGTTTCATCATTTAGAATTTGAAAAAAATGCTTTCAAATCTATCATTCAACAAATCGTTTGCTCTTTTTTTTTCCTTTATCTCGGTTAAAGAATTAAGTTTAAAGTAATTATTTTAAGCCTAATTTAAAAATTCGTGACTGGAATGTTTTGAAAACATAATATTCTTTTTTTTTTCGGAATTAGTCGGCGATGACAACTGCATATCGATTTTCTATGACAATGCAATAACTTTTCAATAATGTATAGGCAGTTCTTAAAAGGTGGAAGCGTAACGCATATAAACTCAGAGCTCTGACAATAAATAAGTTTAAATTTATTCCACAAAAAATTTTGAGTAATTTTTAAATAATCGCATCTGGTGATAGGAATTAACATAAATAATTGCAAAAGTTTTCTACAATATAAATATCGTAAAGAAATTTCTTTTAAATAAAAGGACCGATTTCAGACAGTCAATATGTCAAGTGAGCCAATGTAACACCAAAAAATAATTTTTTTTAAATAGTGCTTAGATGTCTTAACCTTTCTTTGTGTGTGTGTGTGTTTGTAACAGTGGCTCAGGTGGCATCAAAAATATTCCATGTTTTTTTTTTCTGGTGCCTAAATGTTTAATCAGGAAAAGCGGTTGCCAAGCCACCAGATAGCTGAAAAATGTTGAAAAAAATCTTGTGTGCTTGGTGTTAAATAATAAATAAAAAATAATTCTAATTCACGGTACAAGGGATAGAAACATCAATTTAGTGTCTTGATGCATATCCATCAAAGTAACACACAGAACTGAGCTAATATTTTAATAGAAAATAAATTATAGTCGGCATTTTCAACTTATTTTATGTCCTTAAAATAATTTTTA
The DNA here is from genome assembly GCF_043381705.1 of Parasteatoda tepidariorum. NCBI lineage: Eukaryota > Metazoa > Arthropoda > Arachnida > Araneae > Theridiidae > Parasteatoda > Parasteatoda tepidariorum. The sequence goes on along the minus strand of NC_092207.1, from coordinate 25,989,263 downwards.
AAGTATTTCTTATGTTTTTATGAAATTCCGCAACAAAACGCTATTTTCTATTTCGGAAAATATGGAATTGTCCAACGTACGCTGCGCTGATATTATTCCCCACAAATTTATTGTTCGATGTCCTAAAATTCAATGTAAAAGTACCTATAAGTTTAATTTTATTTAAATAAAAAATATATTGCACAAATAATGAATATTTAGTGCATATAACGTGAACATCAATAGAATTTAAAATTATGTAAATGTATATTTTATTGAGTCTTTCCAGTTACTTCAGAATATTGTGAATTCTCACGGAGTTTAAAATTAAGCTCCATTCATTTGTTTACGTCTAGGCTAAAAAAAATTAAATATACTATAAAATAAAAATAATGAGTCTCTTTATTGAACTAAAATCTCATTTTCTAAAAGGCAGATTAAATCACTTTTATTCTTATTGATATCAAATTTATTCTTATCAATGAAATGCAAATTTAATTCTTTTTATAGGAGAAAATATCTGATCTAAATACACTTTTACTTTTTTCTTCTTCATAACATCGACATAATTTAAATTTACTACTTTTGTGTCAAAATTATTTTGTTTAATGTTTAATCTGCATCCATAGGAAACAACAAAATGGCACTTAAAAAGTGGAATATTTCTGAGCATGTTTAAGAACTTTTTGATCCCTGAAGACTTTTAAAATGTTGATCCAATGGACCATTGATTTCGTCGATGAAATTTCCCTCGCATTATGCCAATAACGGGAATTAATAGCGCATATCGTATTAAAACGCCGAATATATTCCATTCTTTCATCGCTGTTTAAAGATAGGATGCTTGATCGAGGATATAATAAACTAATCTTTCAAGCAAGGAACTGTCATTGAAGTTGAAATTTATGTTACATTGCTGGAAGTTACGATAAAATACGATTTTACCTTACTGTTAGATAAGTGCAAGTACAAAAAAATACTTATTTTTGCAAATTTTAAAATATTTATTAGTTCAAATGGAGCTAGGAAAAAAGGGATATTTTTGTTGTTTTAGTTTTAAAACAATTTTCGATTAATTTAAATAAATGTAGGAAGAAAAGAAATTAATAGTACCTTGAAAGTAAAATTGAATTACCGCCTCTGCTAATAGCCTGAAGTAATTTCTAGGAAATTTTCAATTAATCTTACCATATTCTAATTTAGAAACAAAGGCATTTTTTAAATAAATAAATTATGCTTCTTTCTTTTCAATTGAAAATCATTGAATGTTTACAGTGTAGCACCTTTTCAATTAGAAATCAATGTTTACAGTGTAGCACCTTGTTGCGTATGAAGTTCTATTACTCGAAATTATTAGCTAAAATAGACCCTTCCTTAGTAGCAAAACGCATCACGCTAAATTCTACGTCAGAACTACGCCAGAACAAAATCACGTTAAACATTTGGGAAGACAAAATCTTACATGAATACTACTCTTACAGCTTACATTTGAAATGTCGTTATTATAATTTTGAATAAGCAAAAACTCGTGTTTACATGATCTCAGAGACAAAATCGCGCATGAATATATTATTGTCCAGATAACATTTCGCACGTGTAAAATATCGCTGCGTCAAAAAAATATATGCTGTACTACAGATATAAAGGATTCGAATTTAATTTCTTCCAGCAGTATTTAATCCTGCAGGATTTCGTGAATATTTGGCTGTATTTTATCCATATATACTTAAGGACAATGTTTAATTCACTGCGCTTCTTAAATTATTTGCTTAAAAATAATTTTAAAAAAAAACGATAAACTCAACAATTTAACTAGTAGTTAAGCTTTTAACTGCAGAGTGGCGTTAAAATCGTTTAGACTTGTGTTGTCATTTTGCAATTTGCTCATTGAAAGAAACGCGTTGCATTTTTTTATGCTATACCATTAGAGTGGAAACTCCTTATAGGAATATTTCTCTGTTATTTTATCACACCATAAAAAATATACTGTTAAAGTTTAGTTATAGACTACGTAAAATAAATTAAAATTGCTTAACACTAAACGAATAATATAAAGAAACTGAAGTGGGATGAAATTTTTTTTCCATTGGCTATTTTACGTTTTTAAAATCAGTCAGCGTGTTTTCCTAATTCATATTTGGCGAGTCTTGAAAATGAACGACTATTTTTGAGCACTCGAAGCATGTAAGCTTTTACTACCTTTATAAGTTTTTGAAGTAAACAAAGTTTTATACTTTTAAGTAAAGCATAGCATTATTTTAATACAACTGTTTTTTATGCAAACAAAAATCCTTTACTATTCAAACGTTTCTTTCCATCAGGAAAATTTTATGCGAAATTTTAATTTATTGAATATTGTAAGATACATTTTGGAAATATTGTAGAGAGAAACATATAATATTCAAACCAAAAATTTGAGAAAATAACTATTCAAGCAAAAAGAATCTTTAAAAACATAAATTCACTTTCATCGGTTTAAACAAGGAGAAAAGTAAAATTTAAAATTCTTTAACCGAACAAACATACAGTAATAATTTAACTATGCATAACTAATAACTACATAAATTGTATACTACTTTAAATCAAAAGTTTAAAGTAGTCTATTTACGTAGTTTATTTGTGTATTTGTTTATTTGTAGTTTAATTTTATTTATGTAGTATATTTTGTAGTATGTTTAAAGTAGTATATTTTATTGTTATCCTTCTGACATATCCAAAAAAGCAAAACCTTTTTTGTTATCCTTTTTTAACTATATAATTACGCAGAATGAATGATATTTTATGACTAAGAGACTGTTAAAAACAAAAACAATTTGGAAACTAAAATCTAAATTTTAAACTAAAATTTCTTATGATTATAGCTTATTTTTCCGGGTCAAAATTTGTTTTTGAATTATCATTATTAAATTTAAATTATTCTAAACTGTTACAATTGCCCGTTAGATTGTTACCTAACGTTTATTATACTTCTTAATAAGTTATTGAAAAATGAAATAGATTTTTAGTTTCATTAAGTTTTAGTATTCTTAAATAAAAAAAATAAAAAAGAAATTTCTTCAATATGTAGAAGGAAAATTAAACATTTCAAATACAAAGATAAACAAATAATTAATAATTCATGCCAAGAATTATTAAAAAACTTGATAAAAAAAACATCAAAATTGTCAATGAATTATATCAGCTCTTTCCGTATTTGCTTCAACATTAAGCAAGATGGTTGAAATTGATGGACTTATAACTGAAAAAAATAAGTCTCACGGTGAAAAATGTTTTTCTCGGTCAACGTTCTTTTAGTCGCTCATTCGGGAAAAACTTCAGTAGTTTTCCTGACGAATTCAATAAAAAAAATAAAAACTCTTTCTTGATTAATAGTCCTCTTCAACTTCGAATTTCCTGTAGTTGATTAACTTTTTTTATTCATATATTCATATACAATCTTAATTGAATTCTTCTTGCTATTTTTACCTCTTAAATTCCAATGAAACTTGTTAAAAGCATTGCGGCAACTAAATTCTAAGCAGGTGTAAAACTCCTCGAAGATTAAATGGTTATCGTATACTGCTAGAAATTGTGAATTGCGTTAAATTATAATATTGTTTTAATTAGTTGTAACCTTAATACGGCTCTACCAGAAAGTAAATTTGAATTTTCGACAGTGAATATCTTAAGTGATCAAAGCAGTAATACTGTGGAAATCCAATATTTTCAATAAACCTATTAAGTCGTAAGAAATATTGTTTATGCTGCAAAATTTTAGCGAAAGAACCTATTTTTTCTTGATTTCATTGCGTAAAAAAAATTGATAACTTTTTTAGTTTGACGAGCTAAAATCACGTAACTAAACACGAAACAGTTTCACTTTTGGCTACATTTTAGAACTAAACAGAAAAAAAATAGCTAAAAATAAAATCGAAACTATTAAACAATGAAGTTATCATAACAATTACAAAAATTCAAGAAAATTCTGTATGTAATTTACCTATGATGTAGTCAAGGACGTACTCAAGAGGGAGGGGGGGTAGGGACAATTGTCCTGGGGCCTGGGATTGCGGAGGGTCCGATCAAAATTCTTTTCAAATAATAGTGTTTATTAATGCTGTTTTTAAAAGAAAATGGCATTGGATTTCTACAATTCTCTGTATAAATTTTTTTTTTAAAAAAGTCTAAAAAGTATGGAACTGGTGCTTTTTGTGCTTTGAGGATCAATTTTGTCCTAGGTCCCGTAAGACCTCTGTTCAGCCTTGGATGTAGTTTCCTTCTTCCTCTGCTGTACTGCAGCTTTCGTAAGCCACAGCAGGGGATCACTGGACCTGGTAGTACCCGATTTTACTCAGCGGGCAGAGTTTACCGTAACGAAGCAGAACAGTGCTACTTATCGATCTAAATCCTTATTGTTTGTTAAGGTATGAATCATTAGTGAACGTATAAAAAATATATTGATAAAAAATTATTTTTAAAACTCTAAAGACCAATAAATATGGATAGTTTAAAAGTAGTTATCATTAGTGAGTTATCATTGTAAAGCAAACTTATCTACTCAGGGGCCGTGAATTAATCAACAACAATCAATCCATATGGTAGGTCTAGTAAAGTGTAGACTTTCTTCTTCTTTCTTCTTGACTAGTAAAGTGTAGCGTTTGTCCGCTGGAAAACATATCTAATTTCACCAAAATAGGGATACTTGGTTTTACCTCAAGACCCGGTCTTACCTCACTCTCTGTTTATGTTGGTTGGTGTCGTATCCTCCATTGAATCATATCTCATGGTGTGCTTGAATAGTCTTTGCTATCTCTGTGGCATTAAATGAATATAAGTCTTCTTCTGTAGGGTAGTTTAAGAGGTGAAGGCCTGCAGCGACTTTAGGGCAGTTAAAAACATGATATGGTGTGAGTTCCACATTAAGACAGTTGCCACAGTTTTGATATTTTCTAGTCCCATCTGCAGAGATTTTCATGTTTTCATGATGTTTTGTTCTTAATCTGATGAGAGTGGTGGCTGTCTTTCTGTCGATGTCAAGATTAGTTATTTGATCGTGGGCCCTGATTTTTAAGGGGGTAAGCAGTCTTGACTTTGCAAAAGCATTTGCATCTGCCAGCGTAGTTGGGATTGTATTTTGATTGAGATCTCTGGCATTTTCTGCCAAGGAATCAGCTATTTCATTGAACTCAATGTTCACATGAGCTGGAATCCACTGCAAGAAGCATTTTTTTCTAGAGACGTTGAAGTTGCCCAAGTTGTTCTATGATATTCAAGATTAGGCTTGAAGTACCTTTGCTGAGGGCCTGTAAAAATATCTAGGTATAATCTATATATGCATAATAATTTATTTATTTTTTAAAATTACTTTAGTCTGATTTTAAATTATTTGGCGACATTTCTAAATTACTTATGCTAGTCTAAAGAAAAAACCAAAATTTGCAAGTCGAGCACTTCTGCACCTCATATTAAGATAGATTAAAACTAATTAAATTAAATTTAAAAATTAATTTATTTAAAAAAATTATTCAACTCTTTGTATTATAATATGAAAAACTGTAAAAAATTTATGCGACTGCACTTTCCTGCAAATTCTGACCATAGATAGCTGCCGGTCAAAACATTGCCAATATGCTCTAGTAAAGCAAATTATTAAATTAGAAAAATTATTTTTTATACCTGACATCTCTACATATTAAGCTTGTATTAACTATAAGCATTTGAAAAATTATTTCCGCAACTGTTAAAACCCTAAATAAATTAAATTATATTTTGACGTAGTACTCTAAATAAGTAATTGTATAGATTTATTTCAAAAACTAATGTAGAAGTGAAGCTGTTTCTGAAATCCAGAATAATTGGGAATCGAGAATTAAATTCGAATATCATTAATTGAAAAAAATATAGACATCCTAGTTTTGAAAATCAATATAAAAAAAAACTGCATTAATTTTGATACTCATAGCATGAACATTACATTGTGAAAATTACATTATATTTAAACGGCAAAATTCTCCACAAAATTTATGTCATGTTAGGCCATTTTTCGGAAAGATATTAATTAGAACACGTATTAAGACATCAAATATGTATAGTAGGTAAAATAAGAACAACAATTATGAAGGGGAAAAAAAAACGAATGCATCTTAATATTATTTGTTGAATCTCTTGCACTAAGTTAGTCCTAATGTATCAACCTCTAGAATACTAATTATTTTGCGCAGACGAAAATCTAAGTTAGATATATTTCATTTCAAACAAGTACTTTGTTTTATTGTTATTATTTTCTTGAAAAACAAACTTCTGCGCTAAAGGCTCGAGAAAAAATTGCGTCGAACATAGAGCGATTTATTGACAAACGAGGTAAGGTATAATCTGCTAACTTTACAGCTTTTGTGACTACTTGGCGATATTTAAACAAAAATTAATGCAACAAAAAGTCATATTATGCTTTATAATTTATCAATGCTTATCAGTCAATGTGATAGTTTCTAGGTTTATTATATGTTGTGTTCATTAATTATTTTCATTTATTAAAAAATATTTTTATCACCATAATAAAAAAAGAAATTTTAAATGGTAATTGGATACTTGCAATTCGAAGAGTGAAGTGATTATACATAACCATATGATTTAAATTACGTTTAATTGAATAAGCAACGTCATGCATATGTGTCGAACCTGATTGGCTTCAGAATCAACCAATGTCACAATTTACATACGTTGACATCTCTTCCAGATATCCAACTAACGGCACAGCGTGTAACAACAAGCTTAAGTACCAATCTTGCCAAAGTTAAATTAATTTATTTCTGATACTATGTGATTGTTCAGTTGCTAGGAGGGAAATCCTGAATTATATACACAATTTTACGAATAGTTTACTGGAAGATAATTTTGTGCAAATAATAATCAGTTATTGCTTATAACATTTAATGATTAATATAATTGAAATAAAAAAATTTGAATTATTATAGTTATTATGGAAAGATAACTAATTCTTAACTCAAAAATCAAATAGGTTTGAATTGAGAAAAAATTCCCTATTTTCAATTCGTTGAAAACAATTCGAATAATTGTTTTAAACATTTCGATTTCAGGATTGAAACTAACAGTTTTATTTTATGAAAATTATTACAAATTATAATTCAAAATTTTTTTTCGATGGTTACTAAATTAAATAATTATTAAAATTATTTTTTTCATGAAATTACCTTAGAGTATCGAAAGTTTATAATTGTGCACAAAATGTTTTCCCTTCGTTTCATTAGTTGTAGAAATATAAAGAAAAAGAAAAAATCACAAGCTTTTGAACTGTCACAAGCTTTACAAGCTAAGCTATCATAAATTTTTTTGCAAGTTGTGGCTATCCTCTATATAGGGTAATAATCCGAATAAATCGGAAAAAAAACAAAACTTTGTATTAAAAGAAAGTACATTTTCGTGTTCGATTAGTAATTCATCATCACTTTCAATGTTCTCTTTTACCCATTTAAATAAAAGATAATTTGTTATGAATGAAATCTATTACATTTATTCAAAATTAACAGGTTGACATATCAGTCAAAAGAATATCAGTCGAAGTTATAAATTTTACAATCTGATCAATTTATTATGAATAAACTAATAAAATAACCGTTAAACCAGTGACTTGAAGTACAGGACATATTTCTTCGGCAACCTCCATCAGATGCCTTTGACTAACTTCATCAACTCCGGTTACTGTTATGCAAATTGATTCCAAAGATTCTGGTTGATGGTTGAGCAGGTATTCAAAAATTGCTTCAATTCCGGTTACCGGATACTTAAGACCCATTTGAACCGCCTTCAGCTTTTTGGAAACCTGAAGAAATGGAATCAAGCACCTTGATATATCACCAACAGCAGGCATCCAATATATGCTTAAAGATTCTAAGAAATCGTGAGCACGGCAGTTGCATATTTGCTGAAAAATTACGTCGATGTTCAGATTGGTATCGATGAGATTTGTTCTCAAATTTAGCACCAAGTGTTGCAGTGGGATATGATTAACCAAATAAATTGTCAAATCATTCTGGATTTGAGTTTGGTATAAGATATTCATGTTGATCCTTAATTGCGGGCACATTTCCCTCAAGCGTTTCCACACTAATGGCGAAATGCCTTTTATCGGTGCAGGTAAAGATCCCTCACATAGTACATCGATTAATAAAAGCTTCTTCATGAGTTGAGTTTCTACACATTTTATATCGAGAAGTTGCTGCATACTTTCTTCAAAAAACTGAGAATAGTCGACTTTGAGGGTTGTTAAATTCGTCATATAGGGGGTTGACAATAAATGAGGCGGTGATATAGGGACATCGACTTCGTCAAATGCGTCTCTTGAGAATCCTTGTAGCACAAGCTTCATTAATGTTCTCGAGTTGCTCTCACAAACTGCCGAGAGTATTTTAGCCGCGTCATCTCGTTTGTAAAAAGTATTATGGAATTCAACAATTCTTAGCGTATTCTGTGTTCTAACAAAGTTTATTGTGCTGTTCACCAAGTTTGTAAAAGCACTGTTGCTTAAAAACTGATGAACCATATGCATGTTCTTAAAAACGAAAGAGAACAGTTTACATTGAGATTCTGTCAGTGCTTCTAAAAACAATTGCAGTTGCTCCATGGCTTTTAGAACTGTTGACCGACCGAGCCTTTCTCCTACATGGCTTATTTCAACGTATTTAAACATGCATCCAAACTTTCGAGCAATTTTAATCTCAGGCGATGTTTCAGTTTGTGTTGTCCGCAATAAATTGTAAGTTATTTTTCTCCACACTTTGGGAGACCCGTACTCGTTTGACCAAGCTTTGCAGACTAACGACATGTATAATTGGTCAGTGCGATTCAAATAAGTATAAATAGTTTCCAATGCTATAGGTGGAAGTTCAGACCAATTTGCAGAATTCCGGTGGAAATTTTCTAATTCGTCATCTAGCGTATTCAAATTTTCTCTCGGATCATTTTGTATGCTAAAAGACATTTTGACAAAATATTAATTAAACTTTAGAATTATCTGGTTGCAAAACATTCCTCCAATTTGGTCAACAAAGCACTTATTTAACTTTCTCGTTTTTGATACAAAACAACATGGAGCGCTTTGAACTCAGATGTGAAGTATAATGCTCTTACAAGCATGAATAATTAAAGAAGCTACGTAAATTCTTATTAACAATTTGTTTGCTGAATAATTGCTAAATAAGAATTCTATTAATGAATAATTATTTATTTCATTACAAAAGCTGTACGTCGTCAATAATAAAAAGATAAATAAAATAACTTCCAAACCTTCAGCCGGAAAGAAGCAGAAAAAGATATAAAAAGTTTCCACTCTTATGCTAGAGCATATAAAATGGCAAATTTCTTTTTATCGATGTGGGCCAAAATGGCAACAGTCTGGTCCAAACTGTTTCAGCGTCACGCTATGACAAAAAGTTTAACAATCAGATTGATAAATTTATGAGTTTATAGCTTTCCTTTATTATTTTTAATTGAATTTATAATGTTATTTATAATCGTTTAGTCACTTGTTTTATTTTAGTAGCATGAAATGCTTAGATGCTGATTCGCTAAGGATGTCGTTTGTTAATGAAGCCAAAAATACATTTTAAAAAGTAAATTGCGATTTATTTTAAACATTTTAATTTCTCAGCATAACTTTTCTGTATCATAGTACTTCAAACATTAAAATTGTGCAAAAAGTTTACAGAAGCTCATAATGTTATACCATTTAATTTTGCAAAAAACGTTTTTTGACAACAATTTTTATCAAAAAATTTAAAGTTTCAATAAAAAATCATTATTTATAAACGAAATAACGTAAAAAAAAGAATGCTTACCATGAAAAAAAATATTATAAAAATTCCTCGTATTGAAATAAAAAAAACTTTCATATTGTTTATTTATTCTTGTCTTGAAGTTCTTAATCAGACGTAGAAAACCATTCTGTAGCGAACTATCATCAAATTAGAAAAGAAAAAAATGTATTTACAAGTAAATTTTTTATTATAAAAATCCTAACACTTACTTGCTATATAAATCCGGAGAATTCCGAATGAAATATTCTTCGTTTGAAAATTTTATTTTCAAATAATGTATACATAGATTATCCCTTCATTACTTTTAGACGACTTACCACACAACAAAATTTAATAGTTGTAAGATCTCGATATGAATTTTAATATGTTACTTGAAAACAGAATAGCTGAATTCAAGTTGAAATTATTCTTTCAAAACTAAAACTAAACGAAACCTTTCATAATATTGATACAACTGACTTCCAGGTATTAGTAAATGTTTAGCAACATCACGCTTCATGTCGTATATAAATGTAACGGGTATTCTTGACTATAATCAGAAGTGGCTTCAGTTTTAAGTGGGAAGCACTGCAATACATTATTTATGAACAAGTACTTTTTTAACGTAATTAAATAAAATAATGTCAAATTTCATTTTTAATCAGAAACGAACTTTTGAAACAATCTGATATAAGAAATAAACAGGGTGTTATAAAATGAATGGTTAAATTTGTAAGGGGCTCACTCAAAAAGTGATTAGAACTGTTTTCATATTTCAGATAGTGAAACTTTTGAATTTTAAAATCAGGAATAAGCTTTAGTTATATGCTTCCAATGATATTCAGTTTATTGATTTACTTTAATTCTATAAACATCGCTATGGTGAAGAAGTTATTATCAGGGTGCCAATTTATATGGAGAAGTATAAGCCAAGGGTGCCAAAATAAGTGGTGATGGTGGAAAATTAAGGTGTGGGTGGAGTTTTGTATTGGTATAGTGGGCCAGTTGTAGATGGTGATGATAAACAGAAGGGTGATGAAAATAATAGTTGAGCCGGATTAGAATTAATAAAAAGCTTTTATTTTATTAGTATATTTAGTAGTATATTTAGTAGTATATTTGCAGAGCTCGAGTTACAAAATATAAAAATCATTCATTCAGTTGAATCAATTTTGCATAATAATATTTTTAAGGACAGGCCATGGGAGACAAATCCCCCACAACCTGCCTAAACAGAAGCCAAATTAAAAAGTTCGTGTAATTTGTTCCGATCGGACACAGGAGAAGCATGGGTAGGAGATCCAAAATTGGCGNTATTTTATTTATTTATTTTTATTTTTATTTGATCACGGGTTTTCTATGACATCACAGCAACGTATTTTCAAACCATCAGGTTCAGTTGCAACTTCATCTGACGGTCTCAGTAGAAATAATAAGGAAATCACGATAAAATTAAAAATCTCTGGCATATCAGTGTAAATTAATTGCCCGAAACATTAAAAATGCGAAAATAAATATTTTTTACGCTTTTCTTTTTGATAATGTATGTTTTGAAGATCCATTTTCGGGGGGGGGTCAAAAATTGACAATTGACGCCAGAGATGTTTAAATAGTTAATAGTTGTAAGTACTCCTGATAGATCAGCGATTACGTGGTAAGGGAAATATCGGTTTTAAGGGTGGAAACAGACAAGTTGACTAGCTGTTAGGGGTGTTAGTCAGAAGATATACGCTCATTTAGATATCATAGAAGATATCATTTGGATTCCAAATTCCAACGTGAAAAAATTTCCCTTGTTAGCTGCTTGCCAATTTTCCTTATTATACTTATCAGTATTGATGTTAAGTCATTAGTTCTATAGTAACAGGTATTAAATACATTAGCATATGTAGCTAATATCGGTACTAATTGTAATAGACACTAATATAAGTACCCAATATGGGCACTATGGTAATTGGTTAACCCAATACAGACAAGAACTGTTTTGAACAGTAAGAGTGCAATCGTACATTAAATCATAATAAATTAAGATAAGCAAAATATTCAATTCTTATTGTTGGCTTAAGCAATCCCATATTGAGGAGTAACTTAGGACACCCAATTTGATTTACTATTTACTTTTTTTTAGGAAGGACCAACTCGCTTTAAAAAATTTTCATGTGAACTCTCATTAGGCAGGAATTAGAACTCAATTTGATTGGCGATAAATTCCTCGCAGGGATAGTGTAGTGATCAGGAAATTAAAAATTAATTTACTCTCATCAAACACAATACTTCAGATGAAGTCTCAGCACTCAAACACGGAATATGATCGGAATTATGCTTGCTAATAAGCGTTATTTAGAAATAGCAATAAACTATGTCTGTAAAGAGTTTTTAAAAAAAGAAGAAAAAAAGCAGTTGAAACTTGTACCCACAAAGCCACCAATATCACTGGGATATTCAACACGTCTGTTACCTATCCAAATATCCAGTGGATATTCGGATATGTTACAGATTTCTTACAGATATCTAAACACATCTAAGTCCATGATTTGGATATTTCGGACATCTTTGAGTTATCATTTTTGGATATCTGGAGGATACGGTAATTTGGTTATGATAGAGATATCCGGGCATATCTAAGTCCTAGATATGGATATTTTGGATATCTTTTGGATATTTAATACAGATAAGTTTAAAGACATGGATCACTGGATGTCTGTAGAATGCCTAAGAGATGTTTCAAATTGTACACAATAGCTGATGCAGATCCAGTTTTCGATATCTCAAAGATTTTAGTTTCTGGATATTGATATTCTTTTATTTACAATTCTAAACTCTGATATAATTTTTTTTTCTGATGCAGATTTTTTATTCTGAATTAAAACGGAATTTTGAATATTTAAATATTCTTAGATAATTATAATTCTAACCGTATTCAACAAAAACTGAAACCTGATGAACTGAAACAAAACTGAAACTGAACCAACCGTGCCATGGCCAACCTTCATGGAACTCCAATAGATATTTGAGCCCTCTCTATCTATCGTAAAGAGAAGTAAATCTCGATTACAATATTCCATACTCACAGATAGAACAGAATAATAAAATAATAGTAAAAAAAATGGAAAAATAGAAATGATAAAATGCATGTTGAAAAGAAAACTAATATACTCTTCAGTTTTTAAGTGAATAACTTAATTTGTCGTCGATGGAAAACGCGAAAGTATTTTTTTTCTTCATAGATGTCAGCACCAAGCATAAAGTTAGGAAGAAACTTCTCAAGAAAATTATATTAATTTTAATTGAATTCTGTTTATAAACATTGTCGTATTTTTATATGTGACATTTTGCTCAATAATAAGTAGCGTAGAAAAAGAAAAGCAAATAAATTTTATGTACTTGAATCTTCGAGCGAATATGAAATTTTGGTACCAATAGTGATAAAAAAAATAATACGTAAAGTTTATGAATGTTGAAACAAAAATAAAATAAATTTCGAAATTATGAGTAGTTACTTGTCTGAAAGAAGCTTGTATTGTAAAAAATGTTAAATATTTTAATGTTTTGTGATTTTTTTTAATAAAACATATAGACGATGCTTTGTAGATTTGAATCTAGAAATAAAAACTAATTCAATTACTTAATTCACCACATTTCTGCTTCTTTTTTTTTTTCAAATATAAACTGAAACTAATTCAATAACTCAAATTATGGAAAATTATATGCTTTTTTAATTGTTTTGTGAAATATATTTTATCAGCTACACTTTAAAGTTAAGTAAAAAAGCTGATAAAAATATAAATGTATCAGTGCATTTCTTTAATAATACGATTATTTTAATAATAGCAAGCAATTTAGAAAGCACAAAAATTATGTTTATTAGAGTTCAGGATCTGAATTTTAAAATGGTGATAAACTTTCTTCCAAATTGTTCGGGAATAGTATTTTTGCGCTTTTATATTATAGATGGCAGCACCAGATTTCAAGTTCAAAATGTTAACTTGGGGAAAAAAGTTTTAATACGCGATTCTTGGCCAATATCTCGGATCCAAGACGCAATTCATGGTTATCGTCTCGTTTCAAGTTCTAGCCATTCATTTTTTTAACTTTTTGTCAGATAATTTTAAACTTATTGCTCGCTTTGATTTTAAAACTGAATGTAAATTCATGACATTTAAAACTATTGGATCAGCTGATCTGGCTAATTTCAACATTCCTTTTTTACTTCCATATACTACCGATTCTAACTGCTAATTGTGTAGACTTCAGGCAATTTACCCTTAAAAAAAGAGCGAGAAAAATCTTATCCAAAACTCTTCTCTTTAATTAATTTAATAAATTATCTAGCTATAAGTCCTTTAGTAAAGTCCTATGTGACTTTATTAAAGGATTTGAAGTTGTCCAAATTCTATGAATATAGTGAAGTTGTCATTCAAACATATTTAAAAAATAATGTAATTAGGAGACGTTTAAAAATTACAAACGCTCAGTGGTCGAAACTAATACGTTACAAGTAGCGAAATTACTTTAGAAAGTACTTTTTTGTTCTTTGTTTCTATTGAAATGCATTAACTTTTTGGAAAAAGTAGTATATGAAGAAGTGCGATTAAAAAAAAAATTTTTATAATAGAAAAATTATATATATATATTGAGATTTATTTTAATTTTATCAATATGTAAATATATTACACATTATTTAATATCCATTCATTTTACTCCACAGTTAACTTTTATTATTACAGAGCATTCCCCCCCGAACGGTAAATGTATAACTGAACTAATACTTTTAATAATTCTCCACTTCATCTTGCAAAGATCTTCGCTCAATCAGTTACAAATAAAATTACAAATGTATAGTTTAACGTATAAGTAACGTGTTAGATATTGTTAAGCACTTAAGTGCTTAACAAGACATGAGAAGAAAATTATATCTGAACATATTTCAATGTATAAGTGCTCAACAAGAGTCACTTAATTTAATCATCCCTTAATTCCCACTGTCCCTTTTTTGGGACTTATCATCATATAGGCTAGTAGAATAAATTTTTTGACACAAAATTTACAAAAAACTTTTTAAAAAATTTTCTTTTTTTAAATTTTATTAACCCATTGAGTGTCAGCTACAAAAATGCATTAGTATGTATCAAAAGTTTGATCAAAAATGTGAAATTATTTCCATTTTCAAATCCAACTCGATTGTAGTTTTCCATAGAAGATAAATGTTAATTACTTTCAATTAATTTTTCAATAAATATTAAATTTGTATTCATAAAATATTTTAGTAAATATAGTGAGAATACAATCCTCAATTTTCTATTTAAATTTTATAATTTCTATAACTTTAATTTTACTGGAAATCCACTAGTGATCAATCGGTTACAGTTGCAACAAATAGTAATTCGAATCGTCCAATAGGAATCGTGCAAATGAAAATAGATTGAATGATAGTGGAACACTGATCTAGTTCAGCCTCTGACTTGGATATTGTTAATGAATAAATACAGATTTTTTAATGCATTAAAATCAGGCTAGCGAAATTATAAAATAATATCAACTACTAATTAGGTAGCACGAGGTTTGATTTCAATTTTTGTACCACGTTATTTCGTGAAATGAGTTAATTTAGAAAGCAAAATTATTTGAAATTAAAACACATGAAGAATCAGACAGATTAAGCTTTCACTTCTCAAAACCTTATCCTCATTTATGTATAAATATATATCCTTTACTACAGAAGCTAAGATATTCAATATTTAAAATTACTTCATTTCCGTAATGGACCAACAAATTAAGCCACAGACCTTCAAGAAAAAATTGCCTTCAAGGCAAGAAAAAAATTTGAATTATTCTTTCACGTCGATTAAAGATTTACCGAAAACAGCAAAGTCAGAAAGTTCTGAATCTACTAGTCAAACCGAAGAAATAAGTTCGATTAGTTCCATGCTCTCATGTAGTTTAAACAACTCTTCAGCATCATTCGGAGAGTTATCGAGGACAAATTCTTGCTGTGGATCTAGTCGTTCTGAATCTAGTACCGAAAAAGTATCCACTGGAATTAACAAGTTGCCTTGTGGCAGCAAGGAAGGAGCCAAATGGAGTAAGATTCGCATGTATCAAGAACGGCAAAGGCGTAGAGAAGCTAGAATAAAACGTGAAAGGAAGAAAGAAAGAGAAGGTCTTGGCAAGAAAAAATCAAAACGCAAGAAAAAATCTGGTAAAGGAAGCCAGAGTTCATCCAGTTCGGCCAGCGGTACTCCAATAAAGAAAAAGCGCACCCCCAAGAAAAAGTCTAAGAAAAAGTCGAAGAAAAAAGCAAAATAAAAGATTATATTACATGTTCCATTTCGAGTAAATAGAACAAGTCTCGTTTCTTTTTCAGTCAAACTTATGAATGCATGAAAAAGCGTACAGAGGGCACTTTATCTATTTGATTCATTAATTTGTCTTCTAATCCATATCTATCATCTTTCACTGGAATCTTTGATTTTCAATGCTTTTTGTTGTAGAATATGTTTATTGTATCAATTTTATCTTTTTTTATATGTAAAGTCATCTAGTAGTTAAAAGTATATGTTGGTTCCATTGCCGTATGTTCAATTTATTTGACGAATTTTAAGAAGAAGGGCACTTTCTAGTTTTCTAGTTTCGGTATGAATACCCGAATCTTTACATAATGAGACTGACATAATGAATTGGGAAAAATATACTTGAGGGTGCCCCTTGGCGAAATTGGCGACTTATGTTTGGCGCTATTCCTATTTGAGCGGAACACTGTGGTAACAGGAATGGCGGCCAAAACATAATGATATTTCAATAAAACATTGGAAAATTTAAACAAAACATCGGCCGAAACTTGCAATGAACCCAATATAAGCAAAATCAATAAACCCAATAAAAGGATTTTGAATTGAAGCAAAAATTAACGAAGTAGGCGCAGAAAGAAAAGGAAAAAAACAACTCACTTCTTCATTAAGCTTGGATATTCTCAGATTTAGGTGCACAGAATTATCTAATAACAGTTAGATACTATCTAAATTTATCATGAATACAATCTGTGTTCTTCCATCGCCACATAAATTCGACGAAATACGAATCGAAAATGGCGTCTGTAATACCGGACTAGCGGTGACATTTTTTTCTTAAATCCCTTTTTATGACTGCCCACATACCTTCGATCTTATTGACCAGATTCAAAAGTAACCTTACCAGCCGGTATTTAACGTAGAACTAATGGACCTCTGAAATTACATGTACTGCTGAACATTTAAAAATAACGCTAAAATCTAAACCAATCAGAATCACGATTGGGTTTCAACATGGCCCATGTTGGCGATCAACCGCGATGAGGGGCACCCTCAAATATAGTCTACCCCTCTTTATTTATATAAGTGAGCCAAACTTTTTAGGCGGCTTTTTTTATTTTTGTTTAAGTTTCTATTTTGATATTTGAAAATTTTGTTGGCTTGAACATATTATTTAAGATTCATTTTTAATCTAAACCTCAAGATCTGAATCCGGCTCTTGTGGAAATAAACAATATTATATCAAAGGCTGTTTATTGATTGAATGTTGTTAAATGCCATAACAACACTGATTGTAATATTCAAATAATCCGTTGAATATTTTTTATTCAAAATTGTGCGACGTTATACGAAATAAGTATTACCAAAATCAGTAATAGATCATTTATTTTCGATTGATTGGAAAATGAAAGATTTTTAGTGAGATTCTAAGGCTTACTAAAGGCTTTGTTGCTGAATTAAGAAAATCACTCCTTTAACAATTTAAAAAGATGGCCTTTAGTAGAATTCTAGTAAACGATACAGATGAGATTCAACGAAAAAGATTGGTTCATATAATTCAAGATTTCTTTTTTTTTTTTTTGTTACATGCATTAGTTTATCTTAATTTCTGAATTAATCGTCGTTTTCTTCGTAAAAAATATGGCTTAATTTAAGGTTGTTTCCATATTAGTATTTGTAACAATCTTTAAGATCACGAAGGCCTGTATTTCACATTAATATTCTTCCTGTTCTGTTTTTACATGTAATACAATCATCGATTTTTTTTTTTCTGAAAATATATAATTTAAAACTCCTTATGAAAAAGATACAATGAATTTTACGTTCTCACACTAATGAATTGATTTTATACGATAATTTTAAATAATGTTCCCTCTAAACAATGTTTTTCTTACTAGCTTTATAACTAAATTTCCAACCGATTTAACAAAAATGTACCAGCTTATATATTATAATTGTTATTTTTAGTTGACAACTGTATTGTTTGTATTTGCCCTTTATAGTTTTTGATAGATTTAATTAGTTTTAATGTTATGAATAAGTGTTTTATTAATTACAATGGGGTACAAAAATTTTCTTACATTTCTTATATAAGTAATTGAACTTACTCATATAAATCTACTTATTACCGGTACTTATATAAATCTAATTATTTACTCTGTTAGTAGTAGATAGATAGAGTTCATAGGCAAAGACAGAGATTTTTTATTATAAGAATAGCAGTAAATTAAGATAAAGTTATACAAAAATTATGATTAGAGAAGATATCGTGACAATTAATATTTACCTTGGATTGGGTGGAAATTTTAAGTGAATTTAATTCAGAATCGAAGTTGGAGTTGAGCTCTAAGAAAAGTCCAGAGTCAGATTCAAAAATTGCAACTATTAACTGCACGGCTCTAGTCAACACTATAAAGTAATGCTCAAAACCAAGTAAAATGCTTCCACTTTCCCCTTTTTTACTTATTGTTTCTTTTTTTGTGACTTTATGTTATTAGATTAAATGAAACACTTTTTTAAAAGATCAAACGATCGAAATAAAGTGTTGTCAGAACTGTTTGGCATTTAATTTTAAAGCTAGCTACGAACCAAAAAAAAAAACACGTGGTTTCAAATGACTTCAAGAATATTAATTTGGTGGCGTATCCACGCTATGTGCCCGTTGATAACTGAGCTAATAAAATATAACTAAGCATTAAAGAGTGTGTAATAAAGTTATACAGTTTCTACAGTTTTACAAGTTTACAGTTTTACTTCTGACAATGGCTAATGCTAAATCAATGCGAAAAATTCATTTTTCAACCATCTTTTCTGAAGGAACTAATTGAAATTTTTTAATAGATTCTCATCACCTGGGACTAAAATTATTCTTTGTCGTCGATGTTTTAGGAGCCTAGGACAAATGATTCCGACACTATTGACAGACAAACATAGATGCCAACTGCTCCGGACGCTCCATAATAATTTAAAAAACGGTGAACAACTACATGCTAAAATTTGCAAACATTTGACTAATTTTGTTTACTTTTAAAACCATGCCGCATGACTTAAATGTAATAAAGTGGCGAATTGTATAAGCCTTTGAATTATTTAGAAATAGTGGTAGGTGAAAACCTAATAAATTGATTTTATTAAACCAAGATTCACACATTAATAAACTGCCACTCGAAAATATTTATTTGCTGTCCTGAGCAAGTTGGCGTCTCTGGACAAAAAATACTGTGAGAATAACAAAAGAAAAGTTGAATAATAACTTAATGAAATTTCTTTTTCCCGTCAAACTATCTTTGGTTAAACTACAGACCAAAAAAATGATCAAAAACGCAAACGTTAACTTTATGGGGTATATGACCGCTCACCAGACTTAACTATTGAGACTATCCCGTAAATTTTGACGATCTAAAATTCTATTTCTGCGGGGGGGAAATTTTCATTCAAAGAAAGTAGCTATTTTTGTAACTGATTCCATATTTTAGTTAAGAGGTGACACTAACTATTTTATTTTAGGTCACCCCTTTAAGGAACCATTAAGATTAGTTTGAGGTTCGTAAAAATCTAATTAGTTATTCAGGGTTTTCTTTTCTTTTTTCTTTTCTTTTTGTTCACTATGCTCTTTTAACTTAAAACATCGTTAAAAAATGGATTTGTTTCTATTTTGTATTTCACTCATTGCTATGGTAAATATGGTTGCTAGTTTCCTTGTTATATAATTTAAACTTATATCTGGTTTATATTAACCATAGCAATCTAAATTAAACTTATTTAAGTCTGTTTTTCAAAGGCTCAGTCGTCACATGAAATGATGCTCTTTTGCGAATAATATGCTATTTTCTAAGCATATTATTCGCAATAATATGCTTAGATAATCCGGCTGTGAGTTTGTAACAGTTACTCATGGCTATTAGGTCAAGTTTAGCCTATTTATATAAAGCGTTCTTTATGCTTATTCTAAAAATAGCACAAAATGTCAATATCGAAAAAACGGCACAGTTTTGTGAAAAGGAAAAACGTTTGTGGTCTAATTTTTTAACATTTTAGAACATCCTTTTTTTAATATTTCAGAACTGCATTATCTGATCTCATAGACTGAGAATAAAAAACACCTCCTAGAAGATAGAAGGCTTCCGCACATATCCATTTAGTAGTCCGACGTAAGGAACATAAACTACGTCGTCGAGGAAAAAAGGGAAGTTGTCACTTTGTTCAAGCTACTAGGCTGCAAAGTGAGGGGAAATACGAAAGATATCATTACGTTTGGACCACTAAATTTCTTGTTTATGGTAACCCGTGCTGAAGCCTTCGCTCTTCTAGAAGGTATTGGAATAAGGTAGTTATTTTGATGATTTTCATCGAGATGGGAAAATGTCGTCAATCTGGCGATTTTCGAAAAAAAGTTTAATAACTTTTTAAATATTTCAGTTCTTGATCCGTTAAGCTGGATAATTTTTCGCAGCAAGATGGCGTATAGTTTAAAATCATAGCTTTTTTTTTCAAGTATAAAGTAATTAAACTGTGGACTTTTTATTTTCTTTGGTTAAAACTATGTTAAGAGAAAACGGTGCTTTTTTCGAATTATGCTGTCAAAGGTACATTGTATTTACAAGTACCCAAAAAAGTATTATTTGTAAGTTTGTTTACTTGTATATTGCATTTACTTCGAGTAAATCTTAAAAACATGTTTCATTTGGAAAAAAACAAACATGAAATGTACAGGGTAAAGAAATACTTTATTGAACACTTTTTTCATAAACTTTAAATAAACACATGTAAAAGCTTTTTTCATTTAATAAATGAATAATCCCGATCACAATAAAAAAAAAAAAAGAAATGGTGGGAAATGTCAGAGTTAGAAAAAGTTCTTTTTTTTTTTCCTTCTTAGAACAATCGAACAAAATTATGTATAACAACTTTTAATCTACGTAGATGAAATATTTAGCAACACGTTAAAACCATACAAAATGAGCACCATAGATAGAGAGTTCAGTTTCAAATTCTACATTTTTTTTTACACACAGATTTAATCAAATGATGCACATGTTTCGACAAAATCTATCGACAAATTTTTATAATTGGGAATGGGAAAAACATGTATACAACTCATAAATAACAATATTACAATGACTTGTTCTTTATGACTTAGCTAGTTCCAGAACAAAGAAAAAGCGAGTAGACAATTATGACGAGGCTGTATACAAGCTAAGCATTTTCTAAAATAAATTTTAAGTACATTGATATTGTTACATACAACTGTTTAGTTATATTTGCTTTGTTTTAAAACCAATGTGCAATTTTACAACGTATTTTTTTTCTATGCAAAGTTGCAGCAAAATTTGCGATTAGTGATTTCTTCAATTATTTTAATATAATTAATAATTACACTAATACGGTGAATACTGTGTTCGATACATTTTTGTGATAGATGTTTATAAATAGATATGAAAGCATATTGTAAAAAAAATTGTACTTATGCTTTATAAAAGCATATTATAATTGAGCTCTAAATGTACTTAGAACTATATTTTTGAAATAAATTTAATCTTTCGACAATAGGCTATTTAAAAAAACAAAGAAAACGTGGAAAACATTGGAATTTTAAAAAAAAAGAAGAAGAAAGCAATTTAAAACTAAGAATTATAATTAGTTTTTCGACTCAACTTGTGTAACATTTACAATTAATACAAATATTTTCAGTGAAATGATTATCCAAATGAAATGCTTCACAAAATTGAAACAAGTTTGGAAATAAATTAATAATAATTGAAGAAGCAGCATTTTTTTTAAAACTAGCATGCTCAATACAGAATTGAGCATCTTAAAAAACGAATATCACATTTTTATAGATTCATTGTTCAACAAAATAGTAAATGATAACAAACATCAAATACTACACTAGAATCAAGTTTTGTTTAAAAATTACAATAAATTGTACAATTAGCCACAAACCAGACTACATTCTTTATCACTACTAAACTCCTAAACACTAAATGCTTTAATGTAACGGCGCGGAAACTAAAAATTGTAAAAAGTGCAAAATTTTAAAAGTGCAACAATCAAACGATTCTATAATTTAAAAAAAAACAACATGGAAATGAAAGAGTTATAATATAGGTTAAAATTATATATAGGAGTTTAAAATTATATCCATGTGTTATGTATGAAAAATGCTTTGTCAACAAACTATATAGTGAAAACATGCTATGCAAGTGGTAAAACATTTATGATTAAACATTTTTCGTTAATTTTTTCCATTAAAAACAGAGTACAAAAACATTAAATAGTATAGCACTTATAATTTATTTAATTAATTGAGTTATAAATATAAATTAATTTAATAATTAACTTATCTCCCACTCTCCGACTTAATATTTATAATCAAAAATGTTCCAAATTGAAGTTACAAATAAAATAAAAACATGTAACTAACGTTCGAGTGTTTTTCCATATAACAAATTTACGTGCTCTTTTATTTAACTCTTAAGTTGTAACAATACATAACAAAATTTTAATGGAAATCTATTTTTACATGTCATTTTTCATTTGTAATCAAACAAAATATGTTTCTCTAACAAATAATTAAGTTATTTAATAAAATATTAAAATCTAATGAAAACCATGAACTGAAGTGCTATTTGTTTAGAAGAAGCACATATTTACCGTCCAAAAATTTGGTTATTAATATTATAATGATTAGAGAAAATTTTGTTAAAATCTCTTATCTTAGTAACAACAGAAAAAAATTCTATAATTAAAATCACGTTCACAAATTTTCTGTGAATAGAAATGACAAAATAAAATTTTCTTTCATTTTTCTTTGATGTAAACTATGAAAACAAAGTTACATTAAAAAAAATTTTTTTACTTTTATAATCTTAAGTAAATATTAATAATTTTTCAATTTTTGAAAAATAGAATTCAAAAATATTTTCTGAAATCGTAAATAAATTAAGTTTTGTTCGAAAACAATTTATAAAATAGTTTCATTTTCATTTGAAATGTCAAGGAAATTTTTTAAAGTAAAGTTTTCATCACTACTATTATAAAGCATTAGTTAAAATCTCATTATAAAAGTCGACGCTAAAACTAATTAAAAATATATTTGCAATTTTTAGAAATCCATGAAAGGGTTCATTATTTCACCCCTTGTTCAAGAATGCAGACTGTAAAAAAAAAACTATACAAGGTGTTCTCTACTTACTGCCCTCATTAAATATGAAGTCAAAAAGTCAACAAACATTAGGAGTTGCAAATTTTAAGAGGGGGAAAATATGCCACTGGTGTACATCAAATTATTAGAGAAGAAGTCGGGGTTGAAAACATCGAAATCTATTTGACTGCCAGTGGAAACATCAAATAAAAACCACCAAGTTTTATGGATCACTCAGGCCGACTTTAATTCAGACTTCCTTAGTAATGATTTACTAGATTTGGATATTAATATGGACCAACAATTTCTTCTCCATTTCCGTAACTGCTATCGAAAGTCCTCCATTTTGAGTTTGCTTCGTTCTTTTGCATATTTGTGTATCTTATTCTCAACTTAAAAGTATGCTAGCTCTTTTTTTCAATTTGAAGTTCTAAAAATATGAAACTATCCCGAGAAACTTTTGATTTCTACATTTCATTCACTTTTCAGATAATACGATTTTTGAATATTTATCAATGCTATTCGGAAATTATATTCCAAAGTTTTAAAAAAAATGGCTTTAACCCCCTTCCTTGTCGCTTCCGTGAAAATGACGGGGTTAGGTTTCGCCCTCTATTTCTCGCTCCCGTCATATTTCCGGGATGGAGTGTTCAGTACTAACGGGCCAATAAGAATAAAACTAATCTATTTCTTTCACCCGGAAAACATTTTAATTTTCATTTTACACACCAGATGGCAGTATCAGGATATTTTTAAGTAGATAGTTTATATTAAATTAGATGTTTGGATGTCAAGAAAAATAGGCACTTTTATGACCGTTTTCTTGAAAATTAACCGATCGTTAAGGGGAAAGAACAACTAATTCTGGTCAATTTCTGTTGATAAGATACCTATTTTCAACGTTAATTTTCAAGCATTATTAAAACTAAAATATACTTCTAAATTATTATATTAACTACGCAAATTACTGTGTATAATAAGACAGTGACCTGATCTTCGGTAAAATATCTCCACCACTATTCTGCGGATTTTTTGGTAACAATGACACTTCTAATTCGGGTATGAGCACGGTACAGTAGTGGTATACCGGGCAATTATATACCAGGCAGTGGCATTTAACCTAAAAAAATTTAACCCTGGGCAAATATATACCTAGCAGCGGGCAGGGGAAACGATCTTCGGTAAAATAGCTTCATGATTATCATAACTAAAATAAGTCACGTGAGCAGAACCTACTATGTGATTAGTCGAAGTTAGTTTGGTCCTTAACGTTTTACATAGTATGATTTTTTCTCCCTACGCGTTGCAATGAATTTTTGACTCCTAAGTGTATATTTGTTTTAAATTCTTTTTTAGAAGGATCCTAAAATAACATAAGGGCAGTGATTACAAAACACCCTGTATTAATTTGAAACATAAAAAAAAATATCACAATCATTCTTCAGCTGAAGTTTTAAAAAATATTTAAGCAGTTATACAAATTATTAATTTATTTATTGAAGCTTAATATTTTATTCTAAATTAATATTTAAGCGAGGGGAAAAAACGCTTTAATTTGCATCAAATCACTAGTGAGGAACACAGATAAAAAGAAGTCCATCATGGTCAAAGTTCAAGCATTGTTCAGTTTTGTTAATCTTTCAAAGATCATTTGAGCATAATCTTTTATTTAGCTTTAAAGTAATTTGAAATTTAAACTAAGAATTAAAAATGATCAGTAAGTAGTTGTTGTTACTAATGCGTTGGGCTAGTAGTAAGTGTATGAAAGAGAACAGTTAATTTAAATATTTTTGGCAAAAAATATATACACCACAGTGATGTAAGAAAAAGTTTTCCATATTAAAGAAGATTTTATATTAAAATGAGTTGTTGCTTTTAATTCAAGATTCAATAAACAGTTTTAGAAAGTTTCAGAAATAGCTGTTTATTTTCCATTGAAATAGCTCTTCGGTCTTGAAAGTATAGGAAGTTGAAAAGTTCACCATGCATCTGTGTAACGAATATCACATTCTTGTAAGGCTGGAAGCTTTTGCTAAAATATATAATAATTGCAAACATCAATAGAGATCAATAAAACAGCTTATAATATTATTGTTCCAAAGAGTAAAAGTAAATATTTAATTTCTTATTTATATTTTAAAATATGTTTAAAAATGATAAGAGGAAATAAAAATTTGAAATCTCAGAAAACTCAAAAGGGATAAAAATAATTTTGTCCTAAAATGAAAAATATAGGACCAAAAATTAAAATGTAGGACTCGGCCCTTTTGAAAGACGGAGATTTTTGATGATTATAGAAGCTAGTAGCAAAAATGAAACGTCCTACATTTTCCATTTTAGATCTGACAAAAATAATTTCCTTTTTAGTCAAAAACGTAACTTTATTTTTATTAGAATATTTTTTTTATTTTTTATTTTCCTCTTTTTAGCAATGTGTCTGCTTGTTTGTCTTCGTCAAAAGCTGGTCAGGATTTTATTTGGAGTTGAAATAGTGGTAAGTCATGTTTGCATTCATGTTTAAAAAAAACGTAATTTGTTTTAGCATCAGCAAAGAATCTCCGGTTCAAATTTGAGTACAAGAGCTTGTAAAAAATTGGCTAAATTTCGATTGATGGATGATTTCCAGTTAATGATAAAATAATAATATAAATTTTGATTGAAGCAATCAGAAAACGATGGAAACTTGGATTGTCCTCCAATACCGAGCTCCAATTAAATTTTGAACGAAGTAGTAGTTTGAATGCTTAAATTTTGATTGCCGATCATATGTCGACAGTTCTGATTGCGCAGTTATTAAAGAGTTAAAAACTTACATTGTCATACAGCATGAGGCTCCAGCTTAGATACTAAAATTTAAATTAACTAATTAGAAAGTGATCAAAATTTCATTTTACGATAAACTGCCTTAATAGCACGGTCACGAAACGTTTGAAACTAGCATATAATCTGTTACAGCGTTCCAGAGGAGAGTAAGACACTCTAGTTCAGCGGTTCCCAAATTTTTTTCGGTTATCGAACCAAAATGATCAACAAGAATTAAACAGGACATTAGGTTAATCTTAGAGTATTTTCTTTATTCGTTTTATGAATCTTACACAAAAGTACAGCTGGAAAGATATTTTTTTAGCTTATTAGTTCAGCACTCAGAACAATGCTACCAATATCAACAGTGCCTCTCATGCAGATCAATTGAAAAGCGACTAAGCAACTGCTTTATTATGATTAAGATAAATCTGACAAATTAAGAAAGATTTGAAATTGTAATACTTAATTTATTATTCAAAATAAAATGAGTAAATATTACTTACCTTTAGCTTTTCAAACATTTGGGCTGATAGACTTGTGCTGTTTAAGTTAAGTTTCCTTAGACTTTTCATATCTATAAATAAAAAAAAAATTAAAAATCGTAAAATTATGATAGATGAAATATATAGACTGTTTTTATAACTTGAGGATTCAAACAATAGCATATTTGAAGTCCTCCTTCGAATCATTACAGTTGCATCTTAGTACGCAAAAATGTGATTGTTAGCTCAAAAGTTATTACAGCGTTTTAATGGCTAATATATAAATAACTTAGACTTACTGGTAAGACTTTGAAGTCCTTTATCGGTGACTGGGGTCTCACAAAGATTCAGAACTTGCAGTTTGGGCAAATGTTCAGAGATAAGGCGAAGGCCAACGTCTCCAAACTATAAAAGGAAATCAGAATAAAAATATATCAAAAGCATTCTGATTATATTAAAAGCAGATAAATAATACATTCAGCCAATAAGCAACATATTTATTTAATTATTTACTTACAATTAATTAAACAAAAACATACACAGCAACTCAATAAACTATAGAATTTTTCTATGATCGAAAATAAATTAACTTTTTTTTAGCTAAACAAAACTAATAAAAAATTATTAACCTTTTTATTGTAACTATTATATCATAAAAAATAATAATCCTAATTACCATTTTTATGAAATAAAAATAACGCTAAAATAACATTGTTTTAGATTAATACAGAGGCGTATCTGAAAGAGGAAGCCAATCTCCCTATTCTAGTAAATCTCATGAAATATTAACTATTTCTGCCCGAGTGTTCACCCTTTCAATGAAACGATCGAGGTTCGAATTCCAACGGAGGTTGGTTGATACGAACTCTGCTCCAGACTCTCACCGGCCACAGTGCTGACGTAAAATAACCCCAGTGATACACGGATCATGGATTAGAATCCCCTATCCACTGGACGAACTGTGGAAGGTTTCGTTGTTTTCCTCTCCATGTAAGGAAAATGTGAGTTTGTACCCTCGAGAAATCCTCTACAAAACCTAGTTTGTCCCAATGCTTGATCCAAAGCATCCCTGTCTTCTGGGATGGGTTCAAAATTACAAGGCTAAGGAGTTTAACGTTGATAGTCGAAAACTCAGAATCACGCGGGCTGTTCATAGACCGGTTTTAAAATAAAATATTTTTTCCACGAGATTTAAATTGCACCGAAACTGTCGATTAAATCCTGCTAGGGTGACCTTGCTCCTGATAAGGCCACCCTATTTGTCCAGCTAAAGCTTAGCAGGCATCTTGAGGAAAATTCAGTGGTTTCTCTCTGAATTGAAGCTGATTCCTGTCCTTACCATGAATCAGTCACATCTAAATTTTGCATATTCAGCATCGTCCGGCACACTGGACAAACAGGGACGCAACCAGGACTTAGGCAGAGGGCCAAGATTGATAACTACATTACTATCGTGCTTGCCTCTGTAGGGCAGCTGTTGAATAAGTGGGGATGTAGTTTTTGATTTAATTGGGCGACATGGTCTCCTGGACTTGGTTTAATTTGTCTAGGCTAGCGTTTTCCAAAGCGTGGTACGCGTACCCCCAGGGGTACGGGAGCAGTTTAGCAAGGGTATTCGTTCTTATGCGAAATATTTTTGCAACAAACGAAAATTTCAAAAAATTTTCCTGTTTACAATTTATTAACCAAATTTTTCACCGTCAGGCTGTTGCCCGAGCGAAAGTACTTTGATTTCAATTTTAGTAATTTAATTAAAAAATTTCTGCACAGCCATTTTAAAAAGAATTAGAAATAAATCTTAATAGCTTCATGACTAAGTTTTATTTCTAAAAAAATTCAATATTATCAACTATAGTATTGCCAATAGATGGAGAAGTACCCGAATTTATGGAGTCCCAAAAGAGAAATATACACACACAAATCTATAACAATTTAATTTCCATCCTCTTAGGCAAGGTTTCCCAAAGTGTGGTACGCGTACCCCCAGGGATACGGAACAGTTTAGTGAGAGTACGCGTTCTTATGCGAAATATCTTGCAACAAAAGGAAATTTCAAAAAAAGTTTTTTTAAAAACAAAGCTAGCCATGAAAATTGACGATTACATATTTTTCTATTGACTATTTTTTTGCAGAGTTAACAGTTAATAATTAGTGGTGTCAACAGCCAGTTGTGATTTTTGACTTTTGTGCAATTTCTTTATGGTAAAAAATACTTCATTTTTTTTTATTAGTGGTACACGGTGTTAGGAAAAATTTAGAAAGGTTAAACAAAAGTTTGGGAAACACTGGTCTAGGCCACGGAGGATAAGCAACACATACAACACACCTGTCTATTAACTGCATATTAACAATAAATTTGCATAAACTGTCAGCAAAACAACTAAAAGAATTTGCTTAGAGTGATATTAAAATGACAGTAATTACCTGAGTGGACCACAAGTTGAGATATCGCAGTGAGGGCAATTTGATCAGCTGCTCAGCGCAGGCACTAGTCACTTGGGTGAAGGCAAGAGACAAGCACTCTAGGTTACCAAACGATCCGCAGCTCAACAATTTGGCCACATCAGCATCCTAAAATGTAAAAAACAGGGATAAAACAATTATTTGAATTCATAGAAAATCTAAATTTGAAATATATTAAGAATGTACTATATCTATTACTTTGGAATTGAGCAATAAAAAATATTGGATAAATATTACAACCAAAGCTGACGTCTTCAGGGAGCACCAGCTCTGGAAAGTCATAAAAGCAAAACCTTTTCTATCGAGAGAGCAAGACAACAGTCTAAAATTGCCCTCTTTGTACCCCAAATATTATATAGTATTTTATATTGCATTCTTCTGTATTTTATATTGTATATTATGTATTCTATTCTTTCCCCCGACTTTGGCAAAACCTTTGGGGTACAGGCAATTTTAGACTTTTGTCTTGCTCTCTCGATAGAAAAGGTTTTGCTTTTATGACTTTCCAGAGCTGGTGCTCCCTGAAGACGTCAGCTTTGGTTGTAATATTTATCCAATATTTTTCCTTTTTTCATTGTCTGTTGTCATTGTCTCATTGTCTTTTTTCATATGTTCCAATTCCTTTTGGATTCACTGCTGCTAAGAGCATTTTTTCCATTGGAAGTATTATAATTTTTAATTGCTTTAAAAATTTTAATTCTTTACTTAATACTTTGTAATTGAGTTACTAAGTCAACAAAAAGGTCATCATCTAATTCTACAAACTGTATACAAAGCTCCATGTATTAAAACTCAAATTCATAATTGTTACCATCTTCTTAGAATGCACTTTTTCTTTAATTAAAAAAAATCATTTATGAATGTCCAAATAAAAGCAAGGAGAAATGTTAAACTTTTGACCTAAATTTGAATTTTAACCCTTTAATGGTCGTATAATTTTGAAGAAAACTGTCTCATAAAAGTGCCAATTTTTTTATTCAAGAAAATTATGTAAAACTAAATGTGTATACAATATATGTACTCATTTTTAGTTCTTGGGTTAATTTTTAGTTTATTTATTTGTTTGATGAGCTAGTTTAAACTAAACTCTATCTAAACACATGATAAACAGTCTGGCAGAGCCATCTCGTGCACAGATTTAGAAATAAACATGATTCCGGACATAAGAACATTGCTTTAATCTTTTTAGCCAGTTACTTTTGAGCACACCAAAGAAGTAGTTTAAATTTAGCTATTTAAAAATATGCAGCACTTACCGTAGATCTCGTTGGCAAAGTCAACTTTCTTGGTCCACCTTTTTGTTGCTGAAAAATATTCATAAGTTGCTTATTATAAGGATTTAACTTATAATACATGCAATCAAAAATAAAGCATTTTTAAGTTATGAAGTATTTTTATGAGAAATCTGATAGACAATTTTATATTTACTGCTCCATATTTTTTTAATATCAGATAGATTTAAATACATTTTTTTCCTTCTAATTGTCTAATAAATTGCTATTTACGATTTTTTTTTTTTTTGATTCTTGCATAAATTACAATATTTTAATTACATTAGTATTTTAATTTTAATTAATGCTAAAAAGAATTAATTTAACGAAAATAGGTTTATAAATATGGCAGCGATAACTCAGTGGATAAAGCTGTCGTAGTGAAGGAGTGGGGTTCGATCATGACGGTCACCTTGAAGCCCACCCAGATTCAAATCGATGGGTATCACAGTTTGTCTGGGTACTAAAAGCCACTTGCGTACAAGGTTTGTTCTATGCAAACCTGAGAAATTTAAAGTAAAACGAGTTTTTGATTGGAACCCTCAGGGCCATAGAAAAAAAGGAAGACCTAAATATATTTGGAGCAGGGTGATTATAAGTAAATCGAAAACAACAGGAAAGACATTGAAAGAGATAAAATATCTTACTACAATTTGGATGAGATGGAGAGCTATGATGGAAGCCCTATACTCCAATTCGGAGTGAAGATCAATATGTATAGCAGGAAGCGTAGCCAAATTATTCAACAAAAAATAAGCACTTTTCCTGATCAGAAAATAAAAAATTAAAGTAATTCTCTAAAAAAGATTGTGAGAATATGCCATTTTGCAAACTGTTTACGAAGACAAAAACTCATTCTTTTTCTCACTTTTGAAGATTTGTAAAACTTTTTTTAAAGAAATATTTTATTTTTAAAAAGTATTTGAAGATTGGACAGAAACTGCGGTTTTTAGAAAACTGAAAAAGTTATAATCACCAGTTCACGCAAATGCTGTTGTCTTTGGCAAAGAGCCGCGTAATTTTGTTTTCCTGCAGGTGTACTTTGAAGTGTCATGATGATCTGCATTTGTAGATCGTTGTTGTCAAGCACTTCCAATTCCAGCATAGAACACAATGCAGATTGCAGAGTGTGGTCATCTCTCAGCGCTCGCAGCATGCACGGACTGATGCTTTTAGCTAAACCCTCCAGAAATTTTTTACGCCGACAACAACAATCTAACAGACTTTTCAACTGCAAAACAAATTCAAATAATTAGATTTCATGCTTAATTATAACTCCAAAGCTAACTTAAATTTTAATGTTTCGAAACATATTAAAAAAAAACATGAGGTACTTCATACTTCCTTGAGGTCGCTATACAGTGGCATAAAAAAATGTAATCAAGTGGTTTAGTTTATTAATCAGGTTGACTTAAACTAAAAAGAGTTTGTTTTTTGTCTGTTTAAAAAAAGATGAATTTCCCTTCATCGTTAAATTTAGATTATAAAGAAATGCTAACATCAATAATTATATTTATTTCAATTGCACTACTCAAAGTATGACCTTTCAAAATAATAAAAGGTTTTAGTAACATTTTAATATAAAAATATAGAAAAGAAACTAAAATGAGAAAAAAAGTGATGAAATAATTTAGCTTTATCAATGGAGTACCACTTCTAAAAATAATTGCAAGAATTATTAATAGGTATCGGGAGAAGTTTTCAATAATATATTCCATGGTAAATAAAAAAAAAGAAGTTTACATATAATGGGAGTTACTTCACCATACATAATTACGGATGCTTTACTATTATAAATAGGTAAAGTATACGATGCAAAAGTTAGGTAGGCAAAGTATCCGCTAACAATGCAAGTATTGTGTAAAGTATCTCGTGAAGTATTCGAGAATAAATTCTGTGGTGAGTAATATTTAAGTTTCAATATGGCATGGATTAGTTAGCATTTGCATAAATCGGTATGGTAAACGAGGCATAAAAAAAGGAACTGGATAAAGTATCGGGTGCAATCAATTCTGTTGTAACTTTTAATAAAGTTTTAATATAATTTGATTTAGTTATTATTTATATGGATTTGCAAAGCATTCGGTGCAGGAAATGGATACATAAAGTATTTACGGTGCGTCTGCAAAATGCAAGAAATAGATAAAGCAGGGATCTGTCCAGACATTTTGTAAAAGGTCCTGTTTTTGTAAAATTGTGAAAAAACTACTCATAATTTGTGAATATAAAATAAGCGTTAAGTCACATTCTTTCTACCAGGGTCCTGCCTTTGTGAATTTGTGCAAATAGGGTCCTGTTATTTCAAAAATTGCTAAAAACCTTTTCAAGAAGCTTTTAAATTGTAAATAGATACAAGCTCAACAATTGCAGCTACTAAATTAGAGATGCAACTTACAATTATTTGGTATTTAGCCTATACTGCTCAACGCAGAATATTTATTTCGGACGAATGATGGAAACTAAATCACTCACATTTTTAACAATTTCAATTGACATATTTTAAATAACACAACTTAGTTATACATCACTTTTAATGAATTACGCATTAAGTAAATTTGAACAATTCTTAAATTTATAATATTTTATTTAAAAAATTGCCAGAAATTAATTTTTATTTACATAATATTCTATTAATTAATTTCATGAATAAATACAAATTTCTTTATTATTTATTTACAAAAAAATATGATTTCATATTAATAAGAATGCGCACATGATGTTTGTAAAAGTAGAAATATTTTCTTAGAATACTGCATTTGGAATTTAAACTTAGGGAAACTTGGAAAACTTATCCATTGTTTTTTTCTTTATTGCTCCAATTATTCTTTCTTTTGAAAATTCTGCTGCTTTTAAGCGCGTTTCTTTCAAAGAAAGNTCGGATGAATAATGAAAGAATCGTCTGCCGAAGACAAAACTTAATTCGTTTACATCCATCTTTCTTGTTTTCTGCCCTGGGAAGGGATTAGTCGATTAACAAAACAATAATGAAGATAAACAAATTCGTGAAGGGTCCAATTAAAAGATAAATTATTTTGTGAAGGGTCCGTTAAAAGACCCAAATTTCTTCTAAACAGACCCATGGGTAAAGTATCTGGTGAACTGCCTTAGACTCATTTCTGCTTCAAGTTATAATAAACAAGTGTGTAAGTTACCATTTTACTCCATAGTTCCCCTTCGTCATCACACGCCATTCCACCAGGACAGTACAAATGCAACCAACCATCCTTTTCATCTCGCATGCCAAGCACTGTAAGATGAACATCACACCGTTCATCAGTGGCGATACGCTCGATAATCAGTTTCAAGCTCCTGTTATTAAGTAATTCAGTTATGAGAAACACTTAGTCTTATTTACTAATAAAAGTAGATAGAATTAAATAAATGTAAAAATGTTCGAACTGGTATAAGCATGCATCTTGGTTGGTGTTAAAACAATTCAAACTTTACTATTTAAAGCATTCACTTCTACAAATTTATATATTTAACAATTAAAATGCATATGTTGATTTTTAGATAGACATACAAACTTTAAGTTTAAACTTTTAGCATTCGAAATACATAATTCATAAAATAAAATTACGTTTATAAAACTTCTTTTTTTTTAGCTTAAAATTAATGACACAACTTTTAAAATTTTGTAATGGAACAAAATGTGAAACTTAAAATAAAAAAATTCTAATAGCAGTGCTTAAATAGTGAATAAATAGAAGTTTAGAAAGTAAAGTAATTATAAATAAATAAAAAGAATTTTTTTTTAAAAAAAATATGTATTGTATTTATACTTACTTAGTGAAAAAGGAATCTGCAATGGCGCTGGAAAAAATAAAAAAGAATATAAATAATTCTATAAATACAGAGCTTTACTTTCATTACAAGCCTTAACATTTTTAAAACTTTATACATAGATTCTAAATTTCAAAATTTTCCATTTCTAACTTTTAAATAAGTATATAACGTAAAAAATAATTATTTTTATAAAGTAAAAACTTTTTCGATTAATATATTATTCTATGAAGCATGATATGCATATTTTAGAAAATAATAATCATACAATTTTCTTTAAAAAAAAAAATAAAAAAATATACCAGCTGTTCTCCACATTTACAAAAAGAAGAGTGAAGTTTATTCTATACTTCACATAATATTCAAGCAATAGTTTGTAATTTCTTTTTAAAATTATTTAGTTAGTTAATTTTTTTAATTTTTAATAAAATTTTACTTATTATGAAATATATTGGTTATGCATTACTAGTCCAAGTCTTTTTAAAAAAATTTCTCTATTGTAAAAAAATTATGATTACAAAAAAAACTGTTCCATAAATAATTCAAAATCTTCGAAACAATACAACCTATTTTATCAAATTCACATCATTACTAGGTCCCTGATTAAACCTAAAAATTTACGGGTTTTAACTCAGTTGTCCGTTACTTTAATATAAAACTCTTCTTAACCCTATCTCTCTTAAATGATAAACAATTATCGCCCTAGATAATTCCAACGGACTGAAAGTTAAGTAATATCCGCTTACTCCAATTTCTTTTACGGCGACTTGAAACGATATTTTAAAATTATAAATTAAGTTAATATTTCAAAATCATAATAATAAATTATCCGACCAAAGCCAGTAAAGTTTGTCAAGTTATCAAGAGCAGTTTTTTTACCATCCAATACGTGGAAGCTCACTTTTAATTTTTCCCCTCGCTATGAAATAATTTTTTTATCACCAAAAAACGAAATTCCAAAATTGAAGATGGCGAAAGACCAAGAGCAATTTTTACCGTAAACCAAACAATGGTAAAATCAGATTTTAAATTTATAGTAACTTACTCATCAGGAAATGGAATGGGCTGAAGGAGTTGCGACAATCCAGGCATCCAATCTTCATATGAGGAACTAAACAAAGAAAATAACACACAAAGTTAGCATAGTTCAAACTTTTACGCTATGTTATAATTTATGATGTAAATATTCAACTTACATGATCTCAAGAATGTATACAAAGCAATTTAGCCGCGTTTCCCAATCGCTATTTAGCACCGAGATATCATTCCTATCTTCTGCAGTCCAGCTGAAATTTAATCAATATATATTTGAAATATTGCTTTTACCATTGTAAATGAATGCGCCCTGAAGAGAACCTTTGCGGTCCTCCATTGAAAAAATTTTTCTATTTCATTTTATAATTTTTTTTTGTGTTTTATATATATATATATATATATATATATATATATGTGTGTGTGTGTGTGTGTGTGTGTGCGTCGTTACACTTTTAAAAAAGTGTTAAGCGAAGTTTTATATAATCACCGCCCTTAATATATACAAAGGGTTCCGTAAAGACCACCTTTTGCATGCATGCATATACATCTATATTTAAAATACTTGTGATATTAGTGATTTGACAGACTTAAAAACGATCTTCGGCTTAAATATGAATTTAATTTCGGCTTAAATATTATTGATCTGATGCGGTCATTATGGTGCCCTCTGCATTTTTAAAATTCCTGTCGAGAATTAAACCAAAAAAGTATGCATGTAAGGAGTCGCAAGCTGATATTAAAGCGTAGAATTGATTGATATTTAAGCAAGGACGGGATTAAAGTCATTGAAGCTAGAGTATGTATCACATGAGGCTTATTCGGTGTGTTTCAAATAATTGTCTTAAAACTTCTTTCTCTTCTTGAACATTAACTTGTGACCCGCATTGTATATTTTTTGATGCATTTTTGACAGTGGTTATAATAGTGTATATGAAGTATGGTGATTACTTTACATCCTGTATATCGTTCTAGTTTAAAATATCGCCATAATGTTATGAAAAGTACTACAAAATTCTCATTCCACAATTAAAATGTATAATAAATTCTATAAGAAATTATTAGTAGTTAAGAACGGAAGTGTCTTAAAGTATACAAGAAAAAACAGAATAAGAAAATTTGTTCTTAGAAGTTTTAATTTCTTCGTTCTTCGAAATAAAAATATATATAATGTAATTATTTACTTATAAGAAACTAATAATAAAATTGGACACTGAAAACACAATATTCAATAATAAATTAATCAATTATTTAGGTTGTTTGAAAAAAAATTCTAAAACGTTAGTATGCAGTTTTGCGCAAATCTGCATAACTTCAAAAAAAATAAATAAATAAGAAATTAATAAACTTTTAAAAAAAGTTTTGTATAAAAATAAAAAAAATAAAAAAGCTGTATAAAAATTCTGTTTAAAATTTTAATTAAATACTTTTACATACTTTTATTAAAAATATAATTTTTAATAAAATAAATAGATAAAATACAGGATACCAAGTTGATCAAAAAAATTATTAATTTTCAGATGTTTAGACGTTAGAAAAATGCATAAGTTTATCAAAAGATGGCAGCACCACAGCACACTTGCTAAAAAATTCAGGCAAATACTCAAAAAACACATTTTTTAATCAAGTTTCCGTTTGGATTTGATGCAACCAATCTGCTGCAGCTATTATTTTTATTGTAAGAAAAGCATTAATAAGATTATTAAAATACACCGGAGGTTATTACGAATTACAAAAATTCAATTCCTTATAAACATCAAACGAATAAGAATATTTTTTTTTGTATAATCTGTATATGTAGTTTTACTGCAATAACACACATAGCGCAGTGAAGTTGAAAAAATGCAAGGAAAATCGAAATTGATCTTATTGTAAAGGAGCTTAACATTTGAGTGCGCTTAAGTTTAAAAATAAATAAATAATAGAGAGAGAGAGCGCTTTATTTTATTTTTAACACTTATAAAATTGAATTGCGTAAAAAAAATATCAAACTTTAAAGTTTTATCAAATTTTAGTAAAATTCTCACTGAAGCATCGGTAATTATTTAAAAGTTACGTCAAAAGATATTTTTTTGTTATTTATCTATTTAATAAGTTATTTAGAGCCCTTAAATTAATAAGGGCTCTCTGGAATGGCCATGTTACAGTTTTTCTTTTATAATATCCAAATTTATTTAATTACTGTAAGTACATAAACAGCAACTTTTATGTTATATAAAAGAACCTGTATCAGAATAGGAAACTAAATCAGGATAAAAAAGAAAAAATAAAATTAAAAATTTACTTCCGCTTTTCTTCATACAAAGCATAGATGGCAGCAAGACACACAGATACTAAGTTAGGAAGCACTCGTGGATGAGGACATGAACTAGATATACCATGGATACTAAAAGAGAGAACGAAAAAAGGATATTAAAAACACATTCTAGATATACCATGGATACTAAAAGAAAAAAGAAAAAAAGGATCTTAAAAAGGCATTCTAGATATACCATGGATACTAAAAGAAAGAAGAAAAAAAAAGGATATTAAAACAGGGTGCGCAGCCAAATTATTCAACAAAAAATGAGCACCTTTTAAGCACTTTTCAAGCACTCAAAAAAATCGTAAGCACTGTAAAAAATATCATAATTAGGCAGGGTAGGAATGTTTTTGAAAATTGACGGTTTTATCTAGCTTTAACCGTTATGTCAAAAAAATTAAACCTCTTGGCTTTGTTTTTGACAATTGGCAAAAACCATGAAATTTCGAATCATGTAAAACGAATGGCGTTTTCATACGCTACAGACTGACAATATACCGAAATAGATTGGGGTTGAATTAATTGTGAAAACGTTGAATAGAACAATGTGAACTGTGTCTTTTTGCATAATTCGAAGCGAAAATCAACATGGTAAAGGAAAAATTTCATTTTGAAAAATGGAAAATAAAGCACTTTTTAAAAGCACCCAATGAAAAAAGCACCTTTAATGCCTTTTAAAAAAAGAAAATCGAAAATAAGCACCTTTAAGCACTTCCTAAAAATGCTACGCACCCTGTAAAAAGACATTAACTCTCATATAATAATAATTCTTAAGACGGGATATGCGATGGTAGGTGTCACATTTTTAAATCAAATCAGCTGTTTTTATGTATTATACTTTTGCCAAATGAAACATTTTAAATCACACTCTAATTAAAAAAATGCTAGTAAGGAGTAACACAAGAATAGATCTTAAATTAAATTCTTTTAGACAAACTTACCATAGAATTTTCTCCCTATTTTAATCAAAAGTATCCAAGCATCTAATTAATGCTTAACACCAACATAAGAATTCATAAACGGGGAAATTTAAATATTATTTCTTTATCTTTATTCAGATTATCTTGATTCATTTTTTTTTAGATCTTTTTTCTTAAGTTAAAAGAAGAAAAAAATTAAGAAAACAAAACTTTTGCTTCGAATTTGAACCAATGAAAATGAAATCATTGACAAATTAAATGAATTTTGCAAGCTAACTAGGCAAGAAGAATTAAAGGATTTGCTCCTTAACACTTCTGGCTTTAAATTTTTATGCTTCTGCAATTGAAGAAAGTGTTTCTGTGTACAGTGAGAAAAAAAGCTAGTACCCTAAATAACTTTTGGCTAATGATAGGATTTTCGCTAACACTCAATTTTAAAGGTTCGATGGAGTTCACATATACTAGTTAATTTGTGAAGTCGATATTTTAAGTTACGCAATTATACACAAAAACGTACTTTCTCTGAATAAGCATACCTTTTTTTCGACGTAATTGTATTTCTCACCCCCAAAATATGGAGGATAGCCACAATCAGGGAAATATAGTTCCAATAGTTTGGTTAGGAAAGCGGTCTGAAGTTTGTTGTTGTAGTTCATTTACGTCGCACTAGAGCTGCACAATGGGCTATTGGCGAGGATGATCCGAAGACATGCCATCACAATTTTGATCCTCTGCAGAGGGGATCCCCCCCCACGCTTCCGTAGCCCGACGACCTGCACGCGAAGTCGAGCACTTTACGGTAGGACAGTTCACGAGGACCAATACCGCACACCCTCGGTCCCTACGCAGACTGATCCAAGTGGTCACCCACACGCACACTGACCGTAGCCAGTGATGCTTGACTTCGGGGATCTGCTGGTAACCGTGTCTTAACGATCAGTCCACTGCGGGACGTTTGAAGTTTGAACCCCATAATGTGAATTTTACTTTTTGCGTATTTCGAAAACATTTTAAGTGAATGGAAACAAAAATATTTGCACACAATTACGAAAATTATTTACTCAAAAATAATTTCACGCAAAAAAAATTTTTATAATTATTTATTATTATATTTAATTATAGTCTAATAAAATTTTGAACTCCAAGGTATACAAATTTTTAGATAATTTCAAAGAATCTAATTTATGATGGTCTAATACACATTTCGAATGAAATGAAATCTAATAATTACTGAGAAATCGAATTTCAAAAAAGGTATGTATTTAAAACTCATTACTTCCCGCTTTACCGTTTTGAGAAGTGAAGATATCACTGGAAAAGTTACATCTGTAATATACACAACCACCCTGAACCAGAAAAATTTACTTAGTTTAGTTTTAAACTAAAATTTATATAGTTATTAGATTTTGCTTGAACACTGAAAACACGCCTTTTGAACTGTGTCCAAATTTTTAAAAAAATAACTCATTTTGTTCACTCACTCGTTCATTTTTTTAAACACGTATTTTGAACCACGTCCATTTTCTTCAATATGCAATTTAAGCTGTGTTCACTTCCTAAAACACAAATTTTGAGTTGTGTCCATTTTCTAAAAGACGAATATTGAGCTGTGTTCATTTGTCTAAACACGCATTTTAAGCTGTGTTCACTTCCTAAAACACAAATTTTGAGTTGTGTCCACTTTCTAAAACACGAATTTTGAGATTTGCCCATTTTCTAAAACACGAATTTAGAGCTGTGTCCGGAATAAAAGGCTCACCGACTAGATAATTATCAGTTAGATATTGCCCAGTGTTGATTTATATAAACCAAAGATATAGAAGTTTGCCTGACAGAGAGAAATAGAAAATCTCATTTAACTTACCTGCTAATGTATTTTTCCAGGACTTTTTTCCCATCATTTTGATAACTTAAGGCTTGTATATATTCTTGCACAAAAAGTCTACTTTTGGGGTACTTTCCAAAATCCTAGAAGAAAGAGATAATTAACTGTTCATTCCTGATTTGGATATTTTTCTATTTTACATCTAGTTTAAGTACCAATTTAATATTAATTGAATACACTCTTATCAATTTAGAATTCAAATAACTTTACAATATCTATATTCGATTGAGTAATAAATTAAAGATATTTAAAAATATTTTTCCTTACCATATTATGCTTCATTATCCTTTGTATAATAGGAGTAAACATTTCTAACACAATACGAGATCTAGGATTTTCTCTACAATACTGGAAATAAATAAAAAATTCTTAAGTAAAACACAGCTATTTAAGGCTACAGTGGACCTTTATATTGCCAAAAATTGATAAAAATTTCGGGTTTTTTTTGGACATATTTAGACACTTGTTTCATTGCTTTTTCAACTGAATTTTTTTTTTTTTAATTTCGTCATTTTTTGAGAAGTTATAGGGTAGTTTCGTTTTCACATTATGAAGCCACGCCCCTTTTCTTACACAAAAAGCTGTTTTTCTCAAAATTGAAATTTTGTTATGTTTCACGTATTCAAAATGTTCCAGTCGACTTTGTTTTCATCCTATTGATATGAAATTTTTTTCTAGTTATTTATATGTATATTAGATTAAGTTTATGCATTTGTTTCTGTTTTATAACAAGTAATAAAAGAGTTATAGGGTTTCATGTACCTAACGACCTTTATTTTGAAACAAAAATCTACATAAAATTTGTTTTTTGGTCATAAATTTAAAATAAATTTAGAAAAATTCCTATATAATGCATAAAGCTTTTAACATTTATCTCTAAAAAAAGAATATTAAAAAAAAATAAATAAAAATTTTAATTTAAGCCGCTGGGAGCATTTTAAAATTCATGAAATTTTTTTTAAAAAATTTTAAATTTCTCAAAAATGGTCCAAATATTTTTTATAAAAATTTTTGCAAGGGCATATCTTGATAGAATACATAAGTTATATAAAAAGTTTTAGTGTAGCATAAAAACTAAAAAAATTTTTTTTGAACGTCCACTGTAGCCTTAAAGATTTAACATACTGCAAGTTCAACTTTTGTATTAGCTATTATTGATACAATAAGCAAACTTTATTTTTAATTGGTCTACAAGCCGATGACCTATAGGCGTTTTACATGAGGTCTAATTGTACTAAAAAACTTATAACGGTGAAAGTACTAGCAGGTGTCTGTCCAGACATTTTGTGAAAGGTCCGTTTTTGTAAAATTGTGAAAAAATTACTCGTAATTTGTGAATATAAAATAAACGTTAAGTCACATTC
Organism: Parasteatoda tepidariorum; assembly: GCF_043381705.1. Lineage (NCBI taxonomy): Eukaryota > Metazoa > Arthropoda > Arachnida > Araneae > Theridiidae > Parasteatoda > Parasteatoda tepidariorum. The sequence continues at coordinate 25,947,755 of NC_092207.1, read as the reverse complement.
GTTCAACCAGGGTCCTGCTTTTGTAAATTTGTGCAAATAGGGTCCTGTTATTGCAATAAAACTTTTTCAAGGAATTTTTAAATTGTAAATAACATACAAGATTATGAGCAACACTGTAAAATTATAATTTAAAAATAAACAGCTGCTACTAAATTAGATGCAACATACAAATATTTGGTATTTAGCCTATATTGCTGAACGCAGAATGTTCATTTCGGACGAATAAAGGAAGAAGCGTCTACAAAAAACAAAATTTAGTTCTTTTACATCTGTCTTTCTCCCCCCCCCCCNTACATCTCCCCCCCCATCCTGGGAAGGGTTTATTCGATTAACAAAACAATAATTAAGATAAACAAATTTGCGAAGGGTCCGATTAAAAGGTAAATTATTTTTTGAAGGATCCGTTTTTAAGTTAAAATATTTTTTGAAGGTCCGTTTTTATGAAAAGATATTTTATGAAGAGTCCGTTAACGGACCCAAATTTCTTCTAAACAAACCCCTGACTAGTATTATTTCTAAAATTTTTCAGTTAGTATTGATTGTAATGGAGTTGTGTGATTTAATCTTAAGTTACAGTTGTAATCAACAACTAACTCAATTTTAATATATTTTATAGGAATAATTTTATAATACATTACAGGAAAACTTTTCTGATCTTTTTCGCAGTTTAAAGAAAGATTTCTTTGGTTATATTTGAATCGTGTGAATGTAATTTTTTTTATCTTAATTATTTTATTTAAAAATATGTAGTTAAACATCCTTTATTTAATTTTCAGATTTAGATTTTTTACTAAATGAAGTTATTCTTATAGACTATTCCTATGGGCTTTTTTTATTCTATTCTTATAGATTTTTTTTTATCGTTTGCATCCAGAATACTTTTTCGTTCTAAATCATTTTGTAAGTTTTGATACAAGGAATTATTATGATTATAAATTTATATAGACTATAAAAATTAATGATGTTTGCTAACAATATTTTTAAAAAAGATTATAAAATCTAATATTTATAAGTAATTGAGAATTGTCATATCATGCCCCCTTGTTAAGTGAATCTCATTTACAGAAAATTTGAGCACATTCCTCAACAAGATTTCTAAAAAGCACTCGTTTTTTAATTAACTTTCATGTTGGCATATACTTTACACTTACAAAACTTGCCTCTGTCGTTTTAATAAGCAAAAAAAGTCTACAGCACTTCAAATTATTCCATGTTTTTAACACGTTGCCGAAAGTAACAGCTATAGTCGTCCTCACATCCTTTTCGAACAAAAATCTCTTTTAATGGTCAATTGCCACTGTTCTTAAAAAACTAATTCCTTATTACTCACTATCAGATTCTTTGGAGAAACTGCATCTTAACACATTGCATGGGGGTAACTTTTCCAAAAAATGTATTACAGCTGTTAGAGATTAAAATGTTAAAAAAAGTGGTAGGTAAGTTTCCTCCAGCTCTTATGAAATCTTATCTCTATAGCTACGACTTCAATTTTAAAAATAATTACTACGAGCGATTGTAGCACTGATTACATATATACTGAATCATTTATGTTTGTGGCACTCACGAAGAGATAATTTCTTTGAAAAACAAAGTGGAAACGAAGTAGTTTTGCTACCACTTTTCTAACTTTTGTATAAGAAGTGGGATAGCCTGGTCGGTAGGGCGCTGGGCCCATGACCGAGAGTTAGTGGGTTCGAACCCAGCCAGCGAAAAGACTCCCTGTGTAGTAAAGTGACTGATGCACGTTAAATCTGTCGAGTCGCAAAAGTCTTCCATGTTCCCATAACAAATCAAAACCTCTGGGGGTACTGGATTGGAGATCGATCGTTATCTGATTCAGGCTAAAATTACGATCTGTGGATGACTGAGTGGATGTATGAATGAATGGGTCCGCCCTATAAACGGGTGCGACGTATGGTGTGGCAGAAGTTGAATTCTTGGCCATAGATGGCGCCACTGAGAAACAAGAAACGCACACTCTGCCTTAAATTTGCTCTGTTTCACCAAAGCAGGCTTGCCCGTGTGGCAAATCGTATTAGAAACAACAACAACAAACTTTTGTATGGATTGTAGAAATTTCAAAAAAGTATTTTTACGTGACCCGCTTGCAATGTTTTAAAAATTAGTTTGCTCAAAAATGTTTGAAAATCATCGAATTTGGAATAAAGGTCACGACAATTTTCGTTGCCAGTAAACAAGCTGGTCCTGCACATTTTATTTAATAAAATAAAGGAACACCTGCAGTACAAAGTGTACTAATGAATTTATTTTTAATTATTCAGTTCAGGTGAAACATTCCAGATAATGTATCAATTTATTTTATTTTTTTGGAAAGAAAAAAAATGTCGTAATGGGAAATAACGGTTACAGCAGTCGAGTTTTCATGGAAAAACTGTTACAAAATGGGATAATTTTCACTTCCAAGCATACGACTGGAGCTCAATTTTATATGGCAGTCATTAACAATTGAAAAAAAAAGATGCATTTCTGAGAATGATAGTTGAATGTGTGCGGTAACGGCAAGGCTTAACGTAATGAAATTAACATTTAAAAGGCTCAACGTAATGAAATTAACATTTAAAAAAAGACATTTGTTTTCTCTGACATTCAGTTGAAATAAATAACTTTAATCTATTAAAGCAAAAATATATTGGAAGGCAACAAAATAAAACACTTATCCAATAAAATACCTTTAATACGAACGCACCCCCCTTTCAATTGGATATTTCTTCGGAGAACCGAAATGCAAATGTCACAAGCTATTATGTCAAGACTCCCTGCTTGTATTGAAAGTGCGAAGGCATGTTCCCCCACTTAAAAGAGATCCAACCATGAAGTAATTAGGAGTAAAGAGTCTAAAGTTATGCCAACAACGACAGGCGATCGATATACGAGACCGCAGAAATGCTGTTAGTGCAGAGCAAATATTGCCGAAATAGGAGATCGTTGCTTTTCCACGAATTGTTTAGCTTCGTTAATCAGACTTCTATTCAATAATCTTTTTTCCTGTTTCTTTTTCTGTTGCTTTTGGGAAAAGTTTCACCCTGCCTACAACTAAACTTCTCTAAATTTCTCGGAATGAAATAAATAAGAACATTTCTCTGAAGAGAAGAAATTACGCTCAAATAAAAAAATTCTTTGAAATGAATTTTTAGATTGGATTGAGGTAACAAAAAAGTTGGTAAGTTAAAAAATATTTTAATTGAATAAGTAATTAGACTGGAACATATTCCACGGGATAAAATTTTATTTTAACAGTTTATAGGACCATTTTTATTCTAGAAGGGTAAAAATATTTTGGGGATAGCTTTATGAAAATAAATTCATTCAACTTATTACCTAAAATTAATTTGATTTTAAGAAAATTTTTTAGGTGAAAATATATTGGGTTTTCAAAATTTTACCTAATTTTAGTTCCCCAAAATAACTTAATTAAAAATAGCTCCCCAATTTCATCCTAGTTTCTTGTCCCCACGTAAATTTTTACGGTTACCCACATTTATGTAAAAAAAAAGCCTTCGTCGGTATTTTTTTAATTTTTTGACGTTATCAGCAGGTAGTCGTAAGTGAAAATACAAATGAAAAAATAGTTTCTCATCGACGTTTAAAAATTAATATACAAGTATACTTCCCATGGAATTATTAAGAGTCTAATAGGTTTCGAAAGAAAATACTTACGTTGTATAATAGCATTTTATTTTCTAACCGTCGTTGAACTGCAGACCCAATTTTGAGTATAAGACTACTAATGTTCAACTCTGCAGTTTTGTAATTTTGAACCCAATCCAGAAGACAAGGAAAATCCTGGATAAAGTATTGGGAGAAATTTGCCTTCATGGAGGATTTTTTGATGGAACTAACCCGCATTTGCGTTACATAGGGAGGAAATCCACGAACACCTCGCACAGTTAGCTTGACGGTGTCGGGTCCGGTTCGAAACCATCGCTGGGATTCGAACCTGGTTCACCTCATTGGAAGGTAAACGCTCTATACCCTGGGCCACCACGGCTTTGTAAAACAGTATCTTTAATTTTATTTTATAAGCAGTGTTGAACAGCCAACCCAATTTTTGGGCTTACGTCTACTAATGTTCAACTCCGTAGCCTTGTAATTTTGAACCCAATCCAGAAGACAAGGTAACTCCTAGATTAGGTATTGGGAGAAATTTGCCTTCGTAGCGGATTTTTTGATGGAACTGACATGCATTTGCGTTACATGGAGAAGAAAACTACGAAAACCACCCACGGTTAACATGAAGACAAAGGGACGCTAACCCATGATCCGTCTACCACTGAGGATATTTCTCGGCAGCACTGTGGTCGGTGTAAGCGGGATGCGGAATTCGTATCAATCAGCCATTGCTGGGATTCGAACCCGGTTCACCTCATTGGGAGGCGAACGCTCTATGGCCTGAACAACCACAGTTTTGTATAAGATGGTTATAAAACTGGTGTTAGAGTTTAGGGAGGAAAAAAAAAAAAAAAAAAAAAACGATTTACAGCTATTTGATGAAATAGTTTACAACGCCACCTAGTGGTTAAAACTGAAGTCATCTCTACTTTCTTCTAAACTGTGTAACAACATTGCTCTAAAATCACCACCAATTTCAAGGCAATCTGTTGAATGATAAAAATGGAAAGGTCTGACGGAAAAAGAATTAAAGATCACTAGGTTAATTCGGGTTCATGCAACCCGTATATACCAGTAGATAATCAACTTGAGAAGAACATATATTAAACTAAAACCAATGCCAAGTTTCAAATGCAACTCGATGGCCACCTATCGTGCTCACAGCTTACTTTTATAAATAAGGTTCAAAATCAGGTTTGCTTTATTTGTTATTTTGTTTTGTTAGTATTGAAATTACATACATTTGTACATACTTGTGTGCTCAATTTAGGCTTATAAGCCTTCGTCACATAAATCAAATAGAAAGATAAGTTAAGATAAGTCAAATAGAAAGACAGACAGAACAATTCAGAGAAGGATATCACGAAGGGTTACGGCGGGATTCGAACCCGCTACCTCCACGCTTTGCACAGCGTTTGGTCGGAGATACCGCTCGGCCGGGGAGGCAGCATGTTGTGCTGTAATTGTTTATCAAGTAACGGATAACAACTTTACTATAGCCAATTATTTGTTGTTGTTGTTGTTAATTTACGTCGCACTAGAGCTGCACAATGGGCTATTGGCGACGGTCTGGGAAACATCCCGGAGGATGATCCGAAGACATGCCATCACAATTTTGATCCTCTGCGGAGGGGATGGCACCCCCGCTTCGGTAGCCCGACGACCTGCGCGCGAAGTCGAGCACTTTACGGTAGCACAGTTTAACGAGGACCAATACCGCACACCCTCTGTCCCTACTCAAACTGATCCAAGTGGTCACCCACCCGCACACTGACCGTAGCCAGTGATGCTTGACTTCGGTGATCTGCTGGGAACCATGTCTTAACGATCAGTCCACTGCGGGACTATTGCCAATTAATTCAATTATTATAGTCACACTTCGTTCGAAAATTAAAAATGTAATGTAACTAAAATTTATTTTTAAAATCTCACAAATGCAAGACCTGAACTGACTATGAACTGAGAGTAAGCTGCTTCAGATAAAATGGGGGAAAAATTTAAAAACCTAAAATATCAACGAATTTTGAGGATCATAAAACGATAGAAATATTAACAGGAAATTTTGGCACATCAGTTTGTTACATAAAATTTGCTTACCTTAGTCAGAAAGTCACAGATTTCTGGGGTTGGTTGAGTCAATTCCAAAAGTGGGCTTATCACAGAGATTATTTCCTCATTTAGAGATTTAGGAAGCCATGATGAGTTCTAAAAAAAATTTTAAAAAAAACGAAACTAAGTTAGCAAATAAAGACCCATTAATAAATCACTGAATATTAGTTTCTGGAAGAAATGAATTAAAATGTTGTCCTTCTTTTCGTTATTAGTATGCAAGCTAAAAATACAAAAAAGAAAAAAGGATTAGGTTTATTTCAAATAAAAATGTTGGAACAAAATTTTTTTTTTCATAACGTGACTTTTTAGTCAATGGTAAACTCATTCTCCACCAATGATGGATGAATATGTAAATTAAACGTACATTTTCGGGAAATTAATGAAGACAATACGCTTCATACGTAAATTAAACGTACATTTTCGGGAAATTGGTGAAGACAATACGCTTTATAGGTAAATTAAACGTACATTTTTGGGAAATTGATGAAGACAATACGCTTTATACGTAAATTAAACGTACACTTTTGGGAAATTGTTGAAAACAATACGCTTTGTACGTAAATTAAACGTACATTTTTGGGAAATTGGTGAAGACAATACGCTTTATACGTAATTTAAAGGTACATTTTTGGGAAATTGGTGAAGACAATACGCTTTATACGTAAATTTTACGTAGTATTGACGGAATGATACCACCATTGATATATTGTATAAAAAAGCTTTTGGTATATTTTACTTAATATTAACGAAAAATTATTTATTTTGGTTTAGTAAAAATGATTCTGTGTACTCTGAGTGTTATTTTTTTATTTTATTTATTTTATTTCCAATGGCAGAGAACTTGACATAAAGGAGAAGAAGGACATGGACAAAAAAAATTTCATTGTCTCATTCGGCCTCGAGCCTCCCATTAACGCTCGACCAAGGAACTCTCACGAAGTGCTATGCTCTGCAGTGTGAAATGTGATGACCATCCATGATGACGTAATCCCCACAGAAATAACAAAAGGGGTGCGGGAGGACAGCAATAGAAAATAGATGTCCAGCCAGGCAGTCATGCCGGGTACAAAGTATGAACATTTTGCGCATTATTAATAAAGCAAATTTCCCATTCAAATTTCGGTTCGAATTTATTTATGCAAATTTTCTGTTTTTTTGGAATACCACTTTCTTCTATAATTTCACGTTTCAACTCACACACATTTTGACGTACCATTGACGTAACAAATATGTAAAGATAACGTACTCATTCTTACATAGTAAAAAGCGATTGGTAAAATATTCTTAAAGGAAACTAATTTGTTTAAGAAAATGTTGCGTTTTTTGGGTAAGCATTTTTTACTATAATTCGACGTTTCAGTTTTACGCAAATTTTACTCGTTTTCAAAAATTTAGCGTTTTAAATTTTACTTGTTCAGTTTTACTTAAATTTTACGTACTCATTCTTACATATTAAAAAGCGGTTGGTAAAATATTTTGACGTACCGTTGACATAAAAAATATGTAAAAATAACGTACTCATTCTTACATAGTAAAAAGCGGTTGGTAAAATATTCTTAAAGGAAACTAATTTCTTTAAGAAAATGTTGCGTTTTTTGGGTAAGCATTTTTTACTATAATTCGACGTTTCAGTTTTACGTAAATTTTACGAACGCTTAGTAAACTTTTATGGTACAATAAACGTATTTTTGACGTAAAAGTGGTTGTTTTCTGCTACCTGAGAACTGCTTTTCAAAGTTTCATCACTTGAGAAGTTTTTCCAAAATTCTCACATATAAATGAAAAAGACGAATTACCATATCGTAGCAGTAGTTATGAGTGTATTGTTATTTTATAATAAAATTGTGTACTGAAAATATAAAGTTGGCAGGAAAATCCACTTAAATATTTAAAAATATCCTAAAAATAAAGAAATAAAAAAAATGCTACAAAAAGTTTCTAAAATAACTAAAAAAAATTTTTCCTCCTCGCCTAAAAAATTATGGCTATGGTAACTTGACAACCTTATAGTATTTTCCTGTAGTCGCCTGCTCCAACCGCTTCATGTGAATGATTAGTGATATAGCGAGGGAATAAAGAAAGAAAAATATGCAGAAGGAGAAAGCGAATCAATGAATCAAGTGTATTTGCGATAGGTACACTCAGGTTGTAGAGAATGAGGTAAAACAGTCCACGAGCACAATTTTATTTTACTTTTTTCGATATCTTTATACTTATTTTATATATTTATTTATTAGGATTTCAATAACTTATATGAAAAAGAGCTAGAATTTTTTATTCAGATGTTGCTAGTGAAAAAGCTTTAGAAGAACAGTCCATTTGTCTGGATTTTAATTGCAAGGATTGTTCACAGGGATCTGTTTAGAAGAAATTTGGGTCCGTTAACGGACCCTTCACAAAATATCGTTATCATAAAAACGGACCCTTCACAAAATATTTTAACTTAAAAACGGACCCTTCACAAAATGATTTTTCTTTTAATCGGACCCTTCACAAATTTGCTTATCTTCATGATTGTTTTGTTAATCGAATAAACTCTTCCCAGGGCAGAAAACAAGAAAGATGAATGTAAACGAATTAAGTTTTGTCTTCGGCAGACGATTCTTCCATTATTCGTCCGAAATGAATATTCTGCGTTCAGCAGTATAGGCTAAATANCTTATCATATTTTATTCATTTGTCATTTTCTTATGAGTTACGCTTTCCCATTTTTATACACTAGCATGTTATGTTATTACATTTGTTTTCAGCCAAAAATATCATTTTTTCCACTATTGGCGAGTTGGTTTCGATTAATTCTTCTTTCTCATGTCGTACCTTTATTATCTTTATTCTCGATCAAATTTTTTGTTGGTTTCGATTTAATTTTCACATCGGTTGATCAAAATTCAACCGATGTGATTTGAAGTTTAATCTTTTTTACGATACAAATTTTTATCCTAACTTTCACTTGCTTATCATATTTTATTCGTTATTTCATTTTTACAAATCATTTTTGCCGTTATTGGCAAGTTGGTTTCGATTGAATTCTCTTTGTCATGTCGTACCTTTATTCTCGATCAAATTTTTTGATGGTTTAGATTGAATTTTCACATCAGTTGATCAAAATTCAACCGATGTGATTTGAAGTTTAATCTTTTTTATGATACAAATTTTTATCCTAACTTTCACTTACTTATCATATTTTATTCATTTGTCATTTTCTTATGAGTTACGCTTTCCCATTTTTATACACTAGCATGTTATGTTATTACATTTGTTTTCAGCCAAAAATATCATTTTTTCCACTATTGGCGAGTTGGTTTCGATTAATTCTTCTTTCTCATGTCGTACCTTTATTATCTTTATTCTCGATCAAATTTTTTGTTGGTTTCGATTTAATTTTCACATCGGTTGCTCAAAATTCAACCGATGTGATTTGAAGTTTAATCTTTTTTACGATACAAATTTTTATCCTAACTTTCACTTGCTTATCATATTTTATTCGTTATTTCATTTTTACACATCATTTTTGCCATTATTGGCAAGTTGGTTTCGATTGAATTCTCTTTGTCATGTCGTTCCTTTATTATCTTTATTCTCGATCAAATTTTTTGATGGTTTCGATTGAATTTTCACATCAGTTGATCAAAATTCAACCGATGTGATTTGAAGTTTAATCTCTTTTATGATACAAATTTTTATCCTAACTTTCACTTACTTATCATATTTTATTCATTTGTCATTTTCTTATAAGTTACGCTTTCCCATTTTTATACACTAGCATGTTATGTTTTTACATTTGTTTTCAGTCACAAATATCATTTTTTCCATTATTGGCGAGTTGGTTTCGATTGAATCTTCTTTCTCATGTCGTACATTTATTATCTTTATTCTCGATCAAATTTTTTTGTCATTTCAACTCTTATACATGCTTCTAAGATTAGCAGATTGCAGAATAAATTGTAAATCTCTTCTTTTTGTCTCTTATAACGATGCAAATATGCAAATGGAGGAAATAGGCAGGTAATAAAACCTCTTATAATTAAAATTGGCCTCTGAGGATCCCATTTTCTACCTTCGTCGCTTTGATAACGATGTAGTACCAGGCAGCGATGCTACTCTTTTTATTCACACAGCAGTTAAGGAGTATCGATAACTCATAATTGTATATTATTATAATAACGTACTGGCGTGGGGAAAAAAGCGAAATTTGTGGATACTATGGTAACGGAGAGGGGAAAAGTGGGGAAATGGCGTAACCCTGAAAAGCCTATACTATTTACAAAGACTATAGTAGCCTTGGTGAAAGAGCTACGCATGGTACAGTAGTACTAAAAAAATGCATACGCGATCGTTCCCTGCTCAATTGGAGTATGACTTTTTATTTGAACGGTAGTTATCTTAATAGTTTCAACCAATTACTACATTAGTACAGTTAAAAACAAATGTGTTAACAAAAAGTACGGCAATTATTTTATTTTTTTTTGCTATCTTCTTTAAAATGATTCGTGCAACGTGCTTCTTTTTTTTGGGGGGGGGNTTTTTTTTGGGGGGGGGGGAAATAGAAATGTTAAAGTGCGTACCGATTTTTGACTTTTTTTTAATTGTCTTTATCCAAATTAAGCTATGCTGATTTGCTTAGTTGTAATTACTTCAAATAAACCCAAAACAATTGGGTCGGCTGTTTAACGACGGTTATATATATAAAAAAAATAAAAAAAATTGGTGTGCCCGCGATTGCTCAGGGGATAGAGCGTTCGCCTTTCAATGAGGTGAACCGGGGGTTCGATCCCGGCTGGTCGATACGAATTCCGCATATGGCTTGCACCGACAACTGTGCTGACGTGAAATATCCTCAGTGGTAGACAAATCATGGGTTAGAGTCCCCTTGCCGTCAGGCTAACAGTCTGAGGATCTTGTGGTCTTCCTCTCCATGTAACGCAAATGCGAGTTAGTTCCACCATCATAAAGTCCTCCACGAAATCAAAATTGTTTCTCCCAATACTTGATCCAGGAATTCCCTCGTCTTCTGGATTGGGTTCAAAATTACAAGGCTACGGAGTTGCATTAGTAGTCGTAAACCCAAAAATTTGGTCGGCTGTTCAACGACGGTTATAATATTAAAAAAAACTTGTTACTACCGGGAAAACCATGAGTAGGTTTTGCGGTTTTTCTTCTTTTTTTTTTTTAATTCATAAAATGCAATAAAGAACTATTTGACCCAAGATTCTCTCTTCCAGAACTAAACTCGTCTTAAAAACATATGAACGCGAACATTAACATGTATTGCCAGTGATTCATTACAGAGAAAGACCGCTTACCGTCTGCTTTAAGTAGAATTAAATTTTAAAATAAATTCAATAAAAAATTACACAAAAGTTTCATAATAACTATCCATAATATACACAACATTAAATCCGATTCAATACGAAATTTTCTAACTGTTATGTAATTCCCACGTGACCAATCGTTTCTCAACGTCTATAATTTACTAATCAGGTTTCAGCCAAGGAAGGAATGAAAAATTCATTGAAACTTGCGGCGTACATCATACAAGAAGAATGTGAATGCTAACAGTCAGAGATGAGATATATTGATTCCATAAATGTAGATGAAGAATTTCTAATACTGACAGCACGCCGGCAGATGTTTCCCCCCCCCCTCCCACCTTTTTTCTTCTTCTTTTTTTTTACATTTCCCATGTTCTCACGGGTGTCACGATTACGACTACATTTCGATTTTCCCTTTCGTCCGGAATCCGTAAAAACTAGAATTTTCAGATCGGTTTAAGAACTGGGATAAAATGAATGATCAAAGCAACTTGTGGTTTGGAATAATGCTTCATTTAATTACTATTTTTTTTGTGAAATACTAAAGAAGAAAAGATAAACGAAGAAGGGTTTTAAAAATCAGCGGACATACTTTAAGGAAATAAAAATTAACAAGGAATGCAATAAAACTAAAACCTTCATCTAAAAATTATCAATTCTATTTTTACTTTATAAAAGTTTAGGCTCAGGAGATAAGGCACTTGCCTACATATCAGGTGACCTAGATTCGAATTCCAGCAATGGCTGATACTTAATGAATTCTGCTCACACCGCCGTAAAAAATTTCCAGTAGTAGACGGATCATGGGTAAGAATCCATTTGCCGCCGGGCTAACCGTGAGGGGTTTTTGTAGATTTCGCCCCATGTAACACAAATGCGGGTTTGTCCCTTCAAAAAATGCTCTCGGAAAGCTAGTTTATTCTTGTGCTTGTTCGAACAGTTCCGTTGTCTTCTGGGTTGGGTTTAAAATTACAACGCTACGGAGATGAGCATTGATAGTCGTGAACCCGAAAATGGGCCGGCTGTTGAATGCCGGTTATACATCAAAATAAAAAAAAAATTTTATTTTAATTAGTTAGATAAAATATCGAAGGATAAATTTTTAAATTTGCATCGAAATTAGAAAGTGTAAAAGGATTCTGGGCAATGTTTAAAATGAATATACTTTAAATCAGCGGTCCCCAATCTATAGGCAGCGGACCCATACCGGACTTGGAGTCAAAGGGCAGCCCAAGGAACATTAAATTATATCCTTTTTATTTGCTGCGGTGTTTTTCTCTCGGGTTTGTGCGACCTTATATGGACGAGAGGTTAACTGAGGTCTGGGATAAACTTAAAACTGAGATCCGTCACCTAAAGCCGCACTCATATAACTGTATTTTGTTTCAAAGGCATGTTTAAATACAATTAAATTGAAATTATGAAATCAAAATCACCTAAAATATAAACAAGGAGATCCGTGAAGTTGTGACAATTAGTAACAAGGCAATCGTGGTGGCTCAGGGGGTAGAGCTCTCGCCTTCCAATGAGATGTACCGGGTTTGAGTCCCAGCGAGGGCTAGTCGATACGAATTCCGCACGCGGTTCGCACCAACCGCAGTGCTGGCGTAAAATATCCTCAGTGGTAGACGGTTCATGTGTTAGAGTGTCTCCGTGTAACGCAAATGCGGGTTAGTTCCATCAGAATGTCTGCCGTGAAAGAAAATTTCCCCTAATAATTAATCCAGAAGTTTCCTTGTCTTCTGGATTGAGTTCACAATTACAAGACTACGGAGTTAAACATAAGTAGTCGTAAACCCAGAATTGGGTCATCTCTTCAACTACGGTTATAAAATAAAATGAAATTAGGGACAAGTATGGGTGGAGTATAATGAAGTGCGACATCGATTTATAATGTCTAAACTAGAAGCGTATGCAATATAGTGTTACATGTAACAGGGGGTAGGAGTTACAATAAAGTGCGACATTTGGTAACAAAAGGAAGGGGGAAGTTTATTAAAAAAAAGTTTTTAATCAAAAATTCGTATACCAATTGAAATAATAAAACAGAAAGCTATGTACTTAAAAAAAGCAAATTTAATGGACAAATATTATTAATTCATTTAGGGAAACCGTAAACGTTATTGACGCCAGTGATCTTCAATTAATATTGGTAATAGGAATTATGATAATTGAAACAGTTATAATATAAATTCTGTGAAAAATAGGTCTTTAACAGCCCCTCAAAAGGGATAAATACCAGAGAAAATTTCTTGACTGTGATTAATTTTAAATATCATGAGTTGGCCTAGAGCAACAATTACGCAGCGTGCCAAATAAATGATACTGAGAACAGTTTACTTTAATAAAATTAGCCACTAAAATTGTGTTGTGTTTATTCTAATAGCCTAAGTCCTCAGGGAGGGCAACAAATAACGATAAATATACAAAATTGGAATTATTATAGCTTTATATTAATCGTGCCGATTTTCGTTTCGGAAGTTTTGAGTGTTGTTTTGCAGCATTTCTGATTTAATGATTTTTATCACCTCGTACGGGTAATCATCTAGCTCTAANGCAACAAATAACGATAAATATACAAAATTGGAATTATTATAGCTTTATATTAATCGTGCCGATTTTCGTCTCAGAAGTTTTGAGTGTTGTTTTGAAGCATTTCTGATTTAATGATTTTTATCACCTCGTACGGGTAATCATCTAGCTCTAAATAAAAGACGAAATAATACAAACATTAACACAATTTCCAATCGATTACGGATGCGTTTGATTATCTTCGGAATATAAGATGAGCCACTCATTTCATATCTTAGACTAATTTTTCTCGATGACCTACATTATAAACTGAGAATTGTGAGCATTTTTCGAATCAGTCATTAAAGATATACTCCATAGATTTAAATGGGGAAAATAAACAGCCGTTATCTTGTTTGGATGAGCAAATAATTAAGAGAAATCAGTAGCCAAAGGGGTATCTACTTGGAATTCAGCCAAGAAATCGGGACACACCTCCGTTCCTCATCAGTTCAGTTCGTTTACCTCTGCATTGGAAGAAAGCCAATATTTCTTTTTCTTTATATTTCTTTAAAATTATCAAAGCGGGGTGGCTTTCCTCTTAAAAGGTTTCCGTTGTCGTCTGTCAACACAAAGGTATCAAACAACGGCATTCGTAAAAAAAAAGTGCCATCAGGAACAAAAGAAACGGTAACCGTGAAGTAGAAAAAAAAAACTTTCATTTTTTTTCAGTTGCTTAATTGAAACGTTTAATGTATATTAACGCTGAAACAAATCGCTTTTTGGCAGCTTTTTTAATGTTTGTAAGCCGGGTAATGTTTGTTTTAATTTTAAGCAAACACAAATGTGCTTTCCAGGGGGAAGAACTGTTTTTCTAAATAATATTTTAAGATTCCAGAGAAAATAAATTACGTAAATTTTTTAATTATGTTTGCATGTTTTGAGCTAAATTTCAACAGTTAATAAAATTAATTAGGTAAAAAATGGCAATCATTAACAACAAAAAAAACGTGATATTGGAAAGAAAAAATCTTTTTTTTTTCTGCTGCTTAATTCAAACATTTGATATATAAACCACTAAAACAAATCGCATTTTAGCAGCTTTTATAATGAAACATTAAAGACGTGTAATGTTTGTTTTAATTTAAGACGAACACAAATGTGATTTCCTAAGGGAAAAAAAACATTTTTTTTAACACTAGATTGTCCAAGGAAGTCATTTTGACTGCTTTTTAATTTTAATTAGAAAAACAATGATGTATATAATAACACAATTTCTTTGAATTTTGTGACTTTTATAATTATTTTTATTGTTGATATTTACTAATAACTTGTTATATAACTGAAAATAATGTCAAAAATTAATTTTAAACAAATTTCTTTATACATTAGTTATTCTTTCACAATGCAGTCGTTTTGACTGCTTTTGGGCAATATAGGTATTTCAGTCTTTCTAGTGTTAAAAGAGAATTAGGTTTAGCGAGAAAGGAAAATAGGTGAATTTTTAAATTATTTTGCATGATTTGAACTAAATTTTAACAGTTATTAAAATAAGTTACGTAAAAAAGTGCAATCACTGAGAAAAGAAACTATAACCGTAATTCGGAAAGAAAATGCTTTTTTTTTTTTTTTTTACTGTTACGTTTAATATATATACGGAACCCGTTATTCGGAAATCAGAAAACCGGAAAACCAAAAAACCGGAACGAAATTTGGTAAATTTTCCTGCCATTTAAGAAAAAAAAAAAAAATTTTTTTTCCTCGTAAAATTTTAGGATTTTTCTTTTTTGAAAGATGTTTACCTTACCATCATTTTGGAAATAATCATTAGTGTATTACTTAATATTTTTTTTTTTCTTCTTTTTAAGATTATTTCCAAATATTTTTTTTAAGTTGCTTTTAACAATAAAAAAACGGCTTTTTGTAGCGATTCAGAAAACCGGAAAAATCAGTTATTCGGAATAGCGATGGTGACGATCGTTCCGGATAATCGGTTCCCTACTGTATTAACCAATGAAACAAATCGTCTTTTAACAGCTTTTGTAAGGAAACATAAAAACACCAAATTTATGGTTTCTATTTAAAGAGGGAACACAACTGCGTTTTTTTGTTTTTCTACGTGATATTTTTAGATCATCAAGAAAACAAAGTTCGTAAACTGTTAAGTTACTTTATATGCTTCGAACAAAATTTAAATTAGCTAATTGAATAAATTATGTAAAACTAAACAGTTAACGTTAGACATTTGAAAATCAACTAATTTGAATACTTTAATCGATTTACTTAAAATTTTTAACAGCTTTCACTCAGAATTTGTTTATTTATTCATTTTTTTAATGCAGAGAATTGCAACCAAAATGGAATTAAAAAAGTCACAAAAGTCAGTGGTAAACAATTAACCAAAAACTCTATAAGTAACAAATTTTACCGCTGAGCAGTAACTACATAATTCACATACACGAATTTTAATTTTTAAATAAAACGGATTAAAATTTAAAGGAATTATCCAGCCCACAATGATAACTGCTGTTTTGTGAATCAATGCAAAATAGGCTGTATCTCTATAAAATAGTGGCCCCGTAATCACTGCCCTAAATCAATATTTTTAGGATCCTTATTAAAAATTATTTGCATTGGGGGATACAATTTAGATGATGCACCAGGAAAAATAATGATGCTATCAAAATCTTACGAAGCATTATTGAGAGAGTCGGAATTAAAAACATCGGAACGTGTTTGATTAAACAAAGTAATGGAGCGACGTTGAATGGCAAGTTATAACTGTTAATAAAACAGGTTTTGTTGTTTTTACATCCACTTTAGAGAGTATCCAGAGAATGTTACTTAACTCTTATATGTTTAGATGTGTTTCATACATACTGAATGTACTCTTAAAATATTAACTTTTAATTTCTTTACTACTATTGTCAAACTATATTATAATAAAAGAATGTAATTTATGTATGAAATAACTCTTGATTTAAGCCTTTAGAGAGGTTAAGAGGACGCTAAATTATGGGAAAGACTTTTTATGACAAATTCTGTTTCACCTCTATTTTGGTAATTTAAAATTTAAAGTATAGAGGAAAAAAAGGTACAGGTAAACAAAAAGTAAACCATGAAGTTTTAAATGCATAATGCTTTTTTCTTCAAAATACCAAAATGCAAACAAATTAGGGTGTGATAATTTGTCCTACTGTCTAATACAGCAATAATTCGTTGGCGTTTTGATATTTCGAAAAAGATATTCCAGCATTTTAAGCTGCATGTTTTTTTTTCCTATACTTATATTGAAGCTAATGAAGATAAAACATACTAGTATAGTTAAAACAGTTCCTACTAATGCAGGCAAAACAGTCTCTACTAATGTAGGTAAAACTCTATACGAAATGTAGGTGAAACAATATATACTAATGTACGTAAAACAATCTATACTAATGTACGTAAAACAATCTATACTAATGTTGGTAAAACAATTCAAACTAATGTAGATAAAAGAATCCTAATGTAGGTAGAACAATCCATACTAATGTTGGTAAAACAGTCCATATTAATGTACGAAAAACAATCTATACTAATGTAGGTAAAACAATTCAAACTAATGTAAATAAAAGAGTCTATACTAATGTTGGTAAAACTGTCCATACTTATCTACGTAGAACAATCTATAGTATAGATTCTATACTAATGTAGGTAAAACAATGCATACTGATGTAGGTAAAATAATTCATACTAATTTTGCTAAAACAGTCCATACTAATGCAAGTAAAACAGTAATGTTGGTAATGCAGCCCATACTAATGTACGTAAAAGAATCTATACTAATTTATTTTAAACAATTCATACTAATGTAGGTAAAACAGTCAATACTAATGGAGGTAAAACAGAATTTGCCATGAAGCATTTCTTCGCGATATAACGTTCTCTTAAACATTAAACATATCCGTTTTTCAGAATAAAAATGTTGATGAAATTCTTAATTTTCATTCGTCGCCCCATAATTTAATTAGTATCAATAATTTTTTTTCCAACAGTATCAATACCTTTACTCATTTAATACGTCACACTTAGTATTTTCGTTATCTCTCTCAACTGTACTTAAATAACTTCTTAACATTGTATTAAATAAAAAATATGCATAGAGATTTTTTTCTTTATGTTGCAGCTAGCTGCCAAATTTGCTGCAAATTTGCATTCCAAATTGAACCAGTAATCCTATATCATTATCAAGTCTCTTAAATATTTGAGCCATAAACTAAACATGTTAAAAGGATATACAGAAAAAAATGATCAATGAAATAATTTTTATGAGAATGTGTTGCACAATTGTAATTATAGAAGAAATTTTCATATATAGACTGATAAACTAATTAATAAGTTTCATAAGACCAATAATATATTATTTTTTACAATTTATTTAATATTTTTGAAACATCTTTAAAATTCAAATAAATAATTTGAACATGTAAGTTATCCATAGGAAAGAACTGTACAAACTTTCCACAAAAGGATTTTGTAAACAATGAAGAATATTACATGTTACAATTAAGTTTTTTAAATAAGAACCAGGAAATAAAATTGGAAACACTCTTTCAGACACACTCAGGAGTTCTTAAAAGCAAACAAGTGTGCATAATTATAATGAATTAAATATATTTAATGACAAAAGAAATGAAAGTAAATATTTGTGAGTACTTACTTCTTGAATTAATTCAGATATAAGTTCGAGAGGTGAGTTATAAATACAATCATCTTGAAGTGGAGTGGTAAGAGTCATCTCTACCAAGCCCTAGAATTAAAAGAAAAACACACACTCTCTCTAATGCAAGTAAA
>NC_092207.1:25921022-25928179 GCF_043381705.1 Parasteatoda tepidariorum | reverse complement strand
GCGTGAAAATATCTTTTGTGATGTAACTCTTTCAAAAGTACATAAAAATGGTTGCCATCAGGGGTGTACATGTAGATTTATTAAATACGCCTTGTGCGCCACCTAGGAACCAAATCTAGAACCCGACACTCGAAATTTTTGCTCTGTTACAATCGTACCCATTACAATTGACCCCACTCTCCCCTACCGTATCACACATAAAATTTATTGAAATAGAATTCTTTCTTTTCTACGTCGTTTACTTAACTTAGATGCATTATTTAAGTATTTTATTGTAACCGTGATATTTTGCCTTGTGTACCTGGCAACTTCGATGCATAATTTGCTTATGTTCAACATGGCTTCGTGCCTGTCTTTTGTGGTTAAGTAAGAAAGAATTGAAATTTTGTGAAAGAATATAGAATGCGCCATTTAGGGGAATTGATACTTGACGGATTCGGCTTACCCGAAATAGAATGGAAAAACAGTTGCTAACGTGCGCAAATGCCACGTTTCAACAACCAATCAGGATCTAGATGCTCACACTACGTCACTAGCTGGTATCCAATTGAAAAGCATAAACTTATAATGAAATTAAATTTAAAGTAGTCAATAAGTTTTCCCTTTTCTGTACTAAAATGTTGTTTATCTACGCATTATAAGCAGATTCTAATGTTATAAAAAATTAATATCATCAAAAATATATTTTTTATTAAAGAACCAATTTTTCATTACAATGCAATTTTAAAGTATACATTACAAAAAACTCCGAATATCCACATGACCTAATTATTGAATTTTCACGTATAAAAAGCAATTTTCATGATTTGAAAAACCGCACCATTATATATGCTAAATAAATAATGCGTACAAAAACAATTAATCAAAGTACAAATTCCCTAAGAAACACTTTTTCTGAACATCATACGCTTAAATTTGATGAATTCAAAATCTAAATCTTTAAATAATGAGAAGTAGTAGAGAATTAAAATAGATGGGCCTCAATAATTAAGAAAGCAATCTACATTCTGGGTCTTTACTGCTGTGTTTACTGCATTTTTCTCTGATATGTGTTAATAACAGTCCTTAATATATAGTGTTAGAATTCTTGCAAAAATGAAATAAACAAAATAGGTATATTGCAGGTCTTAAATTAATATTTAAGTGAAAAACGGTAACTGTGGCGAACCTTTATTGAAGTCGAGAAAAGAAAAGAAAGAAATTAAAACTAAAAACCAGTTAGCTTTTCTTGTAAGACTAGAATGTTTTCACTTTTCGCAGGGAACAGTCTTTCTGTTAAATGAATTGTTTTTCGATTACTTTAATTCTTCTTTGCTCTTTTTGATCCCAAAAGTGATAGGCAGGGTTTTGACGTAACAGTTCTTTCCCTCTTAAATATTAAATTGAACAATGAAGATCAAATCTCATAGAACACGTCATAGGTGCCTAAAGAAAGATTCCTAAAATCTTTTCAGATTGCCCATAATTCATAATCAAGAATCAGTCAATTAATTAATCGATTAATCAATTTTTTTAGATATGCCTATTAAACAGAACTATGTAAACTGCATTTCGCAAGTAGATATGAGATATCACTATACCCGAAGTTATTGGTAATAAAATGTTATTCAATCATTTTTTCTCTCTCGATTTCTAAACAAGGTACGAGGAAATATTTTCTATGTTGGAAAAAATTATCTATTTTTTTTTCTTCAGATATGATCGCTCACCGATGCAGTTTGGAGTATTCATGAAGATAATACACAGCTGCGTTGATGCTCTTGACAAACAATATTAATCACAAAATAGTAAATGAAGAAGAATTTCTACATTACTTTCTATTTTCTACATTTTGCTGTTTCTATTAAATCGTCTTTTTGTCTGTGAGGATGAATTTTCGCAAACGAAATTTCGCCCACTTTGCGACTAGCCAGAGAACTTAGATCTCAATTGGAGCTCTGTATCAGCTTACAATGCAAGTTACAATCATATCATGACCACCACAAACAGAATTTATTGCCATCTTATCGTTAAATAGAATTTATCATCATTCAAAATTCCGAATACTTTCCGACTAGTTAGAGGGCTCAAAATTTAACTTGTTCTTGCTGCCCGTACACGTAACAATTGTTTCTTAAATTGTATAAGCAAAGTTTATTGCCTTTCATTGCCAGTCGAAATTTCAACCTTTTTTCTGATATAAAGTAAGACACAAAAATTAAAAGAAGAAAATAATGAAATAAAACTTTAGGAATAGACTAAAAAGGAAAACAGTGCATTTTTGTCCGACCAAATTTGTCCGAATAAATTTTTATCTCTATCGAAATTACTTTCTCTGAAATTATAAGTCCTATTTTTTTCATTTTATGACGGAAAAAAAATTTTAAGTCTATTTAAAAAAAAAAAAAAACATTCCTTTTATTATTTTATTTTTTTATTATTTTATTTTTATTTCATTATTAGTTTTATATCTATCCACTTAATTATTGCTTGTTATTAATTTATAAAATCAAACTGTACAGTCAAAATTTATCTTGACTAATTTTTGCTCTAATATTTAAATTTGAATCCACAAATGTAAATCATAGTAATTTACTCCATTTATTGAAAAATAAAATATTCCCCTTTTTCTATGGTAATAAAAGTAAAATCATTCAATTTAAATTATCAATTTTGTTTGAAAGTTATGTTATGAAACATCTATCTAAATGCAGAACAATTGAATATGTAGCAAATAAGTAGCTTTATTAAATTGTTTTATTGAATTTTTTGTTGTTTTGTATGTAGTTTTATTAAATTATTTGTTGTTTTGTATGTTGTTTTATTAAATTGTTTGTTGTTTTGTATGTAGTTTTACTAAATTGTTTGTTGTTTTGTATGTTGTTTTATTAAATTGTTTGTTATTTTGTATGTAGTTGTATTAAATTGTTTTATTAAATTATTTGTTTTGTATGTAGTTTTATTAAATTGTTCGCCACTACAAATAAATACTATATTATAATAGCATTAAATAATATAATATTTTAATCGAGAGCTACAAAGAAAACACAAATTAAATGTTTTCTGAGCAGAGTCACAAAGAGGCTTTACTTGATGCTATATTGAATTCAGATAAAATCAATAATAAATGAAATAATGATAAAATGTTATTGTGAAAGCTGCTTTGTACCACGCACAAAACCTCGATTACGTCGTAACTAAGGCGACGGGACTTAATCTTAAAGTAAACTGTGCCTTGATGTTTCGGTACACATTCATTTGGAGCATCAAACGAGAGATTTGAAAGAGATTTTGAAAGAAAGAAAGATATTAAATAAACCTTTTAGTTGAAGTAAAAGTGATCCATTATTTAACAAACCTACGCTTTGTTGAGAGGCTGAAATAAAATGCTAGTGTATTTAATACAGATTGAAATTTATACATTAATCGGTCAAGGTCTATTATAGATGCAATCAGTTATCTTAATGCTTATTTGTTACAAAAAAAAGTAAATAAAATACATTGTAATACTAATAATCGATATTTTAATTTATGTATCTTACGCGACTTCAAAACAGCGAGTATTATTCTCTAAGTTGGCGACACTTGGCCGAAGCATAGTTTTATATGTTGGATCTATTCGTATGGTTTTGCGATGCAGTTTCGCCGAAGAAAATTAAAAAAAACCATGGAGGTCACCGGTGACCCCCAAGATTATTAGAAACACATAATTCGAGTAAATTTTTAATTTTTTTATGCTATTATCGTTACTAAAATGGTTTGAAGAAATTAATGCAATATAGGACACACACAAATAGTTCTTTTTATATACACAGAGATGCCAACTTGATCCGGGCAGCGAATAAATATTTTCAAACGCTAGTTTATTAATTGTGATTCTTGGTTTAATAAATTCAATTTACTAGATTTTTATCCACTACTATTTCTAAACAATTCGCAGCTTATATAATTCACCACTTTTTTCAGATATGTCATGCTAAACTTTTTAAAAAACTAGCAAAATCTGTCAAATATTTGCAAATTTAGTTAGTACTTATTTACCGTTTGGCCAGACGGGCAAGCCATGTAAAATTAGCGTGGCATTCAACATGTTAATTTATTCTATATTTTTAAATGGTCATTTTTAGGCAAAAATAAGGCATATTTTTTCATTATACGCTAAGCAATGTAGACAAAAAATCTGTCGCCCTAAACAAAAAATATCCATAGAAGGCTATCAACTATGTTTTGAACTATAACTCTTAAAAGTGCATATACTACTGAGTTAGAGATCAATGTAATAAAATAAGCAAATTTTTAAAAATTTCCGCACGTGTCTTAGCAAAAAAACATGCATAAAAATTAAATTTTTATCCATCACTATTTCTAAACAATTCGTAGGCTTGTATAATTCACCACTTTTTCAGATATGTCATGATAAACCTTTTAAAAAACCAGCAAAATCTGTCTAATATTTGCAAATTTAATTTGTACTTATTTACCGTTTAGACAAACGGGCAAGTCATGTAAAATTAGCGTGGCATTTAACGAGTTAAATAAAAAAAAATTATTATTCATTACTTTTTTCAGATATGTCATGCTAAACCTTTTAAAAACTTGCAAAATCTGTCAAATATTTGCAAATTTAGTTAGTACTTATTTACCGTTTGGCCAGACGGGCAAGCCATGTAAAATTAACGTGGCATTCAACATGTTAATTTATTCTATATTTTTAAATGGTCATTTTTAGGCAAAAATAAGGCATATTTTTTCATTATACGCTAAGCAATGTAGACAAAAAATCTGTCGCCCTAAACAAAAAATATCCATAGAAGGCTATCAACTATGTTTTGAACTATAACTCTTAAAAGTGCATATACTACTGAGTTAGAGATNTGACATTTAGAGAGAGAGTTGGTTTATGTCCAATCTAAGCGAATCCATTATTTAATCATGACATGCCTAATAAAAGTTAAGAATGATTACAAATTTCGTTGTTCTACAGTTGCATGAATGAGAAGGTTGCGACTAACGTCACAAACCGTCAAATAATCACGCGACTAAAAATTTGAAACACAAATATTAAATGTAAAGATTTTAATCAATTCAGCTGCGACTTGCGTAAATAACGTCTACTTAAAATGGAAAATGAACTCGACAAGTGATAAAAAAGGAAAGTTTTGGAATAGATTTTAGTGCTCCGCCGAATAACAGTTGATTGCTGGATTTATTATGTTAGTAATCTATTTTCAGATTACACGTTTATAGTTTGACGAGAACAATTCTTTTAGAATTCATTCACGTAACCTTAACTGAATCAGTAAGTAAAAGATACCAATAAGAGTATTTCAAAGGCAGTTTAATACCCAACACCCCACATTCTTTATAATAATTTTGATTTATAATTGTTCTTTAATAATTCAATTATCCAGTATTTATTATTCCTCGGCTTTTAAGTAGTTCTTGAGCATTTCTGTTTGCCTTCTTTGTATAACACGAACAGTATCCCAGTTGTTGTGAATAATAGATATAAATTGAATTGTAATGTAATTGAAACTTTTCAATTAAAAATTTGTACACATAGTTAGTATATTATTGTCTATAGTTATAGTATATTAGTATCTATAGCTTCAGTTATTTGTAAAATTTTCAAAATTGTACATTTTACGAATAAGGTAAATAATGGATATAAAATAAAAATTTTACATAAAATTAGTTATTTCTAAAATATACTCTAAATCTCAAATTTCCAAAACACTAAATGCTACAATACTCTGCAATTTAAAGTCGCTTTAAGTACAAAATATTTCTAAAGATAGGAACAGTTAAAATAACAGTATCACAAGACTGTTGATGAAATGGACCCTAGAATTAAAATTTCCTTTAAATATAAATGATTTCTATAGGTAGTAATAGTTAGTATAGCGCCTCTTACCAAGACTCTAAACAAGAACATAATAGGTTAACCTGTCAATTATATTTTGTTACACAAATAATTGAAGCTATTTTACTATAGCTTCAGTTATTAGAAAAATTTTCAAAATTTTACATTTTACAAATAAAGTGAATAATGTAAATAAACAAAATATACTTTAAATCTCAAATTTTCTCCAATAACCAAATACTTCGCAATAATACTTCGTAATTAAAAGTCTTTTCAAGTACTAAAGATTTAAAAAATAGGAACAATCAGAACAACAAAACTGTTAATTAGAATGACCCTAGAACATTGTAATTAAAATTTTCTTCAAATGTAAACGATTTCTAAAGGATTAATATAAAAAAATTACAAGAGATTCTCTTCAGGTATTTTTAATTTTCAAATGCACTGGACTTAAAAAAATAAATAAAGAAAAAAAATCATAATTAACAATTCGTTAACGAAGTTCTTTAATATAATATGAACATAAACAATAACAATGCATATACAATAACAAAGATGGCATTTCTTTAAACTACATTGCGTTTCTTAAAGTTTATTTAAGCATGCATAGTTGAAAAATTCAGTGAAAATAGCTGATAGGACCAGGATGCTCGAATAAATTTTAAGGCAATAACATTCTCTATAAAGAAAATCCTAACTTTAACGAATTGGAAATGTGTATAATTTGTGAAACTTCTACCATAACTTTAATGAAATATTAAAATTAAAACTAAATTCAGAAACAAAAACGATCGCAATTTGCATCTTTCTATTTAAAAAATGTACAATGAAGCTATAATTTTAACAAATACAAAAGTAGTATCGTATTATAATTATGTATTTATGATTAATTAAAGAAACAGACTCGTATGATCATTCTATGTATTTATAATTTATTAAATACTTGTATAATAATTCTATGTATTTATAATTTATTAAATAAATATACCTAAAAAAAGGCCGTATCTTTTGAAAGAATTGCGTTCGATCAAACAAGAACGGAATAATAAACTGGAAAAAAAATTTTAATACGTTTTTTCAAGGTGATAACAGTGGATAGACTAGTGATTTTTAAATTTTTAAATGCGTTTATCTCAAAATCAGGTTTTTTTTTCAGATTTTACACCAACTAAAACACGATATCTCACATTGCTTCTAAAATAATCATCTACAATTTCTTATGAGTGTTTATGATTATAGCGCACATGTTTTGAACTACAGACTAAGAGAAAAGAGCAGAATTTCATTTTTTTTTTTTAATTTTTTTTTTTTTTTT